>NC_140964.1:140736610-140819110 GCF_056783735.1 Eptatretus burgeri
CCCCATTATCATTTAATAAATATCCCCATTTGTTAAATGTATTCAGCTCGTCATGTCCATTTCTCGTATTGACTGAACGTGTCGCGTGTGAGGGATTAGATGGTAGTTGTGCCCCGGTAACAAGACAATCGGGCCGACGGAACTCGGTGATACAACCACTCGGCATCGCACACGGAACGGGCTCGCTTAAGTGGCTCGCTTCCGTACGAGTTCTGCCGAGGGTGAAGTACCCCAGTAGCTGGATCACATGGGTACTTAGTTGGGTGGGTAAGTGGATCACGTGGGTAAGTTGAAGTTGGCAATTAACCCTACCCCACTTGATCTACCCATTGGCGTATTTTGGTCCAAAAGAACCAGGACACGTCGACTCCGGACTTATCCGGGGCGACCATCTGTAATTCCGGGCGATCGAGCCGAGGCGGCCCCACTGCTCCATCGAGGGTTGTGCTCGTAACGGTCGACGCTGGCGGTAACCACAACAATATCAAAACAACAGTTCAAAAATTGATTTGTCAAAACGGATTGATATTTTCAAACTCAATTAATTATTTTCTCCTTTTGTAAAAATTTTTCCAAAAATCTCTTCCCCATTCGTATAATAACTCAAATCACTGTGAAACGGCATGTAAAATCTCAATAACTAAATGAAGCTGCTGTCCAATTTTTTCAACATCCTTTTGAAAGTTTACTTTCCATTTATAAATATATACAATTTGCTTCAATATCTTATCATTTACTCCTTTCTTACACCATTAATTTGACAAATTATTTTTTCAGTTTAAACTTTTTCTTTTCAGTCTCGCATAAGAGCAAGGCCCTGGAGGCATAGAAGTGTATTATACTAATGATCAGTGGGGAGGTTATGAACAAGTGAACATTGGAAAAACAAGTGGACAACAAAACAATAATTATTTATGAAGTGGACAACAAAACGGGGATATTAAGGGAAGTCTGCATCGAAGGAAAACAAAGTGGGAGAGTAAGTGGAGGGACAGTTTTTAATATCATAAGTAGGGATGGAGATGGCATGGGATGATGGTTGATTGCTACTTTACAACCTTGAAGGAAAAAGTTGGATTGCACTGAAACACAAATCCGATTCTAATGGTGGGAGAAAAGAGGAACAAAGGAGTAAGCAGGATACCTGGATTCTGCAGATTAATGAGAAGAGAAAATGTGTCCTTTGTTAACTGGGAAAAAAATTAGGGTTGGGGTTAATTAAGGTGAGGGACCTCACCCAATTTCTCCAAGCGTACCCCTCACCCCTCCTCAAAATCTTCCTCCTCACCCTGCCACCTCAAAGCTTTCCCCTTGCCCCATCCCTAAAAGCTTCTCTTAACCCCACCTCCCTCTCATTTTCCTCTGCCCCCCCCCCAGCTCTTCGCCCACCCTCCCCACCATCCCGCCTCTGCTCAGCTTCCCCCTCATCCCAATCTCTCATATTCACCCTCTCCCTGCTCACTCTCAACTTCAACCGTGTCCCACCTCCTCTCAGCTGCTTCTTGTCACGCCCTCTCTCTCTCTCTTGACTTCCTCAACATTCCGCATCCTTCCAGTTCCCCCACCCCCCTACCCCCCAATTCCACTCCTTGCCCGCTTCTCCCCATCCTGCACTCTTACAACTTTCCCACCGCCCTGAACCCTCCCAGCTCCCCCCATCCAGCACCCTCCCAGTTTCCCAAGAAGTACCTTTGGCTGAAACCTCCCTCCGCTCCCACCTCTTGTTTGTCTGTGTGTTGTACCGTACTCCTCACAGTGATGACTCCATCAATATCTCTCTCACAGACAATATCGACCATCATTTAACCACTAACCTCAACTCCCTCTTCCTCATATGTGGTGATTTCAACTGTCACCATGCTAATTGGCTGGGTGTTGCTACCTCTCTCACCAGCCATGGCACTTCAGCAAAGTACTTCTTTGATTCCATGGGACCGACTCAATCTGTAAACTTGTGAACCCAGATTTCTTACGATGGCAAATCCTCCCTTCTGGACTTGGTGATGACAAACTTCTCACCTTCTGTTCGTTGCTGCCAAAACATTGGATAGTGCAAAGAGGATGTGTTAAATATCCTCCATGTTCACCTGATTAAACTCCACTCGACTTTTACCTGTGAGTTTAGCTGAAGGATGTGGTGTATAGCAGGAAACCAGCTACACTCGGAGAACTTAGGCATGGAATTGAGCAATCCCATTCTTAAATCTCGGCAGAACTTTTTGCTGAAGTTTGTCGCTCAGTTGTTCACTGCTGTCATCAGTGCCGAGATGTCAATGGTGGTCACTTTGTACATTTACAAAAATAAATCAGGTAAGTCAGCCTTCTTTTTTACTGTAGTACTTATGTGTTTTCTTTACCAGGCGTAGTGGCGTGCGCCTGTAATCCGGCTACTCGGAGGCTTGGGTTGGAGGATCACTTGAGGACAGGAGATCTGCGCTGGGCCACGCTATGAGAGGGTGAAGGGCATCCCGGAATCATGGCGAAACCCAATCCTTATCCCTGTGTCGTAAGAAGCGACCAGGGTTGCGTCAGGAAGGGCATCCGGCGTAAAACCTATGCCAAATCAGTATGCGGATCATAACGGATGATCTGCTGTGGCGACCCCAAATGGGAGCAGCCAAAAGAAGAACAACAACTTACGTGTTTTCTTTAATTAAAAAAAAAAATACAAAAGATGACATGAAGAAGTGTGCCCATGTTATTCTGGGACACCCTGCATTGAGTAAAGTTGAATATGTTCTTGCAATATACTGCTTTGGCCTGAAGTACCCAATCAAAATTAATGGCTCTTGTTTGCAGATGTGTAAACATTAAATGAGTTATCAGTGTTTATGCTATGTTCAGGTCAGGTAAGGTATGGGAGCATGTGCCAGAACAGCGCGTCACTGCGTCCACTTTCCGCCGGTACTCCAGGGGCCTCCGTCTGACCATCCCCCAGGCAGATGCCAGGCCCATCCCCATCTCCTTGAGATGATGGTCAACCTGCTGCAACCATGAGGCACGTGGTCAGCCCACTGGCCTCCTCCACTCATGAGACTCCCTCGCTGAGAGAATCTGGTGAGCAGGATCAGCGTCAGGAAAACGAGCCACATGTCCATACAGCCGCAACTGATGCTCACGGACTATGCAGGTAACAAATCTCATCAGAGTCTCTCTCAGCAAACGCTCGTTGGACACAAAATCCGACCAGTGATAGCCAAGGATTCTCCGAAGACACCTGGTACCAAAGGAATTAAGTCTCCGTCTCAGATCCTTGGTCAGAGTCCAAGTCTCGCATCCATAGAGCAAGACTGGAAGTACCAAGGACCTGAAGACTCGGACTTTCGTCCTCCCGCACAGGTACCGGCAGCGCCACACCCCATGATCCAGTGAATCCATGACTCCCCAGGCCTGACCCAGACGTCTATTCACCTCTGACTCGCAGCCAGCAGAGACATGAATATCACTGCCAAGGTAAGTGAATCTCTCCACGACCTCAACATCCTCACCACAAACAGACACAGACAGGACAGCAGCATCCAAGATGTCACCGAAAGCCTGGATCTTAGTTTTGACCCAAGAAACCCGTAATCCCAGCGGCTCCGACTCCTCATTCAGCACCTCGAGGGCCCCCAAAAGGTTGTCTAAAGTCTCCGCAAAGATGACTGCATCATCTGCAAAATCAAGGTCCGAGATCTTGACATTCCCAAACGATGCACCGCAACTTGATCTCTCCGACATCCTCCCTAAAATCCAGTCCATACAAGTGCTGAAAAGTGTTTGGGCAAGTACACATCCCTGACGAACTCCAGTAACAACTGGAAATAAGTCAGAGATGGTACCACCACACTTCACAGCACTCTCAGTACCAGAGTAGAGTTCAGACATCAGATTGATCAGTTTTGGTGGCACCCCACAAAGACCAAGAATCCTCCAGAGGACATCCCGATTCACTGAATCGAACGCTTTACAGAGATCAACATAGGCTGTAAGCAGCCCCTGCCAAAACTCTCGTCTGCGTTCGGTGAGGACACGAAGGGCAAGGATACGGTCAATCGTTGACCTCTTTGGTGTAAAGCCTGACTGCTCTGGACGCTGGTGCTCAAGCAGATGGTGGCGAACCCTATCAAGAATTATCCGAGCAAAGACCTTGCCCGGCACTGAGAGCAGCGTCACCCCTCGGTAGTTGTTGCAGTCCTGGCGATCACCCTTCCCTTTCCAGAGAGGGACAACAAGGCCCCTCTTTCAGTCAGTTGGGATGATGCCTGTGTTCCAGGCAGAGCACAAAACTGCATGCAATGACACGAGTGCAGCATTTCCACCAGCCTTGAGAAGTTCGGCATGGATGCCACAGATCCCTGGAGCTTTGCCCCGTTTCAACTGGTTCACCACAGCCCGTGTTTCCACAAGCGAAGGTGGACCACAGTTGATTCGAAGGTCAGCAACAGGGATTGTTACACCCTTGACGTCCAACTCGACAGCTGGGGGATCAGCCTGGTACAACCGCTCAAAGTAACCGGCCCAGCGGGCCTTCACTTCAGACTCCTCTGTCAAGAGACTACCACTCTCTGCTCGAACTGCAGTGCTCCGAGGGATGGGCTTGGATGAACGTAATGCACGAATTCCCCTGTAAGCGGGATGAGAATCACCTGTCCACAGGTGATGCTCTACCCCCTCATAGATTCCTCACACATAGGCCTCCTTGTCCACCCTCAGTGCACGTACAGTTTTACTCCTCAGCTCCCTGAACAGCTCAGCTCTGCCATTCAGCCTGGCCCTGCGACTCTGGTCAAAGGTATCCAGTGTCTCTTGAGAGAGAAAATTCTTCTTTGCCCTGCGGTGAGTTCCAAGACATCCACGGTGAGTTCCAAGGTGAGTTCCAAGACATCCATCAAGGACGGTAGTCTTGAAGGCGCTCCACAACTCTTCAGGACCCCCCAAAGCACCCAGACCCCCCAAGTGTCCACTCAGCCTGTTCGCAAACTCCTCAGCTACTCTCTCATCCCTGAGCTTGGCAACATCCCGCCTAGGCTGGGATGGTACCATTCTCCAGGATTTAAGGTGCAGCTTTAGAGTTGCTACAACAAGCCGGTGGTCAGTATTGAGGAACTGAGCACTCCGGTAGACCCTGCAGTTCTGGATCATCCTCCAACGACCGTCAATGAGGACATGGTCAATCTCCTTTGCCACACCGCCAGCGTTGGAATACCAAGTCCAGCGATGAGCTTGTGGGCGCTGAAACCATGAACCAGCCACCCTAAGTCCATGACTTCTTGCAAAGTCAAGGAACTTAGTGCTATTCTGGTTCATAGTTCCTGACCCATGGGGACCAACACACACCTCATAACCATCCATATCTGGCATGCCCAACTGTGTCCGTGGATGTCCTCCTGCAGTTGGGTTCGCCGTTCCTAGGATGGTGGTGGCAGGGTTTGAACTCCGGCCACCGTAAGATACTTCATTCCGTAACATACACGAAAACCATGAATCCAACCCAGAAGAACCCACTCCGGGGGTGTACCTCCTTGTGCAGCTGACATTCGCAGGGCAGCTCACCGGATGATGGGAATTAGACAAAGCCTTTGGGGACCCCCAGTCTCTGATGATAGGGAGGAAACAATGGAGCAACCCTGCTGGGTGGGGTTGTAGTGGTGTGTGTCTGGGTGGTGCTGAGGTGTCGTCCGCCAGACGGCGGACGCTTCGGGTTCACCCTTCGGCTGGGTGCCTGGAATGCCCCCAGTCTAAAATAGGATGATCATCTGTCTGTGCATTCCTAAACCGCTGGACGGAATGTGTTGATAACTGCTGGTTTTACTCAGGGTATGCCCGGAAAGGATTTAGAGGGTCAAAAAGATTCATGGTTGTGGGTTCCTTGAGCACGACCACCTGGACCTAGAACATGACCGAGGCCTTGTTGGTATATGACCATCTACAATTGTGTATGCAACGACTTATTGCGTACACATTAAGTCCATCAGCAACTCCATTCATGCTGGATACATGGCTCGACGCATGGCCTCTAGCAATGAGTTTGAGAACATTACCCAACATGGAGTGGAGAAGGAAAAAGTTGAAGCGCTATTATACATTTATACGGTGGCAAGACATAGTCATCATAGAAGTGTGGAAATTATCCCACTCTTAAGGACGAGTTATTTGCAAGTAATCTGAATTGGTTCAGTTATATTTTAGTGCTTTGCTAACTTTGTTGAGTGTGCAAGAAAAGAAACAAAAATAAAGTAAGGTAAAATTCTAAACAACCCCTCTTTACCTCCACCACAAATCAATTGATTCATCCTCAAAGACAGCTCATGAAACCAAGTCGAAAATGTTACAGAACAATATTGTGATTGTATAAGAATGGAAAAAAAGTTTAATACAATGGCACAGTATGGTGATTGAAAATAAGGCAAAAAGAAAAATACAGAGTACATATGCAGTGATTACTTTAGCATAAGATGCAGAAGAAAATATATATATATATTTTTAAACTGACTTGTGGAAGAGACAGGAGCCCATTGGATTTTTCCAGGAAAGGGGAGAGGGTTCGGCAGAAGGAGCAAAGCCAAATGACAATATTGGCCCATCCTCTCCTCCATGACGTTCTCCAAAGCTTATGACTTCCAACTCCCAGTAGAATGAAGGAGCCTGAGAAAAGCGTACAGTGAATTGACATCCGACTTACTGAAGCTACTCTATTTCACCATCACTTTGTTCAAAAGTTATTGTTGATAATCGATAACTTGATAAAAATTTAAGGATGCAGAGTTTAAAGTAGTCTCCACTGCCGTATAACATTACACACTCCTTACATTTGGCCTGACCAGGCCAAACAGATAATATCAGAAGAGAAGGAGAAAACGAAACTCCACAGCTCACTCCAATAAATGATTTACTTTTATTTCCTCATATCAGATGTGTCGGTGCTGATTTTTTAATAAAAGCAAACACAAAACAGTTCATGCAAATATGTGTATGATCCAGGACACTCTAAAAAGTGGAACACCGAAGAAGAAAAATCTGAAGTTGAACAACAAGTTTACAGAATTGTCCGATCAGCTAAAATTTACAAGTCAAACATATAATAATTAACATCAGTAGCATTTGTAGTGGCATCAAGCGCTTATCTGCCATTCTGGTTTTCATAGTCATAGTGTCGCATGTTCAAAGGATGTCGGACGTAGAAACAAACGAGGAGTTGTGTTCATACAGAAGCTTTTGGCTGTTTATTAATAATAGTCCGGGAGCCAACCTGTGTACGAGGCTGTTTTAGGGTTGGACCTTACAGCCTCTGCTATAAAATTTTACACCCCCAGGATGTTTAGATATATGTTTGCAGTTCATGAAAACCAATGTTGGCAATTCATAAGCTCTTGCGAAAAATTTTGGCGGACGTTTTTGTTTGAGGAAGATTTGAAAAATTTGATAAAACAGCAATTGTCAATAAAATTTCTAAAAAAATTAAAAAATCACATTCATGAAAAATAAATGTGAACTAAATGTAAGAATTCAATCAGTGCATTGTAAAATGACAAAAAAAAATTGCCTTTGTGGAAGTAAACCTCGTAAAAGTACATAATTTTGTGAAAAATGCCTTAAAAATAACGTTTTTTGAAGATGGCCTTTAGAACTTTTCTTATCATAGGCAGATGCTGCATTAGAATACTAATTTCTCTTAATGTGATATGAACATGGTATCCATGGCTAATTAAAACAGCAAATTTGAGTGAGTTCTATCAATTTTTAAAGAGAAAATTAACATTTTTGTCAACCAAAGTTGCCCCTACCCCCAAAATCCTCTTACTCTATTGAACACAGTTCGGTTAAGGTTTGCTGGATCCAGGTTGGGTACTTCACAGTTCACTCTTCCAAAGGAAAATTCAATGGTGTTTGGAGTGACATGGCCCTGGAGCAGACATACAACAATGAAGGGAAGACATCTCTGTTCAAAGGCATATCTCAGGCACCAGCTGCTCGAGATAAATATGTGAAGACAGCACCATTTCTCACAGCTGTATCAGAGAACATAAAGTCTATGGCTAATCTAGGCCAACAGGAATCTACTCATCATGGAGAAACACATAAGCAGGCAACAGAAGAACATATGCATGTTGAGGAGATCAAGAAAGTGATATGCCAGCAGATGATAAACCCATTCCAGTGTAACAACCAAGTGGATCTGCTCAATAGAGCAACTGGTGAGAAGGATGCTTCAAAAGACTTGGTCCATGCTCAAGCTAAGGGCATGGAAGCCATTATGAAAGCAGAAGAGGTGGTCTCTATTAAGATTGAACCACTGAAGCTGGTAACTTTCTCCTCACAGAAGAAATCAAACCCATCAAGGAAACAGAGTTTAATCAGGATCTATCAAGATGAGACTGCAGCTACACGTGTGCTGTGTTTCTATCGAGATGCCGACCCAGTCACAAGACAGATTGCATTTTCCCATGAGTGGACAGACTACCCATCATCCCTGTTTGAGGTTGATCCACGCTTAGCACAGGGGGTTGTAATGCGCAAAGGCAACAAGTCTGATTTCGTGGCAGTGCTAATTGCTGAAGCTGAGCAGGATGTTGTTTTACAGCTGCCATCATTACCACAGAGTGACCTATACACAGTTTATCTGGTAGACACAATGGCATTTGTAAATAAACACCAAAAAATGGGTGTGAAAACATTTGGTGAACTTCCCCAGCTGTATCTTCGCAAGCTCCTGCAGTTGAAACCTGAAATGTGCAACTGTGTCAACATCATTGGTGATCAGTATGATTTTGATGATACCCATACTTTGAAGGGTGATGAGCAGCAGAGGAGAAACCAGACAGACCAGGCAAGACAATTCTCACCATCCAAGAGTCTAGAAATTCCGGACTGGAATTTACTCATGAAGAATCCAAGAAATAAAGGAAATCTTCAGAACTTCATTGGCACTTCCCTTTGTGAGAGTCCTGAAGCTATTCCGGATGGAGTGACCATCATTCTTGGTGGTATGATGGAAAACAAAGGTCACACTCTTTCCATCACATCAGCATCAAGTTCAGTTCTGGACTTACCTTGTGAAGAACATGAAGAGGCAGACACAAGGATTATTGCTCATCTTGCATATTGTGTGGAATATCTTGATCACCATCGAGCTGTTGTGCATGCAACAGATACAGACATAATTATGCTGTGTATATATCACTTCTGCTGCTTGAACACATTGCAAGAACTCTGGATACAACGGCAGAATCAATACCTACCTATTCATGAGCTGGTAGAAGTGTTGAGCAAGAAGTACCAGAAAATCCTCTTGATGTCGCACTACACTTCTGTGCACATATGTGTTGTGTGGATGTGACACAGTGAGCTACCCATTCAGAAGGGGAAAAGAAGAGATCAGGTCAGGTATGGGAGCATGTGCCAGAACAGCGCGTCGCTGCGTCCACTTTCCGCCGGTACTCCAGGGGCCTCCATCTGGCCATTCCCCAGGCAGATGCCAGGCCCATCCCCATCTCCTTGAGATGATGGTCAACCTGCTGCAACCATGAGGCACGTGGTCGGCCCACTGGCCTCCTCCACTCATGAGACTCCCTCGCTGAGAGAATCTGGTGAGCAGGATCAGCGTCAGGAAAACGAGCCACATGTCCATACAGCCGCAACTGACGCTCACGGACTATGCAGGTAACAAATCTCATCCGAGTCTCTCTCAGCAACCGCTCGTTGGACACAAAATCCGACCAGCGACAGCCAAGGATTCTTCGAAGAGACCTGGTACCAAAGGAATTAAGTCTCTGTCTCAGATCCTTGGTCAAAGTCCAAGTCTCGCACCCATAGAGCAAGACTGGAAGTACCAAGGACCTGAAGACTCGGACTTTCGTCCTCCCGCACAGGTACCGGCAGCGCCACACCCCATGATCCAGTGAATCCATGACTCCCCAGGCCCGACCCAGACGTCTATTGACCTCCGGCTCACAACCTGCGGAGACATGAATATCACTGCCAAGGTAAGTGAATCTCTCCACGACCTCAACATCCTCACCACAAACAGACACAGACAGGACAGCAGCATCCAAGATGTCACCGAAAGCCTGGATCTTAGTTTTGACCCAAGAAATCCGTAATCCCAACGGCTCCGACTCCTCATTCAGCACCTCGAGGGCCCCCAAGAGGATGTCTAAAGTCTCCGCAAAGATGACTGCATCATCTGCAAAATCAAGGTCCGAGATCTTGACATTGCCAAACGATGCACCGCAACTTGATCTCTCCGACATCCTCCCTAAAATCCAGTCCATACAAGTGCTGAAAAGTGTGGGGGCAAGTACACATCCCTGACGAACTCCAGTAACAACTGGAAATAAGTCAGAGATGGTACCACCACACTTCACAGCACTCTCAGTACCAGAGTAGAGTTCAGACATCAGATCGATCAGTTTTGGTGGCACCCCACGAAGACCAAGAATCCTCCAGAGGACATCCCGATTCACTGAATCGAACGCTTTACAGAGATCAACATAGGCTGCAAGCAGCCCCTGCCGAAACTCTCGTCTGCGTTCGGTGAGGACACGAAGGGCAAGGATACGGTCAATCGTTGACCTCTTTGGTGTAAAGCCTGACTGCTCTGGACGCTGGTGCTCAAGCAGATGGTGGCGAACCCTATCAAGAATTATCCGAGCAAAGACCTTGCCCGGCACCGAGAGCAGCGTCACCCCTCGGTAGTTGTTGCAGTCTTGGCGATCACCCTTCCCTTTCCAGAGAGGGACAACAAGGCCCCTCTTCCAGTCAGTTGGGATGATGCCTGTGTTCCTGTGAAAAGAAGAGTGGCACAGGTTTCTCTGGGACTGATAGGAAACCTTCCCCACCTTGTTGATTTTGGAAGAGATAGTGAAATGGCAGCAACAGAATGTGTCATTGATGAGGCCAGAGTATACTGGACTGCTCTGCATGGCCAAAAAGGGTTCAGCTGTTTGGATACCCTCAGGCAGCATATGTTTGTCTCTTCAAAATTAGACCTTAGGTCACTGCCAGCAACAGAAGATGCGTTTTACTTCCTTGTTTTAAGAGCATTGTATCAATTGCTTCTGTATAGATGTGCACATCTCAGTGACCGAGCACTTCCCCCAGCCACAACATTTGGCAGAACCCTTATCAATGGAAAACTGGTCCCAATTCTCATGTCTAAGCCAGCCAAGCCAAACATAGACAAAACGGTGTCTTGCATGTGCAAATTATCCAAATGTCTGAAACGATGTTCATGCAAAAAGGCTGCTGTGCCTTGCTGAGTGACATGCATATGCCTTCGTCAGAGAGGTTCATGTGGTGGAGTTGTTTCAGAGAGTGACTCTTCCTCTGAAGAGGATGTTTCATGTCACAATATTGTGTTAATCCATTTCTAATTTTATCTTCCTTAAAACCATGGCATGTAAAAGTATGTTCTTGTTCCTGACCCCATTGATAGTCAAGCATTTCTGAGTTGCATAAATCTTTTGTTGTTTGACATATAACCTTGTCAATTGTAGGTAGGTTAAATCACCAATTGTGATATAGGAAATGAACTCCTCTTTAATATGAGGGGTCATTTGTGTATATAGGTTTAGTGGTTATGATTTTAGGACAATATGAATTACCCCTACCCCCATCCTACATCTTCGCTTTTGCCAACATTTTGTTATCAGAGGGGGCTCGCATAAGTGTTGACTGTGTTGTTGCGCAAGAGTTTCACCATTGCCAACATTGGTTTTCATATACTCAAAGGGTGTCTCTTTATGAAAATCAACACAAAAATTTTATAGCAGACCGGGCAATTTTTTTTTAATTTTGATCGGTTGGCTCCCGGACTATAATCCAAAGCGTCGAAAAGCTCTGAGTAACTCCCAAAGGATAACGTAAGACTCCCAATCGGCTCCCAAAGGACAAGACTCAGTGAAACACTTTTAGTTCTCTTGTCTTAATAGAAAGCACTTCTAGTCAGAACAGGGATTAGCTCACAAAACAGGCCTCTTCATGCCGATGGCCTCATGGTTTGACCTGAACCTCATAATACAGTGTCGCCTCGCAACGCAGGATTAGCTTTACAGCACGATGTGAACTTTGCAGGGTGATGTGAACTTTTAGCTTTGCAGGGTGCTCAGAGCTTTGCATCAAACCACAGAGTGAAAAGCTTCGCCCCGAACATCCGCCGAACTGTTTCTGCCCAGAATATCCAGTCTTCTGTTTAAACTAAAAGTCATGTGGCTAAAAGGATAATAACTCTTCCCTCATTGACAAATGTCATGACTGGAATTACAGCATCGATGCTTTCGGTTGAACAACATTTGCCTGTATTCGGAAAAATACTGTTCAGGTGTAGATTTGGCTTTCTTCATTTCGTTCCATTTGGCTGTCGAGAATGCAATTCCGGCTGTTCATTAAGCATTCATGTTTAGTTGTACAGTGGCTTCTTGGGGCTTGTAGTACCTGCTGTTACTGGCATGGAATTAAGCCAGAGACAGTACAGTGGTATCATTATGGGCTCCAGTCGATAAGAACACATAGGGAAGATTAATTTAGTCGTCACCTGTCAACATTTGGGAGAAACAAAGCTGGACCGTGCACAGTGGTATACCTGGGTCCAATGTTAAGCATTCAATGCTGAGGAAACCTGCACTCAGAAGGAGCAAGCGAGAAGCCAAATGCACCATATAGCTTTAACCAACCCCACCCTGGACACCATCAACCCTTCGGTATCACCAAAATGCTTTCCACTGTCAAATTCGTTCTTCTCTTTTCCTCACGTCATTGTCGGAATAGAGGGACAGCTAACACAGGAAGGCAAATGCCATGTCTTGGTTTTTCATTTTTGGCCAGTGTCAGATGTTCCTTTGGGCATATTGCTGCCACAATGAGAATTAGCAAAGCCGATGTAATCAATTCTTTATTGCAGTTTAAAAAAATGCAGAATACAACATCATAGTTACCCTCGCCGAAGGATTTGGAGAGGGTATTATTGCATTTGAGTCCGTTTGTTTATCTGTCTGATTCTTTGTTTGTTGATTACTTGGCAATTTATTTATTGTTTTTACAAGTATGTTGATCGCTTCCGTTTGTTTGTGTGTTTGTGTGTTTGTTATCTTGCCAAAACGAAGTTTTTGCAAGATATGTTAGTCAGCTTGTATGTTTTTTTTTTTTGTTTTTTGTTTTTGTTTGTCTGTAATCACGTATAAAAAATTCTGCAGAGCACAGTTATCATTGGAAATTTTTGTAACTTCGCATATCAGAGGCCTATAGAGGTCCCTTTCAGTGCACAAAATTTTGAAGGTCAAGGTCAAAGGTCAAGGTCACTTTGTCGCAAATCAGGGGAGTCGATGAAACCCTTATTTTTTGAGTAATTTTGATCGGATCGTCTTCAAACTTCATGGGAATATAGTTCATGGTCTGGCGCTCAGCTGATTAATTTTTGGTGGGGATTGGCCTTGACCTTCATGGTTAGCGCCGAAGGTCAAACATATTTGACCACAAGGTCAAATTTTCAAGTTTTAGGAACCATATCGTGTAGTACCTCAAATTGAACACCTCGATGAGTGCTTTCTAGATATGTCAAGCTTGAGACATTATGACGTCATTTGGTGACGTTATGAGGCAAAAGCATATTTTTCATGGTTACTCTGTAGAACGATTCTCATCGGAATCTCTCGTAGGCAGATATTCCTCAAGGAGTCGCTCCTGGTGGATAGCAGCTCTGTTCACCTCAGTGTGACCTTAAAGAAGTCACACGTGGTCACCTTTTGGCAAGATACGGGTCACCCTGAGGGTGACATTGGTTTATTTGTTTGTCTGTCTGCTCGCCTCCAGCCCAAACCGCTCAACTAACGTTCTGAAATTTCCAGAGGTTAATAGCACTGACCCTGCGACGGTCCCTCATTGATGTTTCATAAAATTCGGTCGACCGAAAAGGTCTACACAGGCCAATAGGCCAATTTGAGACAAATTTTCTAAAATCCTCAAATTTCATCCGATTGACTTGAAATTTGAACAAGATTTGCACATCAGGTCATTGAACTCAACCACCTATTACTGTTGATGTTATCATAGGTCAAAAGGTTAGCATAGTCCAAAAGGTCAACCCAAAATAGGCCAATTTTTAAAATTGTTTCTAAAATTGTCAATTTTCATCTGATTGACTTGAAATTTGAAGACCATTTGCATATCAGGTTGCTGAATTCAACCACCTATTAATTTTGAGATCAACATAGGCCTTGCATTTTTTTGATATTTCGTCTTCCATTTGATTTGAATTAAAAAAATTTTTTAATTACAAATTTACCACCAGAAGAGTTGGCTCACACCAACTCTTCAAGACTGCACGGAGTAAGTATTCTATGAATACCAACTAGTTTCAATGAGTCTTCTTTGTCTGCCCAATCTGTCCAACTTTTTTGATTTAATACATCTCTGCTCTTTTACTCTCGTGTGTGTGTGTGTGTGTGTGTGTGTGTGTGTGTGTGTGTGTGTGTGTGTGTGTGTGTGTGTGTGTGTGTGTGTGTGTGTGTGTCATATATTTGTGGAGTTCTACTGGAGCGTTCTGATGTGTAATGTGAAACACCAAAATAATCGTCATGATCTCCTGAATTGATGAGGCGAATTAACTACAAATAGCCCATGTTTTAAATGCACACCATATTAAGGTGTATAGGGCAGCTTAATAAGTCCTTCCGGGGCATGGCATTCTATTCACAAAATAAACAAGAAAAAAGACAATCAGACATTGCAGAACCTCGCTTGGACTTCTTTTGAGTGGTGTATTTTTATAGGTTTTAGGATAAATCCAATATGGCTGCCAAACCATGTGACCTATGACATCATATGTGTGAACCTTTTGTTCCTCGTGGAGAGGCAGTCATACCTGTAAAGTTTCACCTCAATCTGTCCAGCCACTTCAAAGAAGAGGATTTTTGAAGGTTTAAAAAACAAAAAACAAGATGGCTACCGAATCACGTGCCCAATGGCCCATCAAAAAAATTTCTGTGGACTATTTTATCCCGAGATGACCCTCAAAAATTTTCATACTGATCGGATGTAGCATTCTACATCTGCAATTATGATGTCGTAACAAAGGCACATATGAAAACATTAAAACAAAAATCACATTTTCCCCCCACAAGGAGTACTTGCTCTGTGCCAAGTTTCAATTTTTTCCTTGGTGCGGTTTCAGAGATACAGAGGTCCAATGTTTTTTCCGTTTTTCCAACATGGCTCCCACACCACGTGACCCATGACATCATAATTATAAATAAAATATTTTGCATTGAGTATTCGCTCCTATGGTGAAAATTTTGTCTCAATCCGACAAGCGGTTGCGGAGAAAAAAACACTAAAGTTCTGTGCGGACAGACAGACAGACAGACAAACAAACAAACGGACCCAAATGCAATATCCTCTCCTCTGGCGAGGGTTATGAGAAATATCCGTGAAAGCTCACCTTGGCTGGGATAGGGCAAGATGCATACAGAAAGCAGCCTCGCGGGAGGTTAATTCTTGGCCTCTCATTTTCTCCAAGAAACAAGACACGTGAGAGAGACATAGAGAGCACACAACCTCGAGGAGGAGGAAAATCTCTTTGCAAATCCCATGTCATGTCATGTAGCTGTGGGGGAGGGGGGCGGATGAATACATGAACAAAAGATGGAACGTTAAAAAAATTGAAAAGAAACAAAAGTTGTCAAAGACCGGTTGGTAATAATTATGGAAACAAGAAAAACACAAAATAAAATTGCATCCCATGTGTAAAAGTGACACGCTCCATCGTCCAGTTATCTGTTTATACTGTTACGGTTGTGGAAATTCGCATTACACCATAAAGGGTCCTCAGGTGAGATATATCAATAACTCCATCTGTAGTTCTCGCAAACCCGTTGTATAGAGGGAATTTATGTGATTCATTCGGGCTGCGATCCTTCAGTTAGTCGTTTTTCTTTGGCTATTATTAATTTGGCGCAAAGACAACAACGAACATCGCCACAACCAACATCTCAACGATCACGCCATTCACTACACGACGCCACCTTCCACAACTACGCTCCCACATCTTTGCCACTCGCCATTCAATGAGCACCGTACGGTCACGATCTCCGCGGGAGGAAAAAAAAACCAACAACGCTTGTGGGATTTTCCCGCCATTTTTCCCCGCCTGATGCTCCCGCCTGAATCCCCCCCCCACCTCGTTGGGTGTGAAGGGGAGGGGTGGGGCAGCTCGCTCCCGATTGGTGGATGCACGGCGTGAGGGGCACGCCTCCCTTCGAGAGCTGTCTGGAAACGCCTCGAAGAAAGGTGGAGCCGAGAAACGGGGCGGAGCGAAGGGTGGGGCTCCCGCGCTACAAAAGGAATGGACGAGGAGGGTTCGCGTCTTCTGGGGCTGCTTCTTTTTCCTTCTTCTCTTCCTCGTGAATCTCACTCCCTCTTCTCTCGTCCTGGTCCTGGCTTCGCGTTCCTTCTTCCTCGCTCACTGTTCCTCTTCCTCTGCACTCATCTGCTCTGGCAGCTGTGGAGGCTGGGTCTTGGCTCGTTCTGGCCCTGTGCTTAAGGTTTGGCGGGCGGCCTGTCCACGGAGGCACGGAAGGGAGGCGCGGCACGAGCTCGCAGACCACGAGAGGAGTCGGGGCCAGGCGCGACCACGCCGACGGTCGTGGGAGGAGGGGACGACGCGCCCAGGGAAGTCGCGACTTCCTTTTCTTTTGGGGTTTTGTGTAAATGTCTGTGGGTGACGCCAGTCCGTGAAGTAGAAACTGTGTAAGTGTTGCCGTGTGTAAATAATTCCCTTTTATTCGGGTGTAACTCTTTCCCTTGCAGTTGCTTTTGTTGCATTTTGACTGTATGGCTGTATATACGTGCTTGTCTGTGTGTGTGTAAATAAAGTGCATTGCTTGTTGAACTGTTTCCCGCTTTGCTTTGTCTCCTTCCTTGTATTGAATCTCCATCTTGCATCACGTAAGGGATTGATAGTGGGTTTAAAACGCCCGGTAATTAATCGGAACTGTCAAGGCCGACAATAACTCTGCTCGGTTATCCCTGTATTACGGAATGAACCGCTTAAGCGGTTCGTGTCCGGAGTCGGCCTGTGGCGTGGTACGATCGCCCGGTCGACCACTCGCGCAGGTACTTAGGTAGGTCGAATTTGGCGAGCAACCCTATCCTACGCGGGTGGGCAATTGGCACGATCGTGGTGAGGTTAAAGCCCCACCCGTGACTGGCTCCGGGCGGTAGTTCCCGGAGGGTCATGACTGAATTGTCCGTCCGGTGGGCGATGTGTCGCGATTCGAGTTATGTGGCCGTTCGCATGCTGGCGGGCGCGAATTCGCAACAATACACAACACTGTGATTGCTTGTCATGCAATTAATCAGGAAGTGCAGGATAATAAAAGTGAAGGTGGTGATATCATCATAGTGTGGAGGTACAGATCACATCCCATAAGATCCAGAGCTACGCGATCTGTGAGCAACAACTGCTGTCTGCCACACAAGCACATTGTCTCTGCCAACTGCCCATTAACCAGGAGGTGGGGTTGTGGTCAGGCATAATAATAATAATAACAATCCAAAACAAAGCCCAACCACTCCTATGATTGCAACATAGCATTAAACGCATGTGTGTCTCGTTCGGAGAGTATGTCGTCTTGTTCTCCTTTTGCCTGGTCTTATCTTGAGGCTTGGAGAGGTGATACGAATAGACCGGAGTTGCGCTTTAGAATTCCGAATGACCAGAGCTCGAGATGGCTTCGCCCTCCAATATCTCTGTGTGTCTCTGTGTCTGTGTCTGTGCCTCTCTCTACACCATTTTACACACCGATGTTCACACTTCTTCTTCATTTTCCGACTTTCCTTTCTTTTCAATCATTTCACTTTTCTGACACTTTCCATTTCCTTCTTTCGGAATGTTTGCGGCTTTTTCACACAACACACATCGAGCTCCCAGAGTGCTTTCCACGAACACCGGTTGCCGGCATGCTGCTTCAAAGGTACTGCCCTCCTTCACATCTCGGACAAGATACCACAGCCACACAAACTATCGTGTTCGGTGAGTGATTACAGTGACCTCCATATGATTAAGGCGCTGTTGGAGCTGAAGATGACCAGGAGGTGGTGTGCAGGAGTCAAGCCCGAACCGCTGAGTCGTGGATCAACAAAGGTTGCAAAAGATGTGTTGGAGTGTGAAGAAAACCCCACACTTCATCCATCCCACTCTCATTTCATAACGTCTGTTCTTCCTTTGGGTGTTTGGATGCATTTTAATGTAAGGGTGTGGAGTCATTGCAATAAGGAATCTGAGGGTGGGCATTATTGCATAGGGGATAAGGGGAATGTATGTGCGTTGTAAATTATTGAATACTAGCAAATGCCACTCATCGCTTCGCTGAAGGGAATGCCGAGAGAGGGGGGTGAGAGAGAAAGAGAGGGGGAGTGATGGAGAGAGAGGGAAGAAAGAAAGAAGGGAAGGAAGAGGATGGAGGGGGAGAGAAAGAAAGGGGAAGGGAAAGAGAGGACAGGAGAGAGAAGTGGGGGTGAGTGAAGAGGGGGTAGGGAGGTGGGCAGAGGGGAGTGAGAATGGTGAAGAAAGAGAGAGAGACAGAGAGACAGAGAGAGAAGGGCTAGGAGGGGTGAGGAATGGGGGAGGGAAAGAGGGGTGGGAGGGAGAGAGAGAGGGGGTTGGGGTAGGGGAGCCAGGAATGGGGGGGAGCGAGGAAAGGGGGAGGAGAATGATGCCTCACCACACATCGCTATACACTCCGGGAGGGAAGGGTGCAAGGAGGGGGGGGTGGGAGTGAGAAAAAGAGAAAGAGAAGGGAGAGAGAAAGAGTTGTCGGATGAGAGTGCTGCACTTTATTTGGAGGGGGGAGCGAGGAGGGGACAGAGAGAGAGGTGTGTGGGAGGAGATTGCTGCACTTTATTAGGAGGTGGGAGTGAGGAGGGGACAGAGAGAGAGAGAGAGAGAGAGAGAGAGAGAGAGAGAGAGAGAGAGAGAGAGAGAGAGAGAGAGAGAGAGAGAGAGGTCAGGGCGAAAAAGAGAGAGGAGGGGTGGGGGGTGAGAAAAAGATAGATAAATGTGAGTTGGGGGAGTAAGTAGAAGAAAAAAAAGAGAGATAAATGTGAGGGAGGGTTAGCAAAGAGAATGTTTTGTTATGCTTTATGACCACACGCACGCACGCACATGCACACGCACACACACACACACACACACACACACACACACACACACACACACACACACACACACACACTTTATTTTAGATACTCTGCTTTGCCCTTTTTTGAATAAACACACCTTTTCCCACTTTCCCCTAACAGCTGCAGGCATGGTTCCCCATTTACTTCATTCAACTCACAGGTATGGTAAACCAACCTTGGGCATGAAGATGCAGCTAGAGGGGAGTGCTGCAGATGGCGTCCATTGTCTTTTAATATACTCATTGTATTTTGGAGTTATCTGAACCACAACCATCACAGTGGTGATGTGTGGGATTTGGAACACTCCACCGATGACCGTAACAATACATTGAAAGCAATTTAATTAAAATGCCGTTTTTGTCACAATATATATTTATTGGGTGTTGTAATGGATCATCGCTGAAAGGGAGCAGTTAGTTCACTGAAAGTTAGGTGGATTTTCAAAAGTTCACATTATCATGAGGCCAAAACAGCACTGTTTTTGCCTTCAGCAGGACAAAATAGTGAATGTGGAACATGAAAAAAATAAAACCTGACAAAGTCAAAGGATAAAAAAAATCTTTCTTGGCAAAGAAAAGATAAACAAAGGTTAGAATATGAATAAAAAGAGAGTAAACAAGTTAATGACATAAGTGAGGGGATGTAAATCTGTCAATGTATACTAATTGAATCTGAAGAGGTGAAAAAGGTAGAGAGAAAGCAAGAGGAGAGAGAGAGAGAGAGAGAGAGAGAGAGAGAGACAGAGAGAGAGAGAGAGAGAGAGAGAGAGAGAGAGAGAGAGAGAGAGAGAGAGAGAGAGAGAGAGAGAGAGAGAGAGAGAGAGAGAGAGAGAGAGAGAGAGAGAGAGAGAGAGAGAGAGAGAGAGAGAGAGAGAGAGAGAGAGAGAGAGAGAGAGAGAGAGAGAGAGAGAGAGAGAGAGAGAGAGAGAGAGAGAGAGAGAGAGAGAGAGAGAGAGAGAGAGAGAGAGAGAGAGAGAGAGAGAGAGAGAGAGAGAGAGAGAGAGAGAGAGAGAGAGAGAGAGAGAGAGAGAGAGAGAGAGAGAGAGAGAGAGAGAGAGAGAGAGAGAGAGAGAGAGAGAGAGAGAGAGAGAGAGAGAGAGAGAGAGAGAGAGAGAGAGAGAGAGAGAGAGAGAGAGAGAGAGAGAGAGAGAGAGAGAGAGAGAGAGAGAGAGAGAGAGAGAGAGAGAGAGAGAGAGAGAGAGAGAGAGAGAGAGAGAGAGAGAGAGAGAGAGAGAGAGAGAGAGAGAGAGAGAGAGAGAGAGAGAGAGAGAGAGAGAGAGAGAGAGAGAGAGAGAGAGAGAGAGAGAGAGAGAGAGAGAGAGAGAGAGAGAGAGAGAGAGAGAGAGAGAGAGAGAGAGAGAGAGAGAGAGAGAGAGAGAGAGAGAGAGAGAGAGAGAGAGAGAGAGAGAGAGAGAGAGAGAGAGAGAGAGAGAGAGAGAGAGAGAGAGAGAGAGAGAGAGAGAGAGGAGAGAGAGAGAGAGAGAGAGAGAGAGAGAGAGAGAGAGAGAGAGAGAGAGAGACTATACCTGTGTGCATTCCAGTGGAGGAGGGGGTGGGGTAGGACGAACAGTGTCTATATAAAGCTGTCTTAATGTCTGCCTTTGTCTGTCTACCATTGACAGGCGTTCACCTGAAAGAAACATTAGAGAGATGAAACATGAGGGAGAAGAATAGATAAAACATTTTCAATGTTCAAAAAGGTTCCCAAAATAAATCAGCCATCCTTATGAGGGACATTCTATAATAAAATGGCATGTTATCAAGTTCAGAATGATGGGAAGATGACTTCATATACCATGATCGTTTGATGTCACTGAACAACAATGGTGGTTAGGCCTAAGGCCTAAGTCACATTTGGCACGGCGGTCGTAGAGTCTACAAAATCTACGGCCACTAGCAATTATAGGGCAGCTGCAGTATTTCCACGGTCACACAATGTAGCAGTCACATATGTTTTTATTTTTCGGGTAGCCGCACGGGGTATTTATAAATTGTCGAGACCGAAAACGTGGGGGTGCTGTACGGTCTTTGATTTGATGTCGCACGGTGACCTTAGGGCATTCCTGTGGCGGCCATAGAATTTTCAAGGCAGATGCAAGGTGCCTGCAAGGCGACCATACCATCAAAGATAGCCATACGGCGTAGGGCCACCCTGAGGCCACCTCAGAAACTCTGCAGGCACCGCACGTTTCTGTCAATTCAGGTGGGGTACGGCTGCCGTATCCTAGCCGTAGAGCAAATGTGACTTAGGCCTAAGCAGATGGTGGCTCAGGGTGGCCCTACGCCATATGGCTATATTTTACAGGCCGTAGGGGTCGCCGTGGAATTATAGCGCGGAGTTATAACTTTTTTTTCATTTCTACGTTGGCCGTAGCAATTCGACAAATCGTAAAAAAAGAACTGGTATATATACCCACTTGTACCGTCCGTCTGGCCGCACGTTCGCCTTAGGGCCCCACTGTGGTCACCTTGCGGGCACCTTGAGGCAACCTTGCATCTGTCTTTAAAATTCTATGGCCGCCGCAGGGACACCCTAAGGTCACCGTGCGACATCAAATCAAAGACCATATGGCACACCCCCACGTTTTCGGTCTCCACAATTTCTAAATACCCCCATGCGGCTACCTGAAAAATAAAAACATATGTGACTGCTACATTGTGTGACCGTGGAAATACTACGGCCGCCCTATAATTGCTAGTGGCCGTAGATTTTGTAGACCCTACGGCCGCCATGCCAAATGTGACTTAGGCCTTATATAAGCAGCCCACCTGTGAACTCCTGGATTGATGCTTCATTTTGTGGGGTCACTTCTCTGGCATCCCGTTACTATTTTGAGCAGAACTAAGCTTGAAGTTGGTTCTAGGTACTTTAATATATTATCGTTTTGGCCGTTTCACATACCCAACCTGTCCACCAAGTTTCGTCCGAATCCATCCACAACTTTTTGAGACGTGCTCTATATCGTTTTTGTCCCGATCAATCAGTGGTGAAGAATCACTTTAAAAAAACATTCTAGTAGTCGGATCAGGTTCCAGATCTTCACCAAAATCTAATCCGTTCGTCCTTGTCATACACCGAACCTGCCCACAAAATTTCATCTGGATCCGTCCGCAACTTTTTGAGATATCCTGTACACAAACAGACAAACAAACAGACAGATAGAAAGGAGTGAAAACATAACCTCCTTCACCTTCAGTGGTGGAGATAATTAAATAATTCTCGTATCCAGATCGGGATTTGGATATTCATCAAAATCGAATCATACACCTAACCTGTCCACAAAATTTCACCTAAATACTTCCACAACTGTATGAGATATCCTGCACACAAACAAACAAACAGACAAACAAACAGACGGACAGAAAGAGGTGAAAACATAACCTCCTTCACCTTCGGTGGCAGAGGCAAAAATTCTGATTCTGTGGACCTTTAAGTCATAACATGAAAATGACAGAAAGGAAGCAAAACATCACAGACAGAACAATATGCATATCTTACCAGGACTGCACTCGTTTGCCATGAGATGTAAAATATCCATTGCTGCTGGACACTCTCTGGCCATCTCTTCCTGGAGTTCTGGCTCCAAAATCCATTTACACATTGTCTGAAGAGCTCTGTACAAAACAAGACCCATTTTCTTCAGCAACTTACACGCTCTTCCGAACAATTGGTGTCCTTGCATCTCACTCAAATGTTTCGTGATTCTTTGCTCCACCGACTTTAAAATTGCTTTAATGACTTCAATGATAGTCTTACCACCAAATCACCATGACTTCAACCTTTGCTAACCCTGTACCTGCATTTCAATTCATACTCAGATGCCCTCCATTTATTTGAAGTCACCATGCTTGAAATTCCCATGATTTACACAGCTCTTCATGTTCAAGCTATACTCGACTTTTCAGGTTTGATATCCATTATGTTCCAAACGTCAAAACCGATGTAGATCTTGAACGACAGCTTCAACAATGTGCGGTAACCACAATTGCATAGTACAGACAGAGAGAAAGCCCCTCCAATGTACCTGATACGTATGTCCGCAAGGAGCCGAGACAGGGCGATACAGATGGTGGGAGGTGAAGGAAGAGGAGCACTTAGAGGAAGTCCAGACACCGTAGGCAGCAGCAGAGAGAATAATGAGCGTGAGAGAACAGGAGCCAAGTCAAGTCTTGTCAAAGGCAAAGGCTGTGGTGGTGAAAAGCACATGGTAAAAAACAATGAAAAAAAAAAAAACAGTAAATACAGTCGACTCTCACCACCAATTTAAAATGTTCTGAAGATCAACGAAATTGGTAAAAATAACAATGATTGAAAATTAAATATCTATCTATTTACATTTAAGTTTTAACGATCACTTCCAATGTCACAGCACACGGCAACACATGACTTTCAAAATGACGCAGATCCACCCCAGATTGCTTGGCACGCATACGCAGAAACACTAGGTAACGAGGTCTATCGGGGCAGCCTGGATGTATATCACATGTGCAGATAAGGATTGCAGCATGAAACGGCTCACAGGGGCTATTAAAAGTAGCCAAACATACTTGGAAACATACCTACGTGAAAGGTGTGTGCCTCTGCACAACAAAATATTTGGAGAACTTTCTGATAAAGTCATCCAAAAAGTTGATATCTTGCAGCCACGTATTGCAAAATTTCCTGATGACGCGGGCCTGGAAGAGGCCCGAAGGTTCGTACATGGGCAAGTTCCATCTAAACCTTTGTGATTCTTAACACCGATGGGAAGGTCATATCTGGGGCTTATCAATGCACAGGGTAAGTTTAAAATGATGGCATTTACGATCATTCATGTTTTGGAGGAGGGATGGAGGATGTGGGAGTAGGAGTTGTATGGCCTGTTCGTGCCATGATATATACTGAAACGCAAAAGAAACTTACCACCTTTTAAACCTTAAAATATCGACAATAACACTGCGTGTAGTAAATGTGTGAACTTATTCGTGGACAATAGTGTCCTCACTGTCAGACAAAACAGTCACGGATGGTCACTTTAACCTTCAATGGTCACTTCATAGCACAGCTGTTGAACAGCTGTTTTGACTGTCAGTGATTAGCCAAGGGGTAAGGGATGATTTTAATGAGCTGCACGTGATGCCTTGATATTGGCATTAAAAAGGCCAGTGCAAAATGGCATTTCAATCAACATGCCACGATTGTCAAGGGATCAACGGCAGTGTGCCTTGGGCATACTGCAAGGCGGATTGAGCTACCGTGAGGTGGCACGTCGCCTTGGCTGTTCACACCAGACGATATCGGCCCTGGTGGACAGAGACACCCTCCACAACTCTGCAGATGACAGACCTCGATCAGGGAGGCCAAGAGTCACCACTGCAAGGCAGGACAGGCAGATGGTCCTTAGTCAGATGGCTTCAGACATTGAGGACTGAGTGGGACAGAATCCAGCAGCAATCCATCCAAAGACTGGTAGGCAGTATGTGCCGATGATGCACTGCCTGTATCCAAAACAATGGTGGCCACACACGCTATTGAAAGGGGGCCGACATTGCACCCTGTGCTGTTCTGTACTGTAGAACAAACTTATGAGATGGTGTATCTTGGTCAAAAACTTGACATGTCATCAATAAAATGCCAATGTTTCAATTAGCAATTGTTGGTTTGTTTTATTTTGAACTGTTACAATTTTAATACATTTGAAACAAGTGGTAAGTTTCTTTTGCGTTTCAGTATATATATATATATATATATATATATATATATATATATATATATATATATATATATATATATATATATATATATATATATATATATATATATATATATATATACACATGTATACGTACATATACATACATAGAAACAGCTTTGGAAAAAAATTAAGAGACCACTGCAAAATTATCCTTTTTTCTGGTTTTACTATTTATAGGTATGTGTTTGAGTAAAATTAACATTTTTGTTTTATTCTATAAACTACTGACAACATTTTTCCCAAATTCCGACAAAAAATATTGTCATTTAGAACATTTATTTGCAGAAAATGACAACTGGTCAAAATAACAACAAAGATTCAGTGTTTTCAGACCTCAAATAATACAAACAAAACAAGTTCATATTCATTTTGAAACAACACAATACTAATGTTTTAACTTAAGGCGCTGTCACACCTTGACGATTTAGCCAGCATATGCCGACTTGTGAAAAATTTGTCTAAAACGCTGGCACACGTCGAATACGTTATGGGTAAGTTTTGTATACGTTAAGAGCACGCTGAAAAACACTGCCATACGTCGTAGTACACTGGCTTTCATCGTTGTACTTTGCGGTTGTCCTCAAATTTTAGCATGCTTGAAATTTTCCGACGTATGCCGGCGTATGACTCACACGTTCCGCTACGCAGGCCATAAGTTGTAGGCACGTTATGCGATCATTGACACATGTCGACACACGTTACTTGTAAGTAACTCATAAGTCGAAACACGTCGAGGTAATGATTAGCGTACCCGAAACTTATTTATAACCTATGAGTAACGTGTTGTAAGCACGTTACACGATCATTGACACACGTCGAGGCACGTTATGCGATCGTTGACACACGTCGAGGTACGTTACTTGTAAGTTACTCATGAGTCGAAACACGTCGAGGTAATGCTTAGTGTACCCAAAACTTATTTCTAACCTATGAGTAACGTGCTTTGAACCTATGTGTAACGTACCTCCAACGCATATTGACGTATGTAGACGTATTTGATTGACGTCTTCCGGACGACCACAGAACTTACTGAATGTGTTTCCAATTTACAGCTACCGTATAATGGCGTATTGGCAGCGTTTAAAAAAACAACAACAATAACTTCCGATATTTCATCACGTGCCGTTACGTCACGTCTGATTGCCTCTTCAGTTTGCTCATGTCTTATTCTTAGTTCCTCCTCTGTGAATATTTTCTTTTTGAGGATATTGTCACGTCGACGTCGAAACTTAAAAGCAAATGCCGAATATATTTTAAAATTCGTGATAGACTAAAAATAAAAAATAAAAATAAAAAACACAACAACAAAAACAACAACTTCAGATATTTCGTCATGTGCCTTCACGGAGCCAAGCAGAAAAAAAGAAAATGTGCCTTGACGGAGAAAATAAGTTCCGGGTATGCTAACCATTACCTCGACGTGTTTCGACTTATGAGTAACTTACAAGGAAGTTGTGTCGACGTGTGTCAACGATCGCATATCGTGCCTACAACTTATTCCCAGCGTAGTGGAACGTGTGAGCCATACGGCGAGTACGTCATAAAAATTTTCAGCATGCTTGAAATTTCACGACGTACGAGACGTACCACGAAATATGACAGCGTACTTCATCGTTTTTCAGCGTGCTCTTAATGTATACACAACTTACCCATAACGTATTCGACGTGTGCCAGCTTGGTTCGGCAAATTTTTCAGAGGTCGGCATACGCTGGATAAATCGTCAAGGTGTGACTGCGTGGTTGACACTTTCAATTTTCAGGCGGTTATGATTTAAATCGGCGTGCGGCAGGTTTTTAACAGGCTATGCCACGAGTTCGTCGGCGATACGTGCAGCACGCTATGCCTAAGTTAAACTATCGTTGGGCATAGGTTGTGAATGGCGACAATAGGCTAAGCATTCGTTGGTAAAAGTTATCTAGAAGACAATGAAACGTTCTGTGCCCGTTACTAATATGTTATGCATACGACCAACACGTTATGAATACGACCAGAACTTTAAAAAAAAAAACATCAAAATTTCAGTGTACGCCAACGTTTTACATACATTTTTATACGTTGCCATTGCTGGCTAAATCGTCAAGGTGTGACAGCGCCTTCAGGAAGGGTTCAGAAATCAATATTTAGTGGAATAACCCTGATTTTCAATCACAGCTTTCATGCATCTTTGCATGCTCTCCACCAGTCTTTCACATTGCTGTTCGGTGACATTGCTGTTCACATCTTGATCTGATGGTCCTCCATCCACACCTTGATTGACCTCGCTGTGTGGCATGGAGCATTGTCCTGCTGGAAAAACCAATCCTCAGAGTTGGGGAACATTGTGAGAGCAGAAGGAAGCAAGTGTTCTTCCAGGCCAACCTTGTACTGGGCTCCTGAAAATCTGCATGTTACTATGGAACACTATTTAAACTTACCAGGGGTTACAGTGTGGTGTGGGATATCAGCATTGGGCATCATAGGGCCATTCTTTTTTGACCAAACTGTCACTGGGGATGTTTACTTAAACTTTCTGCAGGAATCCGTCGGTCCACGTGTCGGAGAGATATTTGGTGACAAAGAGATTTACTTTCAGCAAGATGGAGCACCTCCCCACTACCACCGTGATGTAAGGGCCTATCTCGAAGCAACTTTTCCGAACAGATGGATTGGGTGAAGAGGTAGTGTTGAATTCCCTGCTCTTTCCCCAGACCTCACTCCAATGGACTTCTTTTTATGGGGATATCTCAAAGATAAGGTTTACGGTTCAAAACCAGCAACAGTCGATGAGCTGAAAGAGGAAATTGAAAGACAATGTCTTGCAGTTCCAAAGGAAATGATTTGTAACGATGTTGAATCCACTGGTCTGCGTTATCGGCTGTGTTTGGAACGTGATGGTCGTCAGTTTGAACATTTCGAAACATGCATTTATACATTTAACCATTAATCTTGTTTCTAAGTCAATAAACAACGCATTTATTATCATTTAAAGAGTGAGTACATTTTTTGGGGGCACCCTGTATATATATATATATATATATATATATATATATATATATATATATATATATATATATATATATATATATATATATATACATATATATATTGTAGAGTTCGGATGAGAGGATAGAAATTGGTCCGTGTTTTCAGATGGTGAGGTGTAAATGGAGTCATCACTGTTCAGTGGACGGTACAGTACACATATAAACATGCGGTGGGAGTGGAGGGAAGCCATTGCCAGAGGTATTCCTGGGGTGTGTGGGGGGAGTGAGGGCAGTACATGGAGAGTGAGGAATGGAGTCTTTGATGAAGAGAGAAACTCCTCCACCAGGACGAGGCTCACGTCTGTCATACCAGTGGAGGGAGTAACCAGGGAGAGATACTTGGGTGTCAGAGACGTCTTGAGGTAGGAAAGTTTGGCGATTATGTCGCAACCCGTATGTTTGTCAGTGGCAACCTATATGGAAAGATCTGTCAGGTTTGAGTGAAAGCCCTGGATATTTGAGGTCCACACTGTTGATGAAGAGGGAGGGTAGGTAGCTTTGGGTGCAGGGAGTGGAGGGGAGGGGGAGGGAAGGACAACGGGGGAGGAGGGGTAAGGAGAGCTGTTGAAAGAGTGTGGAGGATTGCAGAAGAGTGAGGGGAGGTGGCCAGATGAGGAGGAGAAAAGCTCTGTGGTGCTGGGTTGAGGTGCAGTGGGGAGTAATAAGAGGGGGTATTTGAGGAGGTGGAGTGATGAGTTGGAGGTGAGAGGGCAGGGGAAGGAGGCAGCTTTGTGGATGAGAAAGGAGGCAACTTTGAGAAGGGTGAGTGAGGGCGGTGAATGGTGTGAGAAGGGTGAGTGGGGAGTTTTGGAGAAATGTGAGAGGGAAGCTCGGATGGGAAAGAGTGTGATGGTTGCTTTGAGAGGGAGGGGTGAGAGGAGTGAATTGGCACTGAAGTTGGAAAATAATGGCGATTGAAGGAAAGCGAACATTCATTGCAAACTGGGTTTTTTATTTTTAGGTGAGAGATGTGATTAAAGACGTTTCTTGATGGATGCAATAAAGGCGAATTAAGAGAATGGAGAGAAGAAACGCTGTAACAGTTGGAATTTTTCGACAAGTTAAGAAGGAAAGGTCGAATTGAGAGCAGTCTGTTGAAATAGAAAAGAGTTGTGAATTACAATACAGTGATGAGAACCACACGTGTGAAAGAGGAAGATGAAACATTAGAAAAGATGGTTTCTTATTCTTTTTCCTCTTCTTATTCCTCTTCTTTTTCCTCTTCTTATTCCTCTTCTTATTCCTCTTCTTATTCCTCTTCTTGTTCCTCTTCTTGTTCCTCTTCGTCTTCCTTTTCGTCTTCCTCTTCGTCTTCCTCTTTGTCTTCCTCTTCGTCTTCCTCTTCTTACTCCTCTTCTTATTTTTCTTCCTCTTCCTCTTCCTCTTCTTCTTCCTCTTCTTCTTCCTCTTCCTCTTTTTATTCTTCTTCCTCTTCCTCTTCTTCTTCCTCTTCCTCTTTTTATTCTTCTTCCTCTTCCTCTTCTTCTTCCTCTTCTTCTTCTTCTTCTTCTTCTTCTTCTTCTTCTTCTTCTTCTTAAAAATAAGGATTGCATAAGATTCGGAAAAGGAAAGGTTGAAGTAAAATCGTGGAGGTGTGTGGTGAATTTGGAATGGTAAACGCAGTGTGAAGCTGATGGATCAATGCAAAGGAGGAGGAGGACAAGGAATAAGAAGAAGGAGGTGGAGAAGCAGGAGAAGGGGGAGGAGGAGGAGGAGGAGAAGGAGGGTGAGGAGGAGGAGGAGAAGGAGGATGAGGAGGAGATGGAGGAGGTGAAGGAGGAGGAGGAGAAGGAGGAGGAGAATAAGGAGGAGGAGGTGGAGAAGGAGAAGGAGGAGGAAGAGGAGGAGAAAGAGGTTGAGGAGGAGAAGGAGGAGGAGTAGAAGGAGGTGGAGGAGGAGGAGAAAATGAAGAAGAAGAAGAAGAAGAAGAAGAAGAAGAAGAAGAAGAAGAAGAAGAAGAGGAAGAAGAAGAAGAAGAAGAAGAAGAAGAAGAAGAAGAAGAAGAGAAAGAAGAAGAAGAAAAGGGAGAAGAAGAAGAGGAAGAAGAAGAAGAAGAAAAGGGAGAAGAAGAAAAGGGAGAAGAAGAAGAAGAAGAAGAAGAAGAAGAAGAAGAAGAAGAAGAAGAAGAAGAAGAAGAAGAAGAAGAAGAAGAAGAAGAAGAAGAAGAAGAAGAAGAAGAAGAAGATAAATCTATCTATAATTCCAGCAATGTGTGTGTGTGTGTGTGTGTGTGTGTGTGTGTGTGTGTGTGTGTGTGTGTGTGTGTGTGTGTGTGTGTGTGTGTGTGTGTGTGTGTGTGTGTGTGTGTGTGTGTGTGTGTGTGTGTGTGTGTCTCTGTGTGTGTGTGTCTCTGTGTGTGTGTGTGTGTGTGTGTGTGTGTGTGTGTGTGTGTGTGTGTGTGTGTGTGTGTGTGTGTGTGTGTGTGTGTGTGTGTGTGTGTGTGTGTGAGTGTGTGTGTGTGTGTGTGTGTGTTTCTCTGTGTCTGTGTGTGTGTGTCTGTGACCGCTGTTTCTCGACAACCACTGCTCCGATCTCATTGAAACTTGCCAGGTATATTGTTGGGGACCTGAGGATGTGCCTTTATAAGGTTTGATATTAATCGGACAAGTGCCTCCAAAGTTATGGCCATTTATTTACCAACCAATGACAAGACACTTTGTTGCGTGGATGTGGGCGATGGGGGAAGGGAAGCTCAGCCGCGTTCCCCATTACGGGTTACAACGTATGGGCTTCCAGAGAGTGATGACTTCGTGTATTCTAATAATTTCTCGATTTCTTATGCGCATTTATAGATAAACACTATGCCCCAAGTTATGATCGTTTTCATATTAGACGGTGCATAAATTTCGGTAACATCAGAGTGAGCTGGTATGCTCCGAACCAGGAAGTAATTTTTTTCTCTCTCTTCTCTTCTCTTTTTGTTTTTCCTTGTGATGACATTGCGAAAAGGCAAAATACGTTGGCGCTAATTGAATAATTGGCCATTAAAACTAAATTGCGAATAATCGTAACTGCGATATGCAAACTTCCGGGCCATGCACGTACGGGCACTCGAGAGCAAAGAAACGGCCTGTGTGGTTGTTGTTTCTTGCTCGCGGTTTGAATATTTATTTATTAAATTATTATTAATTTTTTTTTTACGGGCATGTACGAGTAATAATAAGAAGAAGAGAAATAAGAAGAAGAAGAAGAATAAGAAGAAGAAGAATGATCATTACTCATCGGTATGGAGTGAGAAAGGAATGTTTCATTGTTATTTTTAAAATTTAAGACAAGAAACAGAGTGTGTTGTTGGGAAAAATAGATAGGGAGCATTGGGAAAAGTGGGGAAAATAGGAATTGATGGTAATAGGGAGAGAATAAAACGATTGTCCACCTAGACCTGAAGGATGGGTAGGCCTCAAGGAGCCCGATAAGACGAGGTCGATGAAAACTCACAAAATGGGAGGATTTTTGAAACAAAACCGAACTAGGAACACACAGTGAACAAGTCGGTGAGAAAATAAACAGTTTAAAGGTGACAAATAACGACCAGAAACTTAACTTTGAGAAAGTCGGCAGAGACCCCTGAGAGAAGCCGCCATCGCTTCAAACTCCGAACTGTACTTAACAAGCTTATTAGATTTTAAAGATTTTATATAGACCAAGCTTATCAATGGGAAACAAAACATAAACTGTTCAGCCTGGCAGAGGTATGCACTCCACCGAGTGCAGTTCTATTTTTTTTAAGTGTTGAAATTTTTCTGTTTTCGTATCTTTAAGGTTCCAAACATTTGCACATGGAATTATTTTTTGAAGGCCTTGCTTTTATTTTCTTTTCCAATATAAAAATCTCCAACTACCAATTGATGCATTTAAGCTCGAACTGTTCGTAAACACAAATAAACAATGATGTTAAAGACAGGCCTCAATCTGGATGACCAAGGGTGATCTCCAACAATGGAAATGCAGCTTTGGTAAACCTTGGAAGACATATTCCTTTTGCCACAAGCACAGTGTTGCTTCATGAATGGAATCTTCCTTGGAGGTTATCCATGAAAACTGTCCAAACCGGCATCATGCTGCAGATTACAGAGCCAGGAGAACGATAAGGTGGCCCTTTCTCACCCCAGAACACAAAGCAGCTTCTTGGCACGATGTCAGGCATGTCAACGCCGGAATCTTGCATTCTGGAGGAAAATCCATTGGGCTGATTCGAGTCTATTTCCCCTGCACGTGACTGATGGCAGAACTCAGGTTTGGCAGAAACCTAACAGCCTATACACCCAATAACATTTGGAGTCCTTCCTGTTTGATGGCGGATCCATTGTAATATAGGGCTGCCTGTCATATGATTTGACTATGTCACTGTACAGTGTAACTTGAGAAGCAAAAAATACAACAGGGACATTTTAGATTGTGTTGTTCCACATTTTGACAACTAGCCAATTATCACTTGGGTGTCCTTGTGGTGTGGATGTTGACTTTGCCTGCTTTGTGAGCACTTCAGCAGCAGCTAAAAATTTGCACCGTCTCTGTCATCTCTACCGTCTTTGTTTCATCTGTTTTGTATCCATTCCCATTCGGAATGGATACAAAACACAATTAACAACACAGAGATGAAATTTAGTGGAGAGAAGTACCACAATCTTTTTCCTCCTCTCCCACTCCTTACTTCATTTCCCCGATCATATTTTTTAAGTTCCTTTTCCCGATCTGCACTTCTGCTGTTTGGAGTAGGGACGTTCCTCCAACCACTCCCTCATCCCACTCCTTCCTTTGTCCGATTATGCTGTTTCCTTTGCTTCTTTTAACATTGTTCTGTGCATTTAAATGCTCTTGGAAATTTAAGACTCAAAAAAGCTTTTCAATTCTAACCGTTTAAATTTTGTTGAGTGATTGCTCCTTTTGTTTGATTGCTCAGGTATGATCCCTGAACGAAACACAGTTGGCATCGGAAAAGAGCATCCAGCTTTAGAAACCATCCTCGGCTTTAAAACACATGATGGCAGTTCTTAAGCATGGGCGTGGTACAGCCCAATGTATTACGTGAGCAAGTCCACCTGCCGACAACAAAAACGAGGAGAAAAAGACAGAAAATGTCATAGCCCCCCCATGGTTTCACTAATTTTGCCAAGTTTGAACAAAATCGGACCATGCATGTCCAAGAAATGTTTGGGGACATGTTTAAGTAATGAAATGGCTGCCAGTCGGCCATCTTGGATCTGATCTTGAAAGAAAAACACGAAGTGCACATGTAATCCATCATTCATTATCTGTGTGCCAAGTTTGAATAAGATTGGTAAATGCATGTCCGAGAAATGGTTGAGGAAGTATTCAACATCGGGTTTTTACAACAAAGATGGCCGTCAGTCGGCCATCTTTGATGGAATCGCAAAACTAAACGATGTGCATATGTGTACCATCATGTGTTGTCTTTGTGCATGGTTGAACAAAATTGGTCCATACATGTCCGAGATATGGCTGCGGACGGATGCATGGGCACACGGGACCCAATCCATAAGCCCCCATTTCGGACTATGTCCAACGAGGCTAATAATGATGGACAATGCAAAGGAAAAGAGCTGTGCATGCAAAATAAGTACCAATGATGGCAGATGGAGTTTTTAACAGGAACAAAACAGTTACGGAAAGAAACGATCAACATAGGTATGATGATGATGGAAAGAAGCGAATAATTCATTTAAATGCTGAAAAGAAGAAGAGTTGTCATTTGTTGTCTTCAAGAAACAACATGTGAAGACAACAGTACAAGTCATTGGCGGCAACAAAGAAAAATAAAAAAAAGGTTCTGCTGTGGAGATCAATAGGGCATTGGTGGCGTTGGTGTTCTTTAATTCAGTAGCAGAATCATGGACCTGAAAATTATGATGAAAGAATAAATTTTGAATGTCGTAAGCACATGTGCAGTGTGCACCCCAAGCATTTCTTGGTGAAGAAGAACAAATATCGTTTTGGGATGGACTAGAAGATTTGGTTCAAGGAATAAGCTACAAAGAAGTGATAATTATCGGTGTAGACTTGAATGGACATGTCAGCAAGAAAGAAAAGTGATATAATGGTGCACATTGTGGATTCAGAAATAGTAAAAGCAATGAGACTGTAGAAACAATATTCAAAATGGTGGAGGTGATGGATAAGTGTGTCCTCAATACTTACTGAAAGAAAAGAAACGAAAAGACCATATCCTGACTTTTACAAGTGGAGTTGCAAACGGCCAGATTAATTAACTATTAGTGTAAATGAGTTCTAAAAGAAGGGTAAGCAAGATGACAGCAATAGCAGGTGAAGAATGTTTGAAAAGAAGGGTAAGCAAGAACAACAAATGTCATTTTGATATTTCTAACTTGTATAATTGATAGTTACTGTATCTGCGGCTTGTTGGTTTCAGGGTTAAAGGTCGGGAAGCGAGTCTGAGTGGCACCTCATCACCCACCCAGCGAACCCGTAACAATATTGCTACTTTGTCCAAACGTTGATGAGATGAAAGTTTTTTTTTTTCAAGTTGACACCCCTACAGAGCTGCATGTGCTGGGTGTACATATTTGCCTTCGTCTCGTGATGAATGGGAAATGCAGCTTGTGCATCGAGGGTTCTTGAATTTATGTGTGAAAAAAATATTGAGTTTGAGTCAATATTTTTCTCTCAAGCAGTTCTTTTTTGTTGGCATGCTTAACTTTTATACATGTTATTCAATACACACTGGCCATCATGAAGACCACCAACAATCCAACTTGGTAATTTCTCTGCTTGTTGACAGGACAGTAGTTTCATATTTGCATAACAGACATGGGTATATAACAACACAAAGACTGTTTAATATCGTGACACAAATGACATTCTCACGTTACCTCAAATTCCTTGACACTGAGACGAGAAGTTGGGATGAATGATGGGCTTTCGGTAGATGAGGAATTGACAAAACAGACACTGGCTGTGGAAAAGTCAGAAGACAATGATATGACTTCTCCTTGATATTCGGACAAACCAGTCACCTGAAAAATACGAAGTGCTTTGAGCAAAAGCAAGTGAGGATGACAAAATTGTCTGATGTATTGTAAAATTAACCTGCAGATCATTATACAATCAAGGCAACTATTTGTGCATTGACAGAATTATGCAAGTAATTCCTGTGCATTAGTGTGGTGTTTTTATTTTTCTTACCAGGACCTTGGATCCAGCTTTTAAGATCTCACGATAGCCACCAAGAAGAGCTAGAGCTGCTGAGGCTCGGCGAACAGAAACAATGAAGGCCATCTCAAGCTCATTTGATCCCATCTCAAGCTCTTCATGTTTTGTCGTCTCCAAAAGCTCCCCTGGTTCTCGATCTTTGGAGATGGATGAAAGATATTCTCCAAAGAGAGGGATTTCAGATAAGGCATCTGATAACACCTGAGTCAGGTAGTGGGAGGAGGTGGTTAACATGGTTTGAGCTCTACCCAGGTTTGTCTCCATCACAAAACAAATGAAAATACAAAGCCTGTCCGCATCCGCTTTGTATTCAGTCTTCTTCTTCCGAATGCTAAACATCACAAAAACAGCGGAATAAAACAAACAAAACAATTGACGATTTTAGGAAATCTTGACCTTTTGACCTCAAAAGCAATAAAGCCTCAGTGACCCAATATGAAAATTCTTTAAATTTCAGGTCAATCGGATGAAAATTGATGATTTATGCAACCTTAACCTTTTGATCCAAAAAAAGAAAAATAAAAATCAGTTTCTAACTTTTGATTGATGAAACAATTCAGTTACGCCCGAACAGACACACAGACAGACAGAGAGACAAACACACAGACACACATACAGAAGTGATTGCAAAACCCCATCCCCTGCTTAGCGAGGGGCGGGCTGATCATCACATAGGATGTGAACAGGTAATTTCTTCGTTTCTCACTGAACACCAAAATATGGATGCTGAAGGACTTCCAGAACCTCTTTATGACGTCCATGTGCTAATACCACTGAATAATTACACAACACATGCTTCAGTGTTTCCTATTTTACCACATAATACACAATCACTTAATTGTTTCACTTTTCACAAAGAAAAATTATTTTGTTTCAATATCCATCTTAACAATAAACTTGTCTGTGCCTCTTCACCCTTTCATATCTGTTCAAGACAATTTGCATCCAGGTTAGGATGGTTAAGATGGTCCAAGCTTAATCAAGCAAGCATAAACAGAAATATTTGAACAAATGCTCAAATTATAAAACAATGCATTCAGGCAAAATAGCAAATTGCTATCTATAATCTATAATAATAAATGTCAATGTATCAGTCAGTCAGTCCCTCAGTCAGTGTGTCCCCTCCATAACTCCAAAACCATGAAACCTAGCAGCCCCAAACGTTGCATGCAGAACAATAAGGGAACTCCAAAGTGGTGCATGAATGAAAGGTGAGTGTTTGGGATAGTTTAAATATCCCTTTTGAAGATAATTAGCAGCCTTATTTAATTATCCTTTATCAAAGCATCATCCTTGGTCAACCTCTGAGTCAGCACTCTGTCAGTTTGCTGAAGTCTCAATTTGCCTTTTTGTTTGGCGTGCTTAACAATGCCTTTTGACTTGGAACAGGTCGCAACGGTTTCTTAACGATAAAGCGCTCAAAATTATTTTTTTCACTTTCCTCACTCATATCGTCAAATGCCTCATCTTAAAACCTACAAATTGCTGGATACATCACAATGCTTATAAACTCCCGGTTGCCAGCGTTCATGGCTTTATTTAATTTCTGCAAATGCTATAAGCTCAAGAATATCTTAAGAAGTATAAATTTTGAAATTGGAAACAGGTTAATTAACCTCAGCAGCAGTTTCAGGCAAAATAGCAGTGTTCATTTATTAACAAAAACAACAAAAAGTGTTCATTTGTCCAATTCGGACATTGACATTTAGAGCATCTCCAAGCGTTTGTAGCTTTATTTAGTTTCCACACATGCGATAACCTTGAGAATCTCTTCACCTGAGCCATATTTCATAGTTGAAATGGCAGAATTAACCTTGGCAGCAGTTCCGACTGCTAAGAAAAAGTGTTCATTTGTCTAAGTCGGACATTGTTTGACATTATGGGCATCCCCAGGTGATATTTGTTATAATCGATCACGAATCATTTGCCAAGCCAGCACGGTCATACAAAACACAATCCGGAAATGAATGGAGATGTCCGGAGTGTCAGCAATGTGCACATTGCATAAATGAACACTCTTTTTTAGGAGTCGGAACTGCTGCTAAGGTCAATATCACATTTAAAGTTTTGAAATTCAGTTCAGGTTAAGAATTTGACCTTATCGTGTTTCAGCACAAATACTTAGCAATGTCCGGAGAGTTATGTTCGCACATTATTTTATACTCTGGGTGGTGGTTATCTCAAGATGTGTCCAGAGGGTGTTTGTCTTTGGGCAGTGTTTATGTCTGGGCAGTGTTTGCCTCCGCACATGTCCAGAATGCGTTTGTCTCTGGGCAGTGTTTATGTCTGGGCGGTGTTTGTATCCGGACATGTCCAGAAAGTGTTAGTCTCTGGGTAGTGTTTATGTCTGGGTGGTGTTTGTCTCCAAACGTGTCCAGAAAGTGTTTGTTTCTGGGCAGTGTTTATGTCTGGGTGGTGTTCGTCTCTGGATGAGTCCGGGCGGGGTTCGTCTCCAGACGCATCCGGGCGGTGTTCGTCACCGGACGTGTCTCGGCGGTGTTTGTCTCCGGACGCGTCCGGGCGGTGTTCATCTCCGGACGTGTCCAGGCGGTGTTCGTCTCCGGATGCGTCCGGGCGGTGTTCGTCTGTGGACACGTCCGGGTGGTGTTCATCTCAGGACACGTCCGGGTCGTGTTCGTCTCCAGACACGTCCGGGTGGTGTTCGTCTCCAGACACGTCCGGGCGGTGTTCGTCTCCAGACACATCCGGGCGGTGTTCGTCTCCAGACATGTCTGGGCGGTGTTCGTCTCCAGACACGTCCGGGCGGTGTTCGTCTCCAGACGCATCTGGGCGTTGTTCATCTCCGGATGCGTCCGGGCGGTGCTCGTCACCGGACGCGTCCGGGCGATTTTCGTCTCCGGACATGTCTGGGCAGTGTGTGCCTCCAGACGTGTGCGGGAGGTGTTTGTCTCTGGATGTGTCCGGGCTGTGTTTGCTCCAAGTGGTGTCTGTCTACGGACATGTCTGGGTGGTGTTTATCTCAGGACGGTGTTTATTTCAGACATTATTTTGTTTCCCTCTTCACTATTATTCTATGCAGAATCATTTTGATGAGACAGTGTGAATCGTAAATAATGCTCTGCCACACATCTGCCTTCCCTTCCCCTCACATCACCTCATGCTAACCTCCTCCCAAACCCTCTACCCCCTCCATCCCCATACAACTCTCGGGATGTTGACAAGCATTGCAGCTGAAATGTGATAAGCTCTAGAATCTCTTAACCTGAACCAAATTTCTAAATTTAAACTGCAGAATTAAACTTCGCAGTAGTTCCAACTGCTAAAAAAAAAAGTGTTTGTTTGTCCAATTCAAGCATTGTTTGATACTCCAGATGTCTCCGGTCATCTCAGGATGGTGTTTTGTATGACAGCCAGCCGTTCTTTATCAACCATTTCGTTGGTGGGCTTGCTTGAGTGCTTCATAGAGGTGGGTGGAATCCATCCATCCATTAATTGGGACCATACTCTGTGCAGAGCGTTGGTGCTGCCTCAGCAGACTCCTTGGCTATAGGACACAATCTGGAATGGGTCGCCACTCCGACACAGGATACCAGCATGCTGACACTCATTTTGCCAACCTCGGAAGGATGACAGGCAGAGTCAACCCTAGCTGGTATTAATTTAACAGCCAAGCAGGATTCGAACTCAGGATCCAAGGATCCCAAGCCCACCACCCTGACTATTAAGCCAACAACAGGCATATCTTTACCATAAGGGCCTGTAGCTCTTTTAAAATTTCCACTAGCCTCTTGCTTGGCCTCTCTGATTAGTTTCCTCCTTGCTTGATCATCCAGTTTTGAGGGAGAGCCTATTCTAGGCAGGGTCTTGGTGGTATCATATGCCTTCCATTTCTTAATGACTGTCTTGACTCTGCTACATGGGATATTCAAGGCCTTTGAAATATTTTTAGACCCATCCCCTGATCTGTGCTTTTCCACAACTTTATCCCGCAGGTATGGCCTGGTGTTGGCTTCATGTTTAGGGTGGTGGGCTTGAGATTCTAGGATCCTGAGTTCAAATCCCACTCAGATGTTGAATCAATACCAGGTGGGGTTGACTCTGCTGTCATCCTTCTAAGGTCAGCAAAATGAGTGCCAATTTGCTGGTATACTGTGTCAGAGTGGCAACCTGTCCAGGATTGTGTCCAATAGCCAAGGAGACTGCTTTGGCAGCACCAACGCTCTGCAAAAAGTTTGGTCCCAATGGATGTATGGATGGATGGATGGATTATCCCGGAGGTCTTTTGAAAGCTCCTTGGTTTTCATGGTTGAGTCTTTGTGTGAAATGCACTACCCAGGAGAGGAAACTTACAGGAACAGCTGATTTTATTCTCAAATAATCAGAATCACGCCAATTTAACACAGGTGGAGGCCAATTAACTTGGTGTGAAATTTTGAATGTGATTGGTTACACCTGAACGAATTTACAATTGCTATTAGAAAGGGGGGGGGTGGACACTTATCCAACCAAGATATTCTAGTTTTGTATTTTTAAATTAATTCTCTGAAATTTGTGGAATTTGTTTTTCACTTGGAAATTGTGGGTTACGATATATGTAAGTAAGAGGTGGAAAAAGTCTGTTTTAATGCAATTTACTTCCAGGCTATAAGGCAACAAAAGGTGAAAAATTTGAAAGGGGGTGTAGACTCTATCGACACTGTACATTCTAGGAAAGTTTTACACAATGTGAATTTCCAGATCAAACCATATTTTCCCATCAGCTTCCATTATATAATTGGAGATGTGTTGCTTCAGAAACGTTTTTGGTCCCAAGACAGGATAAAAACACACTTAAGGATGCAGCAAACCTTTTCAACACATATTTAATACTAGAACGGCACTCGGTTGGGTGCGCACAACCGCCAGGCTGAACAGTTTATGTTTTGTGTCCGACTGAAAGGCTAGATCCAGATACAGATCCAGATCTTCACCAAAATCTCATTGCCTCGTTCTTGTCTCCTTCCCAAAACATCCACCAAGTTTTGTCGAAAACTGTCCATAACGTTTTGAGATATCATGATATAAATCATTTTTGCCCTATCTCTCAATGGTGAGAAATCACTTTGTAAGTCCTAGTGTCCAGGTAATCACCAAAATTTCATCAATTCGTCCTCATCACCCACCCAACCTGTCCACCAAGTTGAGTCCAAATCCGACCATAACTTTGAGATATCCTGCTCACAGCCAGACAAACAGACAAACAGGTGTGAAAACATAACATCCATCTACCTTCGGTGGGAGGAGGTAAGAAATTTGATAATGTCATGATAAAATGTTGATAATAATGCTCAAAATAAGACTTTTTACAGACATCTTGACTTAACATTACTAAAGTAAGAACATTGAAAAAGGCTGAAATCCTGCACAGTAGAGTACCAAGTGTGATAAACACAATGGACTGAACTAAAACAAGCCAAGCTTGAGTGGCACAAGAAGCATGGAAAACGAGTCCAGCATTAAAAGCATGCACAAATGACCTGGAGTAGGATGAAATGCATGCTTGGACAAATGACAGACCAAGCAATGTTCATTCCCCATAATTTTTTTCATCATTCACATATTCAAAGTTTCTTAAATGTGAATTAACCCAACGTATTGGTTCCCTAATTTATGTTACATGACAGGGAAATTCCGTAAGTTGGGTCACAGTATAATGAGGGATGCATGTTCAAACAAGTCTGTTTTGATACATTTCCATTGCACATCATACCCGAACCCTATAATAAAGGAGAATTCTCCATAAAGGAGGCAAAATGTACTGCTATCCCATTTTACCATGTGAAATGCAGGTTCCCAGAGACTCTTTGCATGGGGAGAAGAAAGTAGGCTTGTGAGTATCTGCATCAGCTGTGCAGCAAGTGAGTCCGACACATCAGCACTCACATAAAATCTCTTCGAGTCACTTGGGAGGAAATGAAAAAGAGAAACAAAAAAACGAACCTCAAATGAAAAATATGAAAATAATTAAAAGATATGCCAACAACACAAAGAAGATGCTGAATGTTAAAAAAAGAATTATATAACGTAATAATAAAGGACAAAAAAAACATCGAATTAATTACATACTAATTGAAAAAAGTTCCTGTGCATCATTTACACCTGCAGTATGTGAAATGAGAAACGAAAACAAACACATCACCAACATCTCTAATCTTCTCCAATCCAAAACCACAATCTTTTCTACCCCCGTTAATCCACCCCAAACCCACCTCCTTCAAATTCCCTGCGTTCCTTCCTGAAAGTCCCTGTCGTGTAAGGACCTGAAAGTCCCTATAGTGTCCATCATGTTTACCCTGTATACCCCACTCCATCACTCAGCCTTCCAAAGATCCCATGTCTCTGTTCCCCGCTGTTTTGTCCTTCCCTCTCTGTTGTACGTTATATGTGTTCACTCTCATACAAGCCTCGCCATTGCAAACAAACAAAACAAAAAAACCAGCTGGTCAGGATGGAAGTATGGGAATGTTCTGTTGTGCGATGAAGTCGGTGACCACACGTGCGACGTGAGAGCGCATGTTATCCTGTTGAAGTGTGATGTGACGTCCATTAACCTCCAGGAACATGAGGATGAAGAACTTCATCATGGTACCAAATACCTGTCAAATTTCAATTACGACCTCCAGCTGGGTTCTGTGATGTGTGGTGATGTCTCCCCATATAATCCGGCAGTCAAACCACTATTTTTGGGTGAAATGTGCATTAGCATCCACACAAAGTTTCTTTTTTGCTGTTTCATCACCTTTGGACCCCCCAGATCAAGATTCCAACCTTGAGCATTTATCTTACAAAAGCCAATGAATATGCAAATTAGCTGCCACCATGATAGAAGTAACGAGCTTAGCTTATATCTCGGTAAGTTCTGAACCAAACATTACAGGAAACGTGTCTATACCCACATTTTCAGGGTCTACGATTCTTATGAAACAATTAACTTTACAATCCTACTTCAATCTACCCTATTAATGCGCAAATTAGATGATGCCATTCACAAAAATAGATACTTTCTTCTCACTGACGAAATACAAATGCTTCGTTTGTTGCAGACTGATGCTACATTGGACTACACAATGGAAGAATGTTACTTTGAGTGTGACCACTCCTCATTTTCCTAAATGCCAAGGTGAGCCAATGAAAAAAGCCAAGAATTCACAAGGTTTCGGAAAAGCGATGATAATAGAAAACCTATACGCCAAGAAAACCTAGAGAAAACCAAGACGCCAAGGTGAACAACGAATAGCCAAGATCTTGTGAAAAAGTCAAGGAGTGGTCACACTGGTTACTTCAAGCCATGTAGAGGACCATTGGGCAAACCACTGATCACTGCCAGACCAGATCCCATCCACAGCATCATTAGCGCAAGTAAAGCAAGGCAAGATGGTCAAGCTGTGGATCTGAAGAGTCATTTAGAAAGTGACGACCAGGTTACCATTAGATGTCATGAGGACTGTGTTTCATCGTACACTTCAAAGACTCACATACAGATACTATTGAAACGATCAGTTGAACCATGAGGTGAAGCCCCATCCTTCAAACGATGGCGGCGGGCCGAAGCACCAAAATTTTACTTCAAGGAACACTCTGTTTTGTGGGGAACAATGAATAATGGACATGGATATGAAAAACCTCAGTCAATGGAGACGTGTTGTTGTCTGTCGACTGCTGCCCGCTGGAACCAGCTGACCTTTAAACACTGTGTTCTTGATGCATGCAATGCCAAACATGAAGATATTGGCCAACAGATCAAGATATGGGTAGTGGATTGTGTGAGTGATCTACATGTGACAGATGCAAGATATCACGACGACTGCGGGAAGACTTTCATGTCTCCACGTTCTGTCACTGCAGTATCCCGATCGATGATAACTGAGGATCTCGACCCAGCAATTAATGCTACCGTTATGACAATGAAAGCAGATATAGCAATAATATGGAACTCCTCCGAGGTTTTCGACATTTATATGAAAAATGGTGGTGCTCAAAATAAGATTAAAAAAAAACAGTTCCAGAAAATTTGTGGGAACATGAACCAAAAGCAATCACTGAAAACATGGAAGTACCTCCCGCTCACGTATGACCGAATGATTCCATCGAGCGTGAACATCGAAAACAAAGCGTTGCGACCAGATATCACACTTAGGTACAAAACAGAGAAGAAGGCATTGCTAATTGAGGTGTTAATACCAGTGATTTTGGACTGAATGATGCAGAAATCAAGAAAATGTCCAAATACCAAGACCTCAAGAATGAAGTGAGAACAGTCTGGAAGCAAAGTTGTACCAGTGAAAGCTGGACCTACAGGAATGATGACAAAGAACCTCATAGAGATATTATACATAGGGGCAATACCTCTGGGCACTCACCTGGTAGTGGCTGGATAAGATAACCAAGCAATCACTGGTAGGCATGGATGACCCAGAAAATATAAAACGGAGAAGAAAGTAAATATCTATGGATATTTTATTTTCATACCATTAACACTTTGGTACATCATGGGTGATGAAGGTGGTGGTCAAGTTTCATCGGAATTACGTGTGTACTTTCTGAGAAGAAAGAAAATGCAAATTTTGGGGGGAGGAAACCCCCCCCTTAAACGCCCATTGAGCCCTAATTTTCTCATGTCATGAACAAACTTTGGTATGTCATGGGTGATGAAGGTTGGAGTGAAGTTTTATCTGAATTGTATGGATCGTTTTTGAGAAGAAAGCAAATACCTCTTCGGGGAGAAATCTGCCACGTTGTCGCCTTGAGTGATTCTGTATTCATCCACAACCATTCTCAGGCCAAATGTCACTCCAGCAGTTGATGGAGATGTTGCCAAACAGGTGAACATTCACTCGAGATTCAATGATAGACTTTGTCATCTTTGAACCTCAAGAAGTGTAAAGTCTAGATCTTCCGGGTTTTGCGTGGAAGTTATGAAACATCTGTTCCACACCTCCCATTACGACTACTTCACTCAGTCTGAAACGAAGGAGAATCCCCAAGGAGGCTGTTCATCTCGTCGGGTACTTGAAGAAGTACTTTGTTAAAATTTATCCCGTGGAACTCTGTACGAACATCAAAAACGACTGATGTCAGGTTTCTTGGGATGCTGAATGGCAAAATGCAGAAGGTACCACAATGTTCACGGGAGGAAGATCAGCTGGTCTTCTGATACCGGTCTAGAATGGCCTCTGGTGAATATTTTATCCAAGAAAGCGGTGTAGTCTGACATTATTACAAGTTTTTGTCACAGGGTTTTTAGAAGACTGTTGCGTTTATCTTGGAGACCTGAGAGTAGTCGTTAAGAAAATTAATCCACCCTTTCTTGAAGGGTAAGAGGAACTCGAGGTACCCTTCTGAATTGGTGTGGGCACCTTGTGGCATGATGTGGAGGGAGCATCGGTCTTCGACAGATATAGCCTCAAAGTTATCTTGTGGTGTTTCTCTGGAGATGTAATTTAAGCTCACATTGTTCTGGCTCGGTCGAGAGAGAACCTCTTTCATATACAGTGCCTTCAGAAAGTATTCACACCTCTCGACTTTTGTCACATTTTGTTGCGTTAGAGCCCCAAATGAAAATGGATTAAATAAAATAAAATAAATTGTCACCGATCTACACAAAATACCCCATAATGACAAACTGAAAACATGTTTTTGAATTTTTTTCAAATTTATTGAAAATGAAATGCAGTAATATCTCATTTACGTAAGTATTCAGCCCACTGATTCAATATTTTGTAGAAGTGCCTTTGGCAGCAATTACAGCTTCCAGTCTTCTTGAGTATGTCTGTGTCAGCTTTGCACATCTGGATTTGGGGATTTTTTTCCCAATTATTCCTTGCAGGTTTGCTCAACCTCTGTCAAGTTAGATAAGGAGTGTCGGTGAACAGCAATCTTCAAGCCTTTCCACAGATTTTCAATGGGATTCAAGTCTGAGCTTTGGCTGGGCCACACACGGACTTTCACGTTCTTGATCAGAAAGCATTGCAGCGTTGCTTGGGCAATATGCTTGGGGTCATTGGCCTGTTGGAATGTAAATCTTCACCACAATCGAAGGTTTTTTGCACTGGGAAGAAGGCTCTCCTCAAGGATTTGCCTGTATTTAGCTCCATTCATTATCCCCTCTATCCTTACAAGTCTCACAGTCCCTGCCACTGAAAAGCATCCCCATAGCATGATGCTTCCACCATCGTGCTTCGTGGTAGGGATTTTGTTTATTGTGTGTACAATGTCGAGGCTAGTTTGAGAGCTAACACACAGAACATAAAACAAGGGGGGTGGGGGGGCAGGAGAGGGAAGGACAAAACAGTGGGGAACAGAGACATGAGATCTGTGGAAGGGAGAAGGATGGGGTGGGGTATACAGTGTAAACAAGATGGACATGACAGGGACTTCCGCGTCCTTACATGACAGGGACTTTCAGGAAGGAAAGCGGAGAATTTGAAGGAGGTGGGTTTGGGGCGGATTAACAGGGGTAGAAAAGATCATGGTTTTAGATGGGGGAAGATAAGAGATGGTGGTGAACTGCTGTTTTGAAGACCTGGACGGAAGAGTGGGATTGAAGTGAGTGTGGGAGTTTGTTCCAAAGGGGGGAAAAGGAGGAATGAAAGAGTGAAGGTGAGCAATGATTCTTGATTTTGGTAGTTTTACCAGAAAGGGGTTGCTAGTGGACCTTGAGCACCCTGCAGAAATATGGGGGGGGGGGGAAATATCACCGACAGCAGGGGGGCGGGGGTGAGGCCAGAGAGGTCACAATATTAAGTCACAATATTGTGACTAGAGAGGTCGCAATTCTTCTCAAAGTCGCAATATTTGCTCGCTTATGCTCACTCATATTTCTCCTTTTCAAACTGGGACACATTACTGCGTCAAATGCTTCCCTTTTGATATTACTATCCCTGCGGGGCTGGGCTTTGCCCCCCCCATCCCCTTTCATATGATCATTTATTTAATCAAATTGAGTAGTCAGATAGAGATACTATCAATATTTATGTTTATTTTCAGGAATAACTAAATTTATTCATCAATTAAAAATAATGCAGTGGGAGCCCGTTAAAACCCCCAACCCCATTTTTTTTAATAATACTTATACTTTAAATCCATAAAGTAATGTATTTATTCCAACACTCATTCTATATCTGGTATCATCAAATGCTATTTGAGTTTTCTTACTGACAGTCTCTGAGAATATTTTGTGTTGATAATTTCTTATAAGATTCATCTCTCCATAAACATCCTTTCTTTTCCATACACATTCAAGGTAATGTTGAAAGTTCATGGTCTCATTTAATACACTCTTCTTTAGACCTTTAAGTTTCTTTTCACATTTGAATATATTAATCTCACCAATGACTTTGACTGAACTTTGGTGCCCGATGTACCTTTTTAACTTGTAGTCCTGCTTCTAAAAATTGCTTTAGATTTCTTTGATGTAAAACATACTTCTCTTTATCAAACAATGTTGTCATTAATTTAGTTGTAGGAATATATTTAAACTCATTTGAAGAACTGAAGAAATGTTGTTGATAACCACCAAATAGCTCTTGATTGGGGATCTCTTTTTCAGCTCCATAAGTAAGGTCTTCATGTTTGTTATGAAGTTTTCTTGGATAGTTTAAATCTACTTCAAAATAATACCCATAATCCCGGTTATCTAAATCTTCTTGACGTGTGGAGATTATATCATCAGAGATAGATTTGTACTCATATTCCTTTACCCATTTAAAATTACCATTGGGTTGAGATCCAGACATTGCCCAGCCATACAAGTTATTAGCATCAAAGTACATTAAGTAAGATGTGGGCTTATCAGGTGAGAAGCCTGGAAGATATTTATTATTTACCTTAGCAAATTTCTTTGAACAATCTTGTGAAATTTCTCCTCTTTTAGCCTTCTCAATCATCAAGAGCATATATAAATCACTTTGAAGATCAAGGGGTTGTTTAGTCATTCTTAACATAGCACTCCAGGCTAGTCCAGGAGATGTATAATAATAGACAGGATCAAGTCCATTGGAATCTTTATGAGAACAAACTTCTCAAAATGTCTCAAACACATCAGCGAATAATAAAACATCAGTTATTAAATGAAGGTCATGATACTCACCCATATTCTTAATCTCAAACTCTTTCCAAACTTGTTTTGCTATTTCATATTCGTCACCCATAATATGACATCTTCCTAACTTGTTGTAAAAACACTTTTGAGGAGGAATTCTTGTTTCTTTAAATCTTTCAAAGGAATCCATATAATCATATGGGTAAATGCCCTTTTTAGTAAGAAGAGAAATGTCTTTACCCAAGTCAGCTTTAGTCCGAAATTGAATAGAAAGTATAGGAAAAGAGGAGATGTTTGAAACGAAAGAACTTAATGGGCTTGTCATAAATTTATAAGTCAAGAAATCTAATATTTGTATTTTCACCCATTTCACGAGTGTAAATCTGTTTTGTAAATGAGATGTAATTTTGATCTGTATTAGGAATTGCTATTATCTTTCCAGGAGTCTTACATAGTTCTTTTATAAAGAGATGTATATCATAATGACAATTATTATGAAGAAATACAGGTATGAATGTAGGGATTCTATAATTAAGATGACAATTATTATGAGCTGCTGCTCTATATTTCCCCATTTTATGGCAATGATTTCAAAACTTTTTTTCTGTTTTTACCAAAGCCTCGGAGCATGATAAATCCGAGCTTCTTCAAACCCTTTCTCTTCATTTGGATATACGTCAAGGGGTTTATTTGTTCTTGACATAATTTCAGTAAGCTGAATACAATCATCCTCAATTCTTTTAACAAATTCATCAGCAGCATCAGGTCCTCTATACAACTCCATCTTATCATATTTACTTCCTACAGATGATTCAATGTAATAACAAAACCCGCAAGGGATGCGCTTTTGATATTGTTTAATATCATCAGTCTTTTCCAAGATGCTCTCAAAATCAGCATATATTACAAATGGATGTTATATACATATATTTATTTCAATAAATACAACTTTCTCTCCTGGTTGTGGCATCTCAACAACTGCTGCTTTATGGTTCAAACAATACTTTAAATGTTTATCACGTCTTTGTTGAGACTTAAAGATATTTAGACATTTCTGACAAGGATATGATTTATGCTTTGATTTATAAACTTGACTTCTTTCCAATCTAGAAAAGTTTTTGATGTCAGCATAATGAGCAGTTTTTTATTAGTGAAATAAAAGAGATCTACATGCCGGTCATTTGACCAATTATCATTGGATATAATATTACTAACTCTTAGAATTTGGACTTTGTTTATATCAGTTAAACCGTAAACATTTATTGATAGGTTATTCATATTCTCAAACTTTGCTATATCTTTTAAGCTCATGGGTTCTCCTCAAGAGATGCTGAGATCCCCACTTTCTCATTTATTCTCATATTTCTTACACTTTGAAACTCTTTCACAGTCCCTTTTCTGTGGATAAATATGTACTAAGATACTCCAGAGAAAGAATTTATTATCAGTATTTTTAATATCAATTAGTGCCTTTTTATTCTTTATATCCTTAGGTTCCCATCATGTGCTGCCTTTTTGGCTGCTGGTTGCATCATTGGTTAGGGGCGCAGCTATGCCGCTGATGCAATGCCCCAATTACCAGTATACTGGTGCTCATTTCGCCGACCTCAGAAGGATGACAGGCTGAGTCAACCCCTGGTTTCAGTGGCCAACAGGGCTCGAACTCAGGACCTTAGGATCTCAAGCCACCACCCTAACTGCTAAGCCAACACCAGGCTATATCCTAAGGTAAATCAATACATGAAGAAGCCTTTAGCGGAATTGATTTAAGAATTTTTAGATCGAGATATGAAATATTCCCAATGTTGAACCCACTACCTGTTGTTGTTCTTCTCATTCAAATCTAATAAGCTCTTCAAAGATAGGAGATTTAAGGAAGCTATCAATTGATGCAATAAGGTGTGGTGGATTCGTCCTCATATATTTTTCTTCAACAACATTATCCTCTCTTGAGAAGGTAAAGGAGGCTCCAAGATATATTTTGAATGATTTATGCTTTTTCAACATTCCACTAACAACCTTGATAATTGAATCCATTGAGATATGAATCGCTTCTAAATGGATCTTAGACTAATATTAAATCTTATAAGTTTCACCTCTATCCGATCTTAAAAACATCTTTGAAGAGTTGTTATTTCAAATGGTTTTGTCTCAATGACATCTCCCTTTAATCCAATTTTCTTCTTATTTCTCTTCAAGTTTCTCTCAATGTTGTTGATGTGTTTTTGTGATTAAAGGTGCTTTTTATAACCCTCTTTTAAAGCATCCTTAGAACAGACATCACAATGTTTTGTTTCTCATTCAAATGGAGATATTTGTCTGAAAAGATTGAATGTGTGTTTGTTGGTTTGAAGGTGTTTTTTTATAACATTTATATTTGAACATGATTACAAATGCCACAGTACTTTGTATTCACCATATTTATGTAGCACAACTTTGCTTGAAATAAAATTTTCTTCATGAAAATGTCACGGTAATTTATGGATGCTTCTCATTTAAACTGAAATTTTCTTGATGAAAATTCAGTTGAATTTATAGGTGAATCTGTGCTTAAAACCATTTTACCCACCAACAATTTTTACTAAATAAATACAATGTATCAAGAAACAAAAGACAAGTTTCACTCAATTTCGACATTTGTAAAAGATACTGAGAAATATGTCGAGGATGTAAAATTGAATAAAGATAAATATAACAACTATTGGATAAAAACAATTATGGTTGATAACATGAGTTAACAATTTCCTTCAGTGGAAGGGCCTTTGGTATATCTGGAAGAACATCAATTAAAATAGCTCTAACAAAAGTTTATCTTCTCCTTCTGGCAATATATTCAAAACTAGAAAAAGCAATGAAACAAGAAAAAGTATCAAAAAAGAAAAACCTTATGGATGAAGCTTTAGAAAGAAAAGATAAGACCATCAGCAATATGCAAGGAGAAATTTGTATTTTTTTCAACAACGTGAAAGATGTAAATCCTGATGAAATAAAGGATGTTAATAGATCAGGTGAAATGACATTTAATTCAGTCGTAGTTAAGGACCATTTTTAAAATTACCTTTAATATTTAAAAAAATGTAGTACTTGAATCTGTTAACGAAAAAAAGTATATGGATACAGATGGTAATGTTTTTTCTGATAATTAAATATGAATCATTATTCAAGTGAAGATTTTGAAAATTATGAGAGTAATGATAGTATCTCTGTTGGAACAAAAGACAGTTATAATACCGAGAGTTTGTGTTCAAACGATAGTTATGAAAGTAGTTTTATAGATGATTGTGAAAGCACCAACGAAAGTTCCGAAGATGCATTTTATTTGAAGTGAAGTTTTACTTTATAAATGTGAATGGTATACGAGATCTTGAACCTCTTGAATTCCCTGATTCTCCACATGACAAATTTGAGAGTCGTCCTGCATGTGATAGAGTTGGATTAAACACAGAGTCAAAAGCCCATAAACAATATATATTCTGTGATTACCTTCTAATTAATGAAAGAAAAAAAAAGGAACATAACTGTTTCAAAATTACACCAAAAATGAATAACTTTACAAGATTAAACAGCAGGTTGCAGGTCATCAAACATGTTCTGAAAATTTATCAATATGATTATATGTGCATTAAGTAGTTTGATGCAAACTATTGTGGTTGCCTAACTATTGGGAAAATTAATGAAATTTAACTCCGAAGTTGTTATTTCTTGAGGCTGTTGAAAAAAACAGCCGCGTGCCAGATATAGATATTGACGTCACATTCTCCAAAACAAAGCGGACGCTCACTCGCTCATTGAAGAAGTGTCCAGTTCAGTGGGCCGTTCTTTCACTTTTTTTGAGCTTGCAACTGTCTATATTATCCTTTTTTTATTTTGAATTATTGTAGAACAAAGTTATTTAGATATTTGTACATCATGCCTCGTACGTGTGTCGTCATGTTTTGTGAAAATGGCTGGAAAACGGGTAATCACTCCCACTGATTCCCGAAGGAATCAAACATTCGCCGGCAGTAGATAAGATTTGTACAAACAAAACGGGCGAATTTTCCCCCAAAGAAAACGGGTAAAGAGGACCCTTTGGATAGACTTGTCATTTGTGGTGACCATTTCACAGCTGAGGATTATGAAGGCATAAACACATCTGATTACCACTCTGTGAATATGAGTTGTTGGTTGACAAGTTCTCCAGATACTGCTCTGTCACAGAATCAATTGTTGAGTTTAAGTGAGAAAAACCTTGAAATGTATTCTTAAAGAGTCCATGGAAAAACACATAAATAAACTTTCTGAAAAACACAAGCATGAAAAAATTTCTCAACAAATCAACTTATTGTTGATCAAATTACTTTTTTTAACAGCATCAGCAAATTGGGCTATTTCATTTCAATTGTAAAAAATTGATCAATTTTCCACTTTTTTTTCCAAATTTGGTAGAATATTTCCCAATGAGGCGAAACATGTTTTGGTATTTATATGCCACAACAGTCTCTTGAAAGTTGGGGTTTGTTCTAACTGTTCACTTTTGCTCGGGTCAAGCTCAGCTGTCTGCTTCAACGCCAAGGCTACTGTGTATAATATATTTGGGTCCATTATTGATTCATTCTATTTCTGACTTTTGAGTGACTAGAGGGTTAAAATTATTATATCAAGTCACAGACGAATCAAACTTTACATTATTTTATGCATCAAACAAGAAAATGAAAATCTACAAACCAATCTGTCTGGTGGAGTCTGTCAGTGTCAGTCCTGCCACTTGTACACGAAATAGGCCATTTTCTGGCACTTGCAAGGAGCTCAAATTTATATGGCTCAGGGCCAGAAACTCCATTGTATAAATTCCCATCATCCTCTGACTCGTCCTTGGCAATATCGGAATGAAAACACTCAATTTCATCGCCGCTGAAATCACTCTCTGATTCACATCTCGCCATTGTTCACACGCTGTTTCCGAATGTTCATGAAGTTTTCGGAGAACGTGATGTCATAGCATCTTCGGTAAATTCCGGTCGGTTTTTCGATCACTGACAAAAGTTTTGACTTAAAAGTTAATTTTAGCATATTTTGAGTTTCATATGTAAGAAAATAATTGCCCAACGATTATTAATGTGATTACAACCTTCGAATCACGCGGTCATCAGCGACCCAAAACCTGTTCTTTAATAAGAGAAATGAATGTAAAGTATGAGGGTGATAATACACGTTTTCTTTAAAAGAAGAGACTGAATAAATGATGGTAATGTTTTATGGATTTATGATGTATATTATTAACGATTGCCATTTTCAGGGAAATATCAACACAACATATTGTATAAATATAATAATGGATTATCTTGAAATTAAACCTGAACTCAGGATAAAACATAGTTTCTAAAAAAGCCAATAAAAATTTATATAATTTATTTTTTAAATGTATAAATGAATGATTTTATTTTACCCATTTGGGAAACAGACATTTTTTACCCTGACAAACAAACGAACAACAAAGATGTCGTGCATAGCACAATACTTGCAAAATCCATTATACGAATTTGACCAAATATGCAAATGCTCTTCAATTTCAAGTCAATGGGATGAAAATTGAGGATTTCAGAAATTCCACCGGTTATTGACCTTTGGCTCATGCTGAGCTTTTGGTCTGTTGACCTCAAAAATAATTGGTGGTTGAATTCAGTGACCAAATATGCAAATGCTCTTCAAATTTCAAGTCAATTGGATGAAAACTTACAATTTTAGAAATTTGGCCCATGTCGACATTTTGGCCTTTGTTGACCTTTGGCCTATGTTAACCTCAAAAATACTTGTTCATTGAATTTATTGACCTGATATGCCAATCCTCTTCAAATTTCAAGTCAATGGGATGACAATTGAGGATTTTAGAAATTCCACCGAAGTTATTGACCTTTGGCTTATGCTGAGCTTTTGGTCGATGTTGATCTCGAAAATAATTGGTGGTTGAATTCAGTGACCTGAATATATAAATCCTCTTGAAATTTCAAGTCAATCGGATGAAAATTGAGGATTTCATTTTGTGCAATTTATGGTGTTTATCTCGAACTTTAGGTGTAAGATATCTCACTTCAGTCATTGACCTTTGGCCTATGTTGACCCCAAAAATAATTGCTGGTTGAATTCAGTGACGTGATATAAAAATCCTCCTCAGATTGCTCGTCAATTGGATGAAAATTGAGGATTTTAGAAATTTGACAAAGTTGTTAACCTTTGGCGTATGTTGACCTTTTGACCTCAAAAACAATCGGCTTCTTGCTTTTGACACACACGACTGTTTGGTGAAGTTTTGTGAAGATCGGTTTAAAACTGTGACCTGTAGGTGATTGACATTAAAAAAAAACAACAGATGGACAGACAGAATAACGCACAAGACCAATCAATACACTTGAAAAATCTTCGATTTTCACAAGTAACAAACAAAAGAGACAGACAGGAGTGAAAACATCACCTGCATCCAACTTCAGTGGTGGAGGTAAAAATGTTATTAATTAATTGTTCTAATATGGATCAAATCAATAGTAGACAACTCGTGATCATCAAGCACTTGCAGATAATAAACACAAGATTACAAATTGAGATCCATGCCAATTTATCAGAATCTAATTTTCTGCGATATCTCTCTTTCCATATTTCTTCTCCATCACCTTCTCTCACCTTGTTATCTTCATGTTCTTCTTCTGACAAACAGCCCATTGTGCTTCCAATTCCGCCTTCATTCCAGCATCTACGGCAGAGGTAGAAACCTTGGGAGCCAAAGGAGCAGTTGAAGAGCTTGGAAGATGAGGGGTTGTTTGCAAGTTGGGTGTTTCAGATACTGAGAGAGTTGTCGGAAAACTGCGGTATTGCGGAGTTATTAAAGTTGATGGAGAGATTAATTGCTGTGAATGCTGTGGCTTTGAAGGCCAAAGAGAAACAGGGTGACCAAGGCTTGCCAGTTTTTCAGCCAACCTTAGAGCAAAACTTGCATTTCCTGTTTGCAGCTCACAGTATCCAATCTGGGGAACAGGTAGAAGAGAATATATAGAGTTATTTTCTGAATTTCTGAAATTACATCAAATAATTTCTGCTGCAGTATTCAAATATTGAAAACACAAGTGCAAGGAAAGCAGTTACCATAAAGATTCTTCTTCTCTGTTGTATATTATTATGATAACGGGTGTCTCAGAAATCTGGACCCATAAGAAAAAACTACACATTTTACTTTCAATTTATTAAATGTTCAAATTCATTCCGATTAATTTGCATACACATAACAATTGATGCATGTATATTTATCTGAACCTTTCTTAAGAAGGAAAGACTGATGTCAGCACATTCCTTCCAAATGTTTTCCTTCAGCTCTACAAAACTGCTTGGTCTCATGCTATAAACCATGGATTTCAGGTGTCCCGATAGGAAAATATCTAATGACGTTAGCTCCGAATATGAGGGGACCATTCCACCAGACCATGGCATCCTATCCAGCTGAAATGTATTGTTTCATCCAGGTAGTTGAGGGCAACAGTAGCATAATGTGGCAGTGCCACCATCCTGTTGAAACCAAACTTTTCTCAATCATGCTAAAGGCATTCCATCCAAATAAGGTACCAAAACCTCTTGTAGCATTGTGAGATAGCTAGTCCAGAAACATTATCTTCATAAAAGTAGGGGCCTGATAGAACATCACCATGAATAGCACACCACCACAATTCTAGGATCAAATCATGGAGTATGGTAGTACTCCATATGTAGGGATGGCATGGGGAAAAAGGCCACCCCATCAAATATGTACAAAACGATATGTTGAAAAACCTCTCTTGAGAAAAGTCATAAACTTTTAAAAGTCACATGGTTTATTCTCAAACGTTTTTATAAAAAAAACTAGACAGCTCAGAGGGGAGTGTGCATATGTGTTGGCAAACCCATCAGCCCTTATTTTAACACTAACACGGATGACAATAGCAGATGGCTGGGTCTCATAACAGAGAGGCTGCACACAATCTGCAGAGCTGCGACATGATGCCACGCATCCCCCTCTCAGAGCTCATGCCGGGCTTCGCTTGTCACTGCCACAGTGCATTTCTTCTGCTGATTCCCTCACTGTATGTCTTGCGATTGCTTATATAACTAGAAAGGCACTCGTGGAGTGCATCGTCTCACCTCGCACATTCATTCTGAACAAAATACCATCGTTAACTGAACACGTTACTATTATAGCCCACTGCTATTATGACCCATATACCACAAGCCTGGTGTTGGCTCAGTGGTTAGGGTGGTGGCTTGGGATCCTAGGGTCCTGAGTTCAAGCCCTGTCAGCCACTGAATTAATACACCAGGGGGTTGACTCAGCCTGTCATCCTTCCGAGGTCGGTGAAATAAGTACCAGTTCCAGTGTGTGTACTGGTAGAGGGGCACTGCATCAGCGACACAATCGTGCTTCAAGAAATGATAGCTACCCCAGCAGCTAAGCTGCCATATGACCACCACCACCCATATATCCATATCATCCATGCACCTGATGATGGCCCATATACCTGTCTCATCCATGCATCTATTATGTCACATAGTTCCTTGGAATGGGTTATGAATATCATCAATTTAATTCTTCACTCAAAATGGGTCATAGATCACTAACCCTAACTGCACACTTAACCCCTGACTGGACAGCAATACTCCTAAACTCCATCCACCCAGTGCAAGGTATTCGGCAAAACTTGTGCAAAAATGCAAACTTAGGGATGTATGGCGTTAGTGAAATCCAAACACTTGTCAATATCCATGGGTGTGTTGTTCAAAGAGCCAGATAACCATGGGCCGACTGGACAGATTGTGTGTAAACCAAGGAATGGTTCATCTGATTCAGAGAACAAACATAAGTCCAGCTGGCTTTTTTGATCACCATATGATTGTAATGAAATGTATGTTACCCTTTCGTTGCTGTAAAAGCATATACTAGACTTTCAATGTTAAACTGTTTCAAGATGTACACTTAAAAAATGCCTTCACACTGCTATGGGATAAGTTAGAAAAACAAAAGTGTTCCTATTGTAATGTTTGACAGTGGTGGGACTGTACAAAATCCCAAATTCGGATTTTCTGCCAACAATATTGCTCACATGCCACCAGTAATGCATCTGGGTTGATAAGTGCTCAAAATAAAAGCTGACAAACTTAAATACGAACAAGAAGCTGGAACATTCAGTGTATTTTAAATTGTAACAAATGGAGTTTCAGAAATGTAACTTTTATGCTGCAAATTGAATTGGCTGTCATTTCTGGCCAAAAGACTTTTGCCCTAAATGATAAGAAATGTGTTGTTCTGGAGCAGAGTGACCGAGCTAATAAATGAACCTTTGCTTAGAAAATGTACGAAGTGGCTTTTTGTCTAAAAGACACGTCTACAGTCTGGGTGAATATCCCCCAACCTCTCTCTCATGGAAGTATAAAATGTTTTGAAAGGCACATTGTTCTCAGTGCAAGCACGTGAGTAAGTATAGTTTCTCAGTGGCTTGTACTCCTTGGAACTGACCAAGTACCAAGCTAGAATAAAACTCTCTGATGTAATGTAGAAGTGAATTGAATCGGGTTGGTCTAACTGTTAACTAAAGTAAGAATAAATGAAATAGAACCAAATAATATTGCAACAAATGGGGATTTTTAAGTTCATTGTACAAGGGTGAGAAGTGTATGGTGTATAATTAGAAAATAAATTGTTTCACAAGGAAGGACTTGTGTGGACATCAGTTTTATCAGTGTCGATAGGGTTTTTTGTAGGATTTTATAATCAAATCGGACAAACGTTAAACTCTGTCTGAAGTCAAATAGGATTCCACAATCGGCCAGTTAGAATCCTTCAGGAGGACAACGATCACAACAAGGTGGGTTTAAAAAAATCCACATCAGTGTCAAAAGTGCTTGCAATGCGTCTTAAAAATGTCATCTCTCTCCTGATTGGAAATGACCAAACATATTGCATACCTGAACGATCCATCCATGACAGTATTTTTTTTGGTTAGAGATTTAATTGCCACCGGTCAAACTGTGCCTCATGGTTTTGGGTTGTTACTCCTGGATCAGGAAAAAGCTTTTGACAGTGTGGATCATTTGTTCTTATTTGCAGTTGTTACTGGAGCAGGTTTTGGGGAAAAATTCATATCTTGCATAAAACTTTTGTACAGAAATGCATCATGCCTGCTAAAAGTAAATCATAGTTTGTGTCATCCCTCTCCTTTTCAGCGTGGTATCCGTCAGGGTTGTTCACTGTCAGGCACGTTGTACACACATTCTGTTGAACCCCTACTGGCTCGCCTTCATACTTCATTATCTGGGTTGTCCTTGTCAAACAGTCCGAACATTGTTACTTCAGCTTTTGCGGATGATCTGTGTGTTGTGGTTAAAAATCAGAAAGATTTTATTGAGCAATCCCAATGTCTTGCCAAATTTGAACTTGCCTCATCAGCTAGAGTAAATTGGAATAAGAGTGTAGCTCTTTGGCTATACCCAGATACACTCTCCTCATCACACTCTTCATGTGCACTTCTCCCAACTCTTCCAGGAGGAAAGTTATGGAAAACGGAATGGGTTAAATTACTTAGGGATCCATTGGGGAACGACAAGCTATATGTAAAAGAATTGGGATGGGTTCCAAGATAACATTAAGCAGAAACTATCAAGGTGGAAAGGAATGCTCCAGTTCTTGTCACTTAAGGCACGGGTAACGATCATTAATAACCTTCCAACCATATGGCACAAGGTCATCGCACTCCAGCCTCCTCAAGCTGTGATCACAAGCATTCAGAAGAGTCTGATTGATTTTTTTCTGGGGAAGCACCACTGGCTCAAGCCAGATGTGTTGTGCAGGCCACGAAATTCTGGTGGCCAAAACTTGGTGCACATCCCAAGTCGAAAAAAGGCTTTTCGACGAATGACAATAAAATGTCCATTATATGGTGAAGTCGTGTCCTGGCGTCCTCTCATTAATACCTTGCTCAGGCAAACAGGTGGAATGGTCTTTGACCGAGAACTCTTCCTCATGGACCTGAAGCAGGTTGATGGAGCTTGGCTCCCTGTGTTTCATCAATCTCTTCTGAATGCCTGGCAAGCTCGAGGAGTGCAGTGGCTAGAGATCTCTTATGATGCCAGGAAGTTTGTGCATGAGCCACTATTCCAAAACTTATTATTTGCTGGAATATCTCACAGCCGATCCTTCATGGAATATTTTACAAATAGTGGAATAAATAAAGTGCGAGATCTTATCGTTGAAGATCCTTAGGGAGATCCTTGAAGTGATGATTGCCTGCTGGCTCGGTTTCTAAAAAAGTTGGTTTGCATTCAATAAGAGTCGTGAGTGAGGTCATGAGGATAGTAACCTCGACTTTTCAGGTCAGGTCAGGTCAGGTCAGGTATGGGAGCATGTGCCAGAACAGCACGTCGCTGCGTCCATTTTCCGCCGGTACTCCAGGGGCCTCCGTCTGGCCATCCCCCAGGCAGATGCCAGGCCCATCCCCATCTCCTTGAGATGATGGTCAACCTGTTGCAACCATGAGGCACGTGGTCGACCCACTGGCCTCCTCCACTCATGAGACTCCCTCGCTGAGAGAATCTGGTGAGCAGGATCAGAGTCAGGAAAACGAGCCACATGTCCATACAGCCACAACTGATGCTCACGGACTATGCAGGTAACAAATCTCATCCGAGTCTCTCTCAGCAACCGCTCGTTGGACACAAAATCCGACCAGCGATAGCCAAGGATTCTCCGAAGAGACCTGGTACCAAAGGAATTAAGTCTCCGTCTCAGATCCTTGGTCAGAGTCCAAGTCTCGCACCCATAGAGCAAGACTGGAAGTACCAAGGACCTGAAGACTCGGACTTTCGTCCTCCCGCACAGGTACCGGCAGCGCCACACCCCATGATCCAGTGAATCCATGACTCCCCAGGCCCGACCCAGACGTCTATTGACCTCTGACTCGCAGCCAGCAGAGACATGAATATCACTGCCAAGGTAAGTGAATCTCTCCACGACCTCAACATCCTCACCACAAACAGACACAGACAGGACAGCAGCATCCAAGATGTCACCGAAAGCCTGGATCTTAATTTTGACCCAAGAAACCCGTAATCCCAACGGCTCCGACTCCTCATTCAGCACCTCGAGGGCCCCCAAGAGGATGTCTAAAGTCTCCGCAAAGATGACTGCATCATCTGCAAAGTCAAGGTCCGAGATCTTGACATTCCCGAATGACGCACCGCAACTTGATCTCTCCGACATCCTCCCTAGAATCCAGTCCATACAAGTGCTGAAAAGTGTGGGGGCAAGTACACATCCCTGACGAACTCCAGTAACAACTGGAAATAAGTCAGAGATGGTACCACCACACTTCACAGCACTCTCAGTACCAGAGTAGAGTTCAGACATCAGATCGATCAGTTTTGGTGGCACCCCACGAAGACCAAGAATCCTCCAGAGGACATCCTGATTCACTGAATCGAACGCTTTACAGAGATCAACATAGGCTGCAAGCAGCCCCTGCCGAAACTCTCGTCTGCGTTTGGTGAGGACACGAAGTGCAAGGATACGGTCAATCATTGACCTCTTTGGTGTAAAGCCTGACTGCTCTGGACGCTGGTGCTCAAGCAGATGGTGGCGAACCCTATCGAGAATTATCCGAGCAAAGACCTTGCCCGGCACTGAGAGCAGCGTCACCCCTCGGTAGTTGTTGCAGTCTTGGCGATCACCCTTCCCTTTCCAGAGAGGGACAACAAGGCCCCTCTTCCAGTCAGTTGGGATGATGCCTGTGTTCCAGGCAGAGCACAAAACTGCATGCAACGACACGAGTGCAGCATTTCCACCAGCCTTGAGAAGTTCGGCATGGATGCCACAGATCCCTGGAGCTTTGCCCCATTTCAACTGGTTCACCGCAGCCCGTGTTTCCACAAGCGTAGGTGGACCACAGTTGATTCGAGGGTCAGCAACAGGGATTGTAACACTCTTGACGTCCAACTCGACAGTTGGGGGATCAGCCTGGTACAACCGCTCAAAGTAACCGGCCCAGCGGGCCTTCACTTCAGACTCCTCTGTCAAGAGCCTACCACTCTGCTCGAACTGTAGTGCTCCGAGGGATGGGCTTGGATGAACGTAATGCGCGAATTCCCCTGTAAGCGGGACGAGAATCACCTGTCCACAGGTGATGCTCTACCCCCTCACAGATTCCTCGCACATAGGCCTCCTTGTCCACCCTCAGTGCACATACAGTTTTACGCCTCAGCTCCCTGAACAGCTCAGCTCTGCCATTCAGCCTGGCCCTGCGACTCTGGTCAATGGTATCCAGTGTCCCTTGAGAGACAAAATTCTTCTTTGCCCTGCGGTGAGCTCCAAGGCATCCACCGGCAACATCAAGGACGGTGGTCTTGAAGGCGCTCCACAACTCTTCGGGACCCCCCAAAGTACCCAGACCCCCCAAGTGTCCACTCAGCCTGTTCGCAAACTCCTCAGCTACTCTCTCATCCCTGAGCTTGGTAACATCCAGCCTCGGCTGGGATGGTACCATTCTCCAGGATTTAAGGTGCAGCTTTAGAGTTGCTACAACAAGCCTGTGGTCTGGATCATCCTCCAACGACCGTCAATGAGGACATGGTCAATCTCCTTTGCCACACCGCCAGCGTTGGAATACCAAGTCCAGCGATGAGCTTGTGGGTGCTGAAACCATGAACCAGCCACCCTAAGTCCATGACTTCTTGCAAAGTCAAGGAACTTAGTGCCATTCTGGTTCATAGTTCCTGACCCATGGGGACCAACACACACCTCATAACCGTCCCTATCAGTTCCAGTCGATGCATTGAAATCCCCCAAGACTAGAAGTGTATCTCGTCTGGGGCACTGATCAACCACAGACTCGAGTGTGGCGTAGAATGCATCCTTCACGGTGAGATCACTCGCCTCAGTCGGAGCATAAACAGAGACCAGGGAAATGACACCTAAGGAGTGACGAATCCTTAATCTCATAATATGCTCGTTGACCGGTGTTACCTCAATTATCATTGGGGTCAGCTTATTGGACACAGCTACAGCAACTCCTTGGGTATGGTAACCATCAGAGCGACCAGACCAATAGTAGGTGTAACCACCCACCATTATCTCGCCGCAATCCGGTCTCCGAACCTCAGAGAGAGCTGCAATCCCGATGTCCAAACGCTTGAGCTCAGATGATAACAGAGACAGGTGATCATCCTCTCTTAGGGATAGGACATTCCAGGCACCCACCCGAAGAGACCGCCTCAGGTTAACCCAAGGAGACCGCCGTCTGGTGGACGACACCTCAGCACCACTCCGACACACTCTCCTGCAATCTGACCCAGGGATGTTACCCCGTGGTTTCCCTCCTATCAAAGATTGGGGGTCCCGAAGGCTTTGCCCCAATCCCGTCATCCGGTGAGCTGCCCTGCGAAGGGAAGCTGCACAGGAGGTACTCCCACGGAGTGGGTTTTCAGATTTTTTTGCGTTTTTGCGTTTTGCAGAATGAAGGGTTTTACGGTGGCCGGAGTGCAAATCCTGCCACCAACCTCCTAATAAGAAGTGACCCAACTGCAGGAGGACGTCCGCAGACACAGTTGGGCACTAGATATGGATGGCCGTTGGCTCACAAGGAGCTCCTCCGCCCTTTGACAGGTTTTGTTTTTCTACATTTAAATTTTTAAGTTTTTAATTTTTAAGTTTCTACATTTAAAGTTTTTCTACATTTTGACTTTTCTACATTTAAATATTGGGTGGAATGGGATAAGTGAAGAAGTGGATTTTCGTCTAAGCTTTCCTAAACTTTCAATCACTGCCCCAAAACACCATGACGTGTTCTCTTCAAATAGTGACGAGTCTGGTGTGTTCCACATCTTGGGGAAAAAAAACAATACATGGAATTGTCGAGAAGTGATTTCACCAGGCTGTAAAGGTACCGTTAAAAAAACCATTGGAAAGAGACTTTACCTGCAGGAGCTTTCCTTACTTCAAAATGGAAGGTGATGTTTCGACCTCTGACTGTTGGTCGCAAGTGAGACTAAAATTAGAGATTGGTCCATCAGGCCCTGGCCACACAGGTGTTACTCCAGAAGTTTAACCCTTCTGTGTCTCATTTATGTCCCTTTTGTAAGAGTATCGAAAATTTGTATGATGTGTATATTGAGTGCAAGAGATTGTCACCACTGTTTCTGTATCCGAATCATATTTTTTGAAAATTTAAAATTGTTTTTTTTTTTCCAATATTTGTTTATGGGCTTGCTTTCAACACTGGAAACAAATCTGTGGTTTTGCTTTTGAATTTCTTGCATGGAAATGCTAAGCTTGCAATTTATAAGACCAGAAAAGCTAGATTGGTGAAAGGGAAAGATGAAAATGCACTTTTTTGTTTCAAAGGCATGGTGTCTGCTCATATAAAACTAGAACATGCGTATCATGTAAACATAGGTAGTCTTCTTGTATTTGAAGACTCATGGTGTCTTGTGTAAATGTATTGAGAATGAAGTTTACATTTACTTGAAAAGTTACAACAATACTATTGACCTTTGAACCTTCATTATTTCTTGGACCCAGCTTGAGCAACTGTACTTCAGAAATGACAGACATGATTCTCATGTTTTGATAGTTTTCATGAACCTGAAGCAAATGGTGCATAAAGAATTGCTTGTTTTGTTCAAATATGCTTTGTAAAATAAGGACATAAAAGTCATAACGTCTGTCTGTCTGTCTCTCTCTCTGTCTATATATATATATATATATATATATATATATATATATATATATATATATATATATATATATATATATATATATATATATATATATATATAATTGTTACGGTTGTGGAAATTCACAGAACACCATTCAGGCTTCCCAGAGATCAGTTATGTCGGTAAGTGTGTGTTCCAGGTAAGATTTCCCCACCGATGTATCTTCTTCATCTTCTTCTTTTGGCTGCTCCCATTAGGGGTCGCCATGGCGGATCAACCGTCTCCATTTCGCTCTATCCTCCACATCTTCCATTGACACTCCAACCACCCGCATGTCCGCCCTCACTGCATCCATGAACCTCTTCTTTGGCCTTCCTCTTCTCCTCCTGCCTGGCGGCTCCATCCTCAGCATTCTTCTCCCGATATACTACGCTTCCCATGTGCACATGTCCAAACCATCTCAATCTCGCCTCTCTCATTTTGTCTCCAAACCGTCCTACCTGCGCTGTCCCTCTAATATACTCATTCCTTATCCTGTCCATCCTCGTCACTCCCAACGAGAATCGCAGCATCTTTAACTCTGCCACCTCCAGCTCCGCTTCCTGTCTTTTTGTTAGCGCCACCCCCTCCAAACCATACAACAAAGCTGGTCTCACGACCGTCTTATATACTTTACCCTTCACTCTTGCAGCTCCCCTTCTGTCAGAAATCACTCCTGCAACTCTTCCCCACCCACTCCATCCTGCCTGCACTCTCTTTTTCACTTCTCCACCACACTCTCCGTTACTTTGGACAGTTGATCCCAAGTATTTAAAACCATCCACCTTCCCCACCTCAACTCCTTGCAACCACACTATACCACCACCCTCCCTCTCATTTACGCACATGCACTCCGTCTTACTCCTACTGACTATCATTCCCCTTCTCTCCAGTGCGTACCTCCACCTCTCGAGGCTCGTCTCAGCCTGCTCCCCACTCTCTCTACAGATATTGATGTCATCCACGAACATCATAGTCCATGGAGACTCCAGTCTGATCTCGTCCGTCAACCTGTCCATCACCATTGCAAACAGGAAAGGGCTCAGAGTCGATCCTTGGTGCAATCCCACTTTAACCTTAAACCGGTCCGTCATTCCTACCGCACACCTCACCGCTGTCACACTGTCCTCGTACATATCCTGCACGATCCTCACATACTTCTCCACCACTCCCGACTTCCTCATACAATGCCACAACTCCTCTCTTTGCACCCTATCATAAGCTTTCTCTAAATCCACAAACACACAATGTAACTCCTTCTGGCCTTCCCGATACTTCTCCATCAACATTCTCAAAGCAAACATCGCATCAGTGGTGCTCTTTCCTGGCATAAACCCATATTGCTGCTCACAAATAGTCACCTCTCCTCTCAACCTAGCTTCCACTACTTTTTCCCACAACTTCATGGAGTGGCTTAACAACTTTATCCCTCTGTAATTTCCACAGCTCTGCACATCACCCTTGTTCTTGAAAATCGGAACCAGTACAATTAATCTCCACTCCTCTGGCATTCTCTCACTTTCCAAGATTTTATTAAACAATCTGGTTAACAACCCCACTGCCATCTCTCCGAAGCAAGTCCATGCCTCCACTGGTATATCATCTGGGCCAACCACCTTTCCACTTTTCATACTCTTCATAGCAGTCCTCACTTCATCCTTAATGATCCACCCCACTTCCAGATTCACTATCTCCACCTCTTCCAACCTTCTCTCTCTCTCATTTTCTTCATTCATCAGCTCCTCAAAATACTCCATCCACCTTCACAACACACTCTCCTCGCTCGTCAGCATATTCCCATTTGCGTCCTTTATCACCCTAACCTGCAGCACATCCTTCCCAGCTCGGTCCCTCTGTCTTGACAATCTGTATAAATCCTTTTCCCCTTCCTTTCTATCCAATTTCTCAGTCAGCTCGTCATATGCCTTTTTCTTAGCCTTTGCCACTTCTCTCTTTGCCTTTTGCCGCCACTCCTTGTACTCCTGCCAACTTTCTTCATCTCTGACTATCCCACTTCTTTTTTGCCAACCCCTTCTTCCTTATACCTTCCTGTACTTCCTCGTTCCACCACCAAGTCTCCTTATCTTCCTTCCTCTGTCCAGATGTCACACCAAGTACCTTCCTAGCTATCTCCCTCACCACTTCTGCTGTAGTTGCCCAATCATTCCACCCATCTTTACCACCATCCAACGCCTGTCTCACCTCCTCCCTAAATTCCACGCAACAGTCTTCCTCCTTCAGCTTCCACCATCTGGTCCTTGGTTCAGCCCTCACTCACTTCCTCAACCTCACCTCCAAAATCATCCTACAGACGACCAATCAATGCTGTCGAGCTACACTCTCCACTGCCACCACCTTACAGTCTCTAATCTCTTTCTGGTTGCATCTCCTGCTTAAGATGTAATCCACCTGTGTGCACTTTCCTCCACTCTTGAATGTCACCCTCCCATCCATCGGGGCCATACTCCATGCAGAGCGTTGGTGCTGCCTAAGCAGTCTCCTTGGCTATTGGACACAATCCTGGACGGGTCGCCACTCCGACACAGAATGTCACCCTGTGTTCCTCCTTCTTCTTGAAATACGTATTTACCACTGCCATTTCCATTCTTTTTGCAAACTCTACCACCATTTGCCTTTCCACATTTCTCTTGTTGAGACCATACCTACCCATCACCTCCTCATCCTCTTTATTCCCTTCCCCAACATGCCCATTGAAATCTGCTCCAATCACCACTCTTTCATCCTTGGATACACTCTCCACCACTTCATCGAGCTCACTCCAGAAATCTTCTTTATACTCCATCTCACACCCCATATGCGGGGCAGATGCACTGATGACATTCATCATCACCCCTTCAATTTCCAACTTCACACTCATCACTCGGTCAGACACTCTCCTCACCCCCAATACTCTCTTGACATAACCTTCCTTCAGGATTACTCCGACACCATTTCTCCTCCCATCTACATCATGGTAGAAGAGTTTGACACCTCCTCCAATGCTCCTAGCCTTACTCCCCATCCACTTGGTCTCTTGTACACACAGTATGTCCACCTTTCTTCTCTCCATCATATCAGCCAACTCTCGCCCTTTGCCAGTCATCGTCCCAACATTCAGAGTTCCAACTCTCACCTCCACACTTCTACTCTTCTCCCTCTCCCACTGCCTTCGGACTCGCCTTCCCCGTCTCCTTCTCCTCTTTCGCCCAGCAGTAGCACAATTTCCACTGGTACCCTGCTGACCACCGGTACCGGTGGCGGTCGTTGGTAACCCGGGCCTCGACCGATCCGGTATGGAAATTCGTTTTGTTGTCCGCATTATGATTTCGCATAGGTTTTTTTACGCCGGATGCCCTTCCTGACGCAACCCTGGTCGCCTCTTACGACACACAGGGATATGGTACACCTATTCTAACCGGGGCATACACCGGGCCTAGTACACTGGTACTCATTTCGCCAACCTCGGAAGGATGACAGGCTGAGTCAACCCCCTGGTGTTATACGACTTGGTATATCTAGAAATATATATATATATATATATATATATATATATATATATATATATATATATATATATATACATACATATATATATATATATATATATATATATATATATATACACATATTACATATATGCAATGTATATATATATATATATATATATATATATATATATATATATATATATATATATATATATATATATATATATATTGTTGTGGTTACCAGATTCGCAAACCACCATTCAGGTCCCTTAGGTGAGGTATCTCGGTAAGTGCATGTGTAGTTAGGCCCAAACCCGTTGTCTAGTGGGAATACATGTCATTTATGCGAGCTGCGACTCTTCAGGATAGCCGTTTTTCTTTTACTATCTTTATTTTGGACCAACCGCCATGATCACAACCACAACATCAACCACCGACCACAACCACCGCTTCACCACAACCGCCACGACCTTCACGCACACCTCACAACCGTAGCATCGCCACCGTTCTTGCCCCGCTGTGGGTACCGGTGTTGGACTCATGCAGAACGCGCGTCGAACAGCGTGTACAAAATCACGGATTTTGTGCTTCAAAAACGGATCAAAAACGACACACGCCCACTTTTTGCAGTCCAATCGGTGAGCGAGGGGCGATTTGGCCCCGCCTCCAGAACGATCGATATATGCAAATTTGTGGATCAAAAAGCCTTCACGCCCACTTTTTCTCGGGCCAATGGGGAGCGAGGTGAAAGGTCAAAGGGAGGGGGTCAAAGGCGAAGTTACGGGGGGATAAAAGGACGGTGTTCGTCAGTCAGAAAAAGGAGAACGAGAACGAAAAAGGAGAACGAGAACGAGAAGGAGTCGGAACGAGAAGGAGTCGGAACGAAAAGGAGAACGAGAACGAGAAGGAGTCGGAACGGAGGGGACGAGTGTGGAAGTCTGGAGCCCGAAGCCTGCAGTGGCTGGAGAAGCTGAAGAGAGTCGGACGAGGGGGTGCTCGCGTCGGTGCCAGGAGCTGCACGCCCGAGGGAGGCCGGCAGCGCGACCTGGCCGAGGTGGAGACGCACACCAGGGGTAATAAAGATCCTCTATACCCCGAGCATCAGCAACCCCCTCCTGTTTCCCCCCGCGCTGAGATAGTGCGACCAAGGGGGCCCCGTTCCCACCCCCTACTAGACACCGTCCACGAGGCCCGCGGGTTGCGGGGCCATCGCCGCTCCGCGTCTCATCACCAGACGGGTAGGCCCGACCCGGTCTCGGCCTCAGGCCTGCCTCATTCTTGAGGGTATTTCTTTTCCTTGGTTTTGGGTATGTGTTGTCGGCGCCGTCTGTGAAGTAGAATTGTATAAGTGTTGCCGTGTGCTCGGTAGTCGGTATTAGCTCTGCACTGTGTTTTCACTTTTATGTTTGCTTTTTGTGTAAATGGAATTGTGTTTTCTTTTTTTGTGTGCATTTGGTGGAATTGTATTTGTGTGCTTCCCGTGTGCCGCGAATAAATGTGCTTTATTGTTGAACTGTTTCCCGCTTCGCTTCGTCTTTTCCTCCATTGAATCCCCATCTTGCTTCACGTAAAGGGTTGGTAGTGGGCTGAATACGCCCGATAATTAATCGAACCGTCGAGGTCGACGATAACACCGCTCGGTTATTCTGATAGTACGGAACGGGTCGCTTAAGTGGCCCGTGTCCGAAGTCGACCTGCGGCGAGGTGCGATCGCCCGGTCTACCCTCCGCGTGGGTACTTAGGTAGTTCGAATTTGGCGAGCAACCCTATCCCACGCGGGGGCTGATTGGCTCGATCGCGGTGAGACCGAAAGGTCCACCCGTGACTGGTTCCCGGCGTTAGTCCGAGAGGGTCACGACTGGATTGTCCGTCCGGTGGGCGACGTGCCGCGATTCGAGTTACGTGGCCGTCGCACGCCGGCGGGCGCGAAAACCGCAACAATATATATACATATATATATATATATATATACATATATATATTAATTCATTGGCCCAACGGGGCTTGAACTCAGGACCTTTTTGGGTCCCAAGCCGCTGCCCTAACCACTGCGCCAACACCAGGCTCGCCAACACCATTTCCCCAGCGATGTATAACGGGATTATTCGTGAGCCGGGCTGTGCATCTTTGAGTTAGCCGTTATTCTTTTGCTATCTTTATTTAAACCGAACAACATCTCCTCACCATCATCTCCACAAACAACGCCATCTTTTCACCAACAACAACCATTTCAACCAATGAACAACATCACCTTCATCTCCACAAACGCCGCCATCTTTTCGCCAGCAACGACATCCACAAACGAACAACATCTCCACTACCAAACACGACGACTTCCTCGTTGGAGCGAAATCTGGTGATTCCTACCACGTCCGCGTTTGACGGCAAGATCGGATCAGAATGACAAAAGGGGCGGAGCCAGCCAGAGGTGAAGGTTCGAAGGTGAAAGACCAACCACCACCCCCGAATCCGATAAAAGGCCGGGCTGAAACGCCGAGAAACCAGTTGAGTTGAGTCGGCAGTTCGGAGTGGAGCTCTGGAGTCCAGTCAAGCCTGCAGTGCCATGCAGAGTTGTGGGTCGGTGGAGGCGGCAGCAAAGTCACCAGCCAGTGAAATAACGGTCTGAAGTGATCAGGCCCCGGGACGGTCCGAGAGACGCTGAGGAGTGAGCGGACTCTTAAAAGAGCATCAACTCCAAAAGAGCAAGGCCCGTTCGCTCCTCTGAAGCGTCGTCGGCCAGGCCCGATCGACCAGGCCGCACGGCAAGGCCTGGACCAACCGAGCTGCCATTATACCAGCAGCCGTGTTAACAACACGACATAAGGAGGGTCGCCGACCGAAAGACCCATCGAGTCGTCTCCAGGGCGACAAGGTAATCTGCACGGCCTCGTGGAGCTACTTCGGTCGTCCAAGCTCCGAGGAACATTAAAGGTCTACGGGCCCTGTTCTCCCTTTTCTTTTCTGGGGTTTTTTTGCATGGAAGTCTGTGGCACCTTGTCCGATAAGTAGTATAGAGAATTGTTATAAGTGCATGTAAATGATAATAGACAACGGCTGTAGGTCTTTTTGTTCGTGTCTTGTCCCTTACCCCATTCATTGCATACGTGCCTGCATTGGAAATAAATGTCCGCATTGTTTGAATATTCACCTGCTCGTTGCGTCCCTTCCTCCATTGAACTGCCATAATTGCGTTCAGAATAAACAGCTGGTTATTAATAGCCAATAAGATAATCGGGTCCAACGGGGCTTGGAGATAATAAACCACTCGGCAATCGCAAATTGAGCGAGCTGCTTAAAGCGGCTCATCTCCGTACGGGTCCCGTTGAGGTACAACCTCTCAGTCGTCTGTCCACGTGAATAATTAGGTAAATCGACAATTCGGCGATCAACCCTGTAGCGCAGGCAGAGCGTTGACAAGGTTGTGGTGTGGTTAAAAACACACCCGTAACTGGATTTCGGCGTTGATCCGAAAGCTGCGACTGGATTGCCACGGTCGGTGGGCGCGTGCGGCCGCAAATTAGCTGAAAGCGGTCGCCCGCATGCCGGAGTGGCGAGAATCCACAACAATATATATATATATATATATATATATATATATATATATATATATATATATATATATATATATATATATATATATATTGACTGATGTACACAGAAGATCATGGCTACACACCCTCTTCTGCATGGAGATCCACACTGGGAATCAGGTGACATCTCCTCCATCACTTTCTACACATTGAATAACCTTTTTAAACACACACACACACACACACACACACACACACACACACACACACACACACACACACACACACACACACACACACACAGGAGGTTTCGAGGCAGAACAGAAGGGATGTAAAAAAAAGGATGCTATTGAACAATATACCACCAACAATGAAACGAGGCCATACTCGAAAACCGTAAAACCAGAGGAAGCAAATTGTCAACAGCCTGGATTGACTAAAAAAAAGCTTTTGATAATGTTCCACATTCATGGATGATACAATACATGCAATTATACAAGATCAACCACCAAATAATCAAACTGATTGTGAGAAAGCAATGCAGCTTTGGAATACCACATTGATAGTGCAAAACTAGGAAGGATAAATTGAAACTTCACAGGAGTGAAGATACATCGTGGGATCTTCCAGGGTGATAGCTTTTCACCCCTCCTGTTTTACCTGGCCCTGGACCCACTGAGCAACCCCATTAATGAGCAAGGACATGGATACACCCTCACGTCCAATAAGAGAACTTCCAAAGAGACAGGAAAGGTGACATCAACTTTACATGGATGATGTAAAACTCTTTGCACCAAATGAGGAAAAATTTGTGGAACAACTGACATTAGTGAAAGGGTACTCCGATGACATTCAAAAGGAACTGGGCCGAGATAAGTGTGCCAAGTTCACATTCGTACAAGGTAAATCAACAAAAATGGACAACATAAAAATCGACCGAGATACAATAATGCAGGTTCTAGACAACAAAGCATCATACAAATACGTTGAAGTAGAAGAGGGCCACCAAATATGTCACAAATAAATGCACAAAACAATTACCAAAGAATACTTACATCGAATGAGGCTGATCCTGAAAACACATCTCACCCCAAGAAATAAAATCAAAGCCATCAACCAACTCGCAATACTTTTGTTCCAATACAGCTGCAGAATAATAAACTGGCCACAAATGTAAATCAACAAACTAGACACACATATTAGACACACACAAACTAGACACTATTAGACAAACTAGACACACACACACATAAACACAAACAAACTAGACACACACATACACAAACAGATATCAAAACACAGAAACTCCTCACCATCCATAAAATGTTCTACCAAAATCACTACATCCTGAGAATGTACCTGCCGAGACGAGGAGATAGCGGCCTGATGGAACTCAACCAAGTCCACAGAATGACATCTGTTGCACTGGTTGAGCATGTGAAAAACAAATCAACAGACAACAGAATCCAATTTCTATGCAAACATGAAGACATCAAGTCAGAGAAGGTATTCCAAACCCATCTTGCAAATTTTTTTCCAAAGACAGGTGTAAGTGGAAGATGTCACACATGAAACAAAACAGCAAAGAATATAGCCCCAGTGATTGCAAAAAAGATGAAAGAAAAATAGAAAGCAAAATATCAACAGATATATACCGACAACTGGGAGAATGGTAAGAGCAGGAATATTCATTTTTTAAAAGAGAGTTGGACAGATTGGGCATCGACAAAGAAGGCTCATTGGAATGGCTAAGAAGAGGTCTGCTCAACTGGGATGGAAAACAAATCATTATTAATGCCCAAGACTAGGGACACCACATGAATGGCTTGAAGAAAATGGAAGGACTGAGTAAATTGGACAAGTGTAGGTTCTGTAAGGTAGAAACAGAAAGCATGAGCCACCACCTATTATATTGGGATGTAAAAAAAACTCATGTCAGAACAGCTATTCACACAGAGGCACAACAGAGTTTGTAGAATAATCCACTGGTACATCTGCAAAAACGTCAATATCCCAGTCCCAGAAAACTCATGGAAACATGAATCAAAATCTGGGCACTCCTTTTTCCCCCCCTTTCTATCCCTACAGTCTTCAAAAAAAAAACACGCACAGATACCTTTGTAAGCTCCTCTGCCATCCTCTTCTTTTTCTCCAAGTTGCTGATGTCAAAACCAAGGAGTCCAACTTCATCAGACTCACTGAAGGAAAAATAAATCTGATTAACAACACAAATGTTATGAGATCCTTATCGGTAGGCATGGGACTGCAACATCATTTTCCAACACACAATGTTCCATTCCAATAACAACTCTGTCTCCAGGGTCCGTTGAAATGCTGATGTACCCCTCTACATCTGCTTGTAGGTACCTATCCAATTCCAGTGTAAACCTGTCTCCTGTTTCTGCTGCCACTACCTGTTCCAGGGAGATGAGTATATGCATTGTAAGACTCTGAGTCTTGTGCCTTACTGCTGTACTAAGTCTCTTAACTCGTCGGCTGTTGCCTCTGGCCCTGTCAGTCCTTGTTGTTCCACTCAAAACGCCATTATTTTGAAACCACATCCAAACTGAATGTTGATCATTTACATGACAACAGAGATTATCAGGGGTTGCAAACTGTGCTGGGTGAGTCAAACCAACGACACAAATCACATTTATGGGTTAAAGCAGAGAGGAGTATTTTCAACAGACCAGCATGTGATGTTGTAAATGAGGTGGCCGTCCTTCCTGAAAGGAATGCAGGACTTGTATATAAATTAAAATCACACGACATATAATTTGGTGTATGTGCTTGTTTGACTTGTATGCACTCCGAAACCGCGAGACGGAAGGAGTTTAAATTTGGCAGTTGTACTTGGGGTGTGCCCAGGAAGGTTTTAGAAATTAAAACATTCAAAGTCTGGAGGGGGGAGGACACAAATTCTCCATGTAAATGTGTATATGTTGCTCCAGATGGGAGAGTGGATAACAAGTCCAAGCGGTTTGCAGTACACCCGGACCCCGACATACGCAGTTCAAACATTCGCGGGTTCCATGTATTTGTGTCGATAATTTGCGACATGCTCCTACATCCGTGGTAAATTGTCCAACGTATTCATGGTTTTCGTGGCAATTTCTTGTTTTTTCACGAGCCGCGAGCATAACGGTTCTAAAACATATCTTCCACAAGCCACACACAAAGCAGCTGGATGTACGCACAATACAATATTGTACGTACACAAAAAAACATCTCTTCCACAAGCCGCGAACATGACCTGCTTCCTGTACGTGTATTGTAGCTTCGTGGGATAAACATCGTTTCACGGGACGTCTCACCATGCACATTTCAAGTATACAGTAATCTATGTACTGCATTGTAGCTTTGCGGCATAAACATAGTTTCGCGGGATGTCTCAGCAGTGTAACACGTCATTCCCCACGATGTCATCCTCCGTGAGTTACAGAATGAAAACACTAACAGCATCCATTGATGTATCCAGTAATTACCAGGTCGCCACATTGGACATTCCACAATGGAAATATTCAACGCATCTTAGTGTAAATAACCACCTTGCTATGAACAGCACCATCTGAACTGTTACATTTTTAAAATGCTCAGCATAATCTGCCTGTAGATAGGAAAAACATCATGTCCTGTGAGTTAAGTAATGGAAACATTCAGCATATCTATTAGTATAATTTGCAGCGAGCTACATATGGACTAATTACACAATAACATCACTCACCACATCTATTATCAACTACTGAATACAGTATCACCCATAAAAATCCCCCACAAACAATGCGCAGACTACTCACTGCGTCCTGGATCATCATCATTCTCGTCCCGTTGCTCTAACCTGTGTATTGCCTCTCGCTCCATTCATTCTTTGAAAATTGCTCCCAAGGATCGAGGAAAACGCTCAGAATGGTATGCCTCTAAGCAGACCACAGATAGGGGAGAAGGAGAAGCTCCAGCACAACCATCTCTCTGGCATGGGTGGTGCAACTGCGAGCACAGCGGGTACAATCTGCACCTCCAGCCTGTTTACAGCGAGCAGTTGGTGGTTCCACCGCTTCAAGGCATGATATAATTCCTGCAACATCAAGCTTGTAGAGGAGCGTGCCTCTACGGACTACGACGCGGCCAAAGTATTCCCTGCAGAACTCGCGAGCCTCATTGAGGAGAAGGGGTACCTGCCGAAGCAGGTCTTTAATGCTGATAAGACTGGCTTGTTTTGGAAAAAGATGCTGACCAGAACATTCATCTCACAGCACGAGGGCAAAGCGGCTACCAGCTTCAAGGCCGCAAAGGACTGAGTATCCCTTCTCCTGTGCTCAGGGACTTCATGGTAAAGCCCATGATACTCTACCGTTCTCTGAACCCACATGTGCTGAAGAACAAAAACAAGCAGATGCTGCCTGCACACTGGAGGGTGAACAGGAAGGTGTGGGTGACGTCTGAACTTTTTATGAACTGGTTTCATAACTGTTTCTTTCCTCAGGTCGAGAGTTACCTGGCAGGAAAGCACCTTTTGTTCCAGGTACTCTGGCTGCTTGATAACACTCCTGGTCATGCCACGGACCTGAACAATGCTCACCCGAAAGTTGAGGTCATGTTACTGCTGCCGAACATCACCTCCCTCATTCAGCCACTCAACCAGAGGGTACTATCCACTTTCAAGACCTATTACACCCAGCGCATCTCATCTTCATCGTCGTCATCATCATCTTCATCATTTTGCAAAGTTATGTGTGCTGTGTTTGTTTAATAAAAAATTGAAACGGTACATGATGTTGTATTTTTTGTTTCGCGGTCTGGTATGGTATGGTATCAGGTCAGGTATGGGAGCATGTGCCAGAACAGCGCGTCGCTGCGTCCACTTTCCGCCGGTACTCCAGGGGCCTCCGTCTGGCCATCCCCCAGGCAGATGCCAGGCCCATCCCCATCTCCTTGAGATGATGGTCAACCTGCTGCAACCATGAGGCACGTGGTCGGCCCACTGGCCTCCTCCACTCATGAGACTCCCTCGCTGAGAGAATCTGGTGAGCAGAATCAGCGTCAGGAAAACGAGCCACATGTCCATACAGCCGCAACTGATGCTCACGGACTATGCAGGTAACAAATCTCATCCGAGTCTCTCTCAGCAACCGCTCGTTGGACACAAAATCCGACCAGCGATAGCCAAGGATTCTCCGAAGAGACCTGGTACCAAAGGAATTAAGTCTCCGTCTCAGATCCTTGGTCAAAGTCCAAGTCTCGCACCCATAGAGCAAGTGGTATGCACCCATCGCGCCCTTCTTTGGTATGGTATGGTTAAGAGACTTTAACATGCATTCCTTAATAAATTGGAAATGGCACCTGGTGTTGTTGTTTTTATTTTTGTCAGCATCTTAAATGAAACTGTAATCATGCATTCGTGGTCAAAAACATTTTGAACTTTAAAAACTTTCCCCTTTGAACCAGGAACCGCCGTGAACCAATAACGTTATCCGCCTTTTCCCCATTGTACCAATTCCCCAACTTTAGTGGTGTCGCCATTTGCGGAATTTTTCATGAACCAGGAACTGCCATGAACTGATAACGTTATCGCCCTTGTCTCCAATGCAACAATGACAAAACACTCGTGGATTCTTTCCCCACACTCGAGGATTTTACCCCGACATTTGCGGATTTTTCGCAGATCGGGAAATCCCCAGAACCTATTCCCCCATTTCCCATTGAAACAATGCCCCCACATTCGTGGGGTTTTCCCGGAACATATCCCTCGCAAATGTCAGGGTCCTGGTGTCATGTAATAGTATCTCTTTATGAATATCTTAAAGAATCATAAACTACTTGGCCAATTTACTTGTAAACTCTGTATTTTATGCACGCTTAAAGCATTGGAAGAAATAAGTTAAAAAGGGATGGATGTACTTTGGAAGTACCAAGGTCTTTGCTCTAGTAATTATTAATAGGGTTTGACACCTTCTGCTTGAGCACCAGCACCCAGAGCAGTCATGCTTTACCCCAAAGAGGTCAACAATTGACCGTATCCTTGGTCTTCGAGTCCTCACCTCATGCAGCCAAGAGTTTTGGCAGTGGTTGCTTGCAGCCAACGTAGATCTCTGCAAAGCCTTCAATTCAGTGAAACGGGATGCCCTCTGGGGGATTCTTGGTCTTGGTGGGGTGCCACTAAAACTGATCAATCTGATGTCTGAACTATACTCCAGTACGGAGAGTGCTGTGAGATGTGGTGATACCATCTCTGACTGATTTACAGTTTTTACTGGAGTTTGTCAGGGGTGTGTACTGGTCCCCACATTTTGCAGCACTTGTATGCACTGGATTCTGGGGAGGATGTCGGAGAGATCAAACTGCGGTGCATCATTTGAGAAAGTCAAGATCTCTGAGCTTGATATCGCAGAAAATGCAATCATCTTTGTGGAGAATCTGGATATCCTTTTGGGGGCCCACAAGCTGCTGAATGAGGAGTCCGAGTCGCTGGAATTACAGATTTCCTTGGTCAAAACTAAGATCCAGGTTTTCAATGACATCTTGGATGCTGCTATCTTGTCTGGACCTATTTGTGGTGAGGATGTTGAGGTCACGGAGAAATTCACTTACCTTAGCAATGATATTCATGTCTCCAGCTGGCTGTGAGCCAGAGGTCAATAGACATCTGGGTCAGGCCTGGGTAGTCATGCATTCACTGGATCATGGTGTGTGGTGCTGTCAGTATCTGTGCAGGAGAACGAAAATCCGAGTCTTCAGGTCCTTGGTCATTCCAGTCTTGCTCTACGGATGTGAGACTTGCACTCTGACCAGGGAATCTGACAAAGGACTTAATTCCTTTGGTACCAGGTCTCTTCGGAGAATCCTTGGTGATCATTGCTCAGTCTTAGTGTCCAACGAGCAGTTGCTGAAAGAGACTCAAATGAGATTCGTTACCTGCCTAGTCCGTGAGCATCAGTTGTGGCTGTATGGACATGTGGCTCATTTTCCTGATGCTGATCCTGCTCACCAGATTCTCTCAGCGATGGAGCCTCATGAGTGGAGGAGGCCAATGGACTGACCACATTCCTCGTGGTTGCAGCAGATTGATTAGCATTTCAAGTAGATGGGGATGGGCCAGGCATCTGCCTGGGAGAGGGCCAGACAGAGGCCCCTGGAGTACTGGCGGAAAGTGGATGCAGCGATCGGCTGTTCTGGCGCATGCTCCCATACCTGACCTGACCTGTGGTGAATTATCATAAGAAGTGATGAATTATCATAAGAAGTGATGAATTATCATAAGAAGTGGAGAATTATCACAAGTGATGATTAATTATCATCAGAAGTGATGAATCTCACACTCTCACTATGTCTCTCCGAAAGGACCAGTTAGAACCCCACCCCTCCCCCCCTCCAAAGCGAGTTGCAGACTGGGAATCCTCCGTCGTGCAAAGTCCTTCTTTGGCCCACCTGAGCTCCTGACCACATACAAAGCTTTCGTCACCAGTCTGATGGAGTACTGCTCTCCACTCTGGGCTGGTGTTCCTGCCTCTCACCTTTCTCGGCTTCACACTGTGGAAACCAAGGCATTTAGGATCATTGGTATCTCCCGCAATGAGGCTGAGTCTTTGGGCCTCTCAATCTATCACCGCAGGAAGGTCGATGATCTTTCTGTCTTCTACTATCTCCTCTCTGGTCTCGCCGCCCCTGCTCTGTCTGCAATATGTCCCCACCAGTGGTGAATTATAAGAAGTGATGAATTATTATATGAAGTGGTGAATCATCATAAGAAGTGATACATTATCACAAGAAGTGATGAATTATCATAAGAAGTGATGAGTTATCATAAGAAGTGGTAAATTCTCATAAAAAGTGATGAATTATCATAAGAAGTGATGAGTTATCAGAAGTGATGAATTATCATCAGAAGTGATGAATTATCATAAGAAGTGATGAATTATCATAAGAAGTGGTGAATTATCATAAGAAGTGATGAATTATCATAAGAAGTGGTGAATTATCATAAGAAGTGGTAAATAATTATCATAAGAAGTGATGAATTATCATAAGAAGTGATGAATTATCATAAGAAGTGGTGAATTATCATAATAAGTGGTGAATAATTATCATAAGAAGTGATGAATTATCATAAGAAGTGATGAATTATCATAAGAAGTGATGAATTATCATAAAAAGTGATTAGTTATCATAAGAAGTGATGAGTTATCATAAGAAGTAATGAGTTATCATAAGAAGTGGTGAATTATCATAAGAAGTGGTGAATAATTATTATAAGAAGTGATGAATTATCATAAGAAGTGATGAATTATCATAAGAAGTGATGAGTTATCATAAGAAGTGATGAATTATCATAAAAAGTGATTAGTTATCATAAGAAGTGATGAATTATCAGAAGTGATGAATTATCATCAGAAGTGAAGAGTTATCAAAAGAAGTGATGAATTATCATTAGAAGTGAAGAGTTATCATAAGAAGTGATGAATCATCATAAGAAGTGATGAATTATCATAAGAAGTAATGAATTATCATAAGAAGTGATGAATTATCAAAAGAAGTGATGAATTATAATTATCATAAGAAGTGAGGAATTCTCCTAAGAAGTGGTGAATCTCCAGAGGAAGTGGTGAATTATCATAAGAAGTGGAGAATTATCATAAGAAGTGGTGAATTATCATAAGAAGTGATGAGTTATCAAAAGAAGTGATGAATTATCATAAGAAGTGATGAATTATCATAAGAAGTAGTGAATTATCATAAGAAGTGATGAATTATCACAAGAAGTGATGAATTATCATAAGTGATGAATAATCATAAGAAGTGATGAATTATCATCAGAAGTGATGAGTTATCATAAGAAGTGATGAATTATCATAAGAAGTGGTGAATCATCATAAGAAGTGATGAATTATAAATATCATAAGAAGTGATGAATTATCATAAGAAGTGGTAAATTATCATAAGAAGTGAAGAACTCTCCTCAGAAGTGGTGAATTTCCAGAGGAAGTGGTGAATTATCATAAGAAGTGGGTGAATTACCTGACCTGATAATGCACTCCTGCACCACTTGGCAGGCAGGTTAATTTGAAAACTGGAGGTCATCACTTAAGTATAAAAAAAACTTTTCAAGAAAACAGAGAGGGAGAGAGAGAGAGAGAGACAGAGAGAGAGAGAGAGAGAGAGAGAGAGAGAGAGAGAGCGAGAGCGAGAGACAGAGCGAGAGCGAGAGCGAGAGACAGAGCGAGAGCGAGAGACAGAGCGAGAGACAGAGCGAGAGACAGAGCGAGAGACAGAGCGAGAGACAGAGCGAGAGACAGAGCGAGAGACAGAGCGAGAGACAGAGCGAGAGACAGAGCGAGAGACAGAGCGAGAGACAGAGCGAGAGACAGAGCGAGAGACAGAGCGAGAGACAGAGCGAGAGACAGAGCGAGAGACCGAGCGAGAGATCGAGCGAGAGATCGAGCGAGAGATAGAGCGAGAGATAGAGCGAGAGAGTGAGAGAGAGGGAGTGAGAGAGAGAGTGAGAGATAGAGTGAGAGTGAGAGATGGAGTGAGAGATGGTGTGAGAGATGGAGTGAGAGATGGAGTGAGAGATGGAGTGAGAGATGGAGTGAGAGATGGAGTGAGAGATGGAGTGAGAGATGGAGTGAGAGATAGAGTGAGAGATAGAGTGAGAGATAGAGTGAGAGATAGAGTGAGAGATAGAGTGAGAGATAGAGTGAGAGATAGAGTGAGAGATAGAGTGAGAGATAGAGTGAGAGATAGAGTGAGAGATAGAGTGAGAGAGATAGAGTGAGAGAGAGAGAGTGAGAGAGAGAGAGAGAGAGAGAGTGAGAGAGAGAGAGAGTGAGAGAGAGATAGAGTGAGAGATAGAGCGAGAGATAGAGTGAGAGATAGAGTAAGAGAGTGAGAGAGAGAGAGAGTGAGAGATAGAGTGAGAGAGAGAGAGTGAGAGATAGAGAGTGAGAGAGAGTGAGAGATAGAGTGAGAGATAGAGTGGGAGAGTGAGAGCGAGAGTGAGAGAGAGAGAGAGAGAGAGAGAGAGAGAGAGAGAGAGAGAGAGAGAGAGAGAGAGAGAGAGAGATAGAGTGAGAGATAGAGTGAGAGATAGAGTGAGAGATCGCGTGAGAGATCGAGTGAGAGAGAGATAGAGTGAGAGAGAGATAGAGTGAGAGATCATGTGAGAGATGGAGCGAGAGATAGAGCGAGAGATAGAGCGAGACACAGAGATAGAGATAGAGACAGAGACAGAGAGATGGAGAGGGAGAGGGAGAGGAAGAGTGAGAGAGAGAGAGAGAGAGATAGAGTGAGAGATAGAGTGAGAGATAGAGTGAGAGATAGAGTGAGAGATAGAGTGAGAGAGTGAGAGAGAGAGAGAGAGCAGAGTGAGAGACAGAGTGAGAGAGAGGGAGAGATAGAGTGAGATAGAGTGAGAGATAGAGTGAGAGATAGAGTGAGAGATAGAGTGAGAGATAGAGTGAGAGATAGAGTGGGAGAGTGAGAGAGAGAGAGCGAGAGAGAGAGAGAGAGAGAGAGAGAGAGAGAGAGTGAGAGAGAGAGAGAGAGAGAGAGAGAGAGAGAGAGAGAGAGAGATACAGTGAGAGATACAGTGAGAGATACAGTGAGAGATACAGTGAGAGATCGAGTGAGAGACAGAGTGAGAGTGAGAGTGAGAGAGAGTGAGAGAGAGTGAGAGAGAGATAGAGTGAGAGATAGAGCAAGAGATAGAGTGAGAGATAGAGTGAGAGATAGAGTGAGAGATAGAGTGAGAGATAGAGTGAGAGATAGAGTGAGAGAGATAGAGTGAGAGAGATAGAGTGAGAGATTGAGTGAGAGCTGGAGTGAGAGAGTGAGAGAGAGAGAGTGAGAGAGTGAGAGATAGAATGAGAGAGTGAGAGAGAGCGAGTGAGAGATAGAGTGAGAGATAGAGTGAGAGAGAGTGAGATAGAGTGACAGATAGAGTGAGAGAGTGAGAGAGAGCGAGTGAGAGAGCGAGTGAGAGAGAGAGATAGAGTGAGAGATAGAGTGAGAGATAGAGTGAGAGATAGAGTGAGAGAGTGAGAGAGAGCGAGTGAGAGAGCGAGTGAGAGAGAGATAGAGTGAGAGATAGAGTGAGAGATAGAGTGAGAGATTAGTGAGAGATTGAGTGAGAGATTGAGTGAGAGATTGAGTGAGAGATAGAGTGAGAGATAGAGTGAGAGATAGAGTGAGAGATAGAGTGAGAGATAGAGTGAGAGATAGAGTGAGAGATAGAGTGAGAGATAGAGTGAGAGAGAGAGAGAGAGTGAGAGATGGAATGAGAGAGTGAGAGAGAGCGAGTGAGAGAGCGAGTGAGAGAGAGATAGAGTGAGAGATAGAGTGAGAGATTTAGTGAGAGATTGAGTGAGAGATTGAGTGAGAGATTGAGTGAGAGATTGAGTGAGAGATTGAGTGAGAGATTGAGTGAGAGATAGAGTGAGAGATAGAGTGAGAGATAGAGTGAGAGATAGAGTGAGAGAGTGAGAGAGATAGAGATAGAGATAGAGATAGAGATGGAGTGATGGAGTGATGGAGAGAGAGAGAGAGAGAGAGAGAGAGAGAGAGAGAGAGAGAGAGAGAGAGAGAGAGAGAGAGAGAGAGAGAGAGAGAGAGAGATAGAGATAGAGATAGAGATAGAGATAGAGATAGAGATAGAGAGAGAGAGAGAGAGAGAGAGAGAGATAGAGAGAGAGATAGAGAGAGAGATGGAGTGAGAGATAGAGTGAGAGATAGAGTGAGAGATAGAGTGAGAGATAGAGTGAGAGATAGAGTGAGAGATAGAGTGAGAGAGTGAGAGAGAGAGAGTGAGAGAGTGAGAGATAGAGTGGGAGAGTGAGAGAGTGAAAGAGTGAGTGAGAGATAGAGTGAGAGATCCAGTGAGAGATAGAGTGAGAGCGAGAGTGAGAGAGAGAGTGAGAGAGAGATAGAGTGAGAGAGAGTGAGAGAGAGATAGAGTGAGAGAGAGTGAGAGAGAGATAGAGTGAGAGATAGAGTGAGAGATAGAGTGAGAGATAGAGTGAGAGATAGAGTGAGAGATAGAGTGAGAGATAGAGTGAGAGATACAGGGAGAGAGAGACAGAGCGAGAGATAGGGCGAGAGATAGAGTGAGAGATAGAGTGAGAGATCGAGTGAGAGATCGAGTGAGAGATCGAGTGAGAGATCGAGTGAGAGACCGAGTGAGAGACAGAGTGAGAGACAGAGTGAGAGACAGAGTGAGAGACAGAGTGAGAGATAGAGTGAGAGATAGAGTGAGAGATCGAGTGAGAGATTGAGTGAGAGATCGAGTGAGAGACAGAGTGAGAGACAGAGTGAGAGATAGAGTGAGAGATAGAGTGAGAGATAGAGTGAGAGAGTGAGAGAGAGAGTGAGAGAGTGAGAGATAGAGTGAGAGAGAGATAGAGCGAGAGATAGAGCGAGAGATAGAGCGAGAGATCGAGCGAGAGATCGAGCGAGAGATCAAGCGAGAGATAGAGCGAGAGATAGAGTAAGAGAGTGAGAGAGAGGGAGTGAGAGAGAGAGAGAGAGAGAGAGAGAGAGAGAGAGAGAGAGAGAGATAGAGTGAGAGATCGAGTGAGAGATCGAGTGAGAGACAGAGTGAGAGACAGAGTG
>NC_140964.1:140824110-140851610 GCF_056783735.1 Eptatretus burgeri
GGACGGACAGCCGGACGGCCTGGGTGACAACAATATCCCTCTTCCGCCATGCAGCGGGGGATAAAAACTCTTTCAGAGAAAAAAGTATAATAATAATCATAATTCTTTCCCTTGTCATTTGCTCTCGGTCTTGGTCATCTTCCATCTGCTTGGAAATCCATGAACATCATTGCATTTCATAAAACGGTGCAAGAGCTGATCCCCTTCATGACAGACCTATCAGCTTACTTCCATTCATCAGCAAGGTCATGGAATCCATCATTGCGGTTGACATGAAACCCTTCCTTTTCCCCAACAACCTAATCTCAATTCACCAATTTGATTTCCATCAAGGTCACTCCACATTGGACATGCTGCTTATACTCACCCAACAATGTATGGAGGCTTTCAATGTCAGACTTAAGATCAAGGCCATTTCTCTGGACATATCCCATGCTTTTGATACAGTCTGGCATGCTGCCTTGGTCTCCAAACTCTCTGCCTATGGAAGCCAAGGCTAACGCTATTCAAGGCTTACTCATTTCTCGACTGTCGTAACCAATGGATAGCACTCAATGGAATCCTTTCATCGCCTGTCCCTGTCAAGGCAGGAGTGCCTCAAGGGAGTGCTCTAGGCCAAGTCTTTTTCCTGATCTTCACAAATTAGCTCTCTTACACTCTGGAAAATGCTCTTTATCTCTTTGCTGATGACTCCACCATCTTCAGTGACATCCCTTATTGTCCAGACAGGCAGGCTGCAGCCTTTTCCCTCTCTTCAGACCTTGAAAAACAAGTAAAAAGGACATAAAATGTCATAGCCCCCGTTGCTTTCATAATTTTGCTGGATGGAGTTCAAGGGCTTGCCCATATTTATGTACAACTAAAATGACTGCCAGTCTACCAGTCAGCCATCTTTGATCAGATCGCAAAATAAAGTGAGGTGCACATGTATGCCATCATACACTGTGCTTGTGCTAAGTTTGAACAAAATCAGACCATGCATGTTTGAGAAATGGTTCACGTTTAAGTAAGAAAATGGCCGCCAGTCGGCCATCTTGCATCTGAACTCGGCAAAAAAATGTCATGAATTTGTGCACCATCACATTTTGTCTTTCTGCAAAGTATGAATGAAGTCGGTCCATACATGTCAGAGATATGGTTGCGGATGCACGGACACGAAAATGGAGACCAAATCCATAAGTCCCCGTTTCGGTCCAAGTCCAACGGGGGGGTAAAAATCACAAACTGGTCAAATACTTGGAATATGTCTTTCAATCCTGACATTTCGCACACTCTCACCATCTTTCTGGAAGGACCGTCTGGGAAACTGTCCTGTCTACTTTCTGAACAATCTTCTTTAAGAGGTCCGGTCATTCAAACTCCTGGGTCTTACGATCAGCCATGATCTTTCTTGGGGGAACTACATTTCAAAATTGGCCTACAAAAGCAGCCACCAACTGCGCATTGTCCATCGTACAATGTCCTTCCTTGTCAGACCTGAACTCCTGTCCACCTGAAAGGCTTCATCTGCAGCTTGAGGGAGTACTGCTCTCCTACATCCCATCTTGCTCGACTTGATGACGTGGAAACCACTGCTTTTCAGATCACTGGAATCTCCTGCACTGAAGCTGAATCTGTGGGCCTATCACTTCACCATCACAGACAGGTTGGTGGTCTCTCTGTCCTCTACCACCTCCTTTCTGGTCTATCCCTAGCTTCATCTCCAGCAGCATTTCCTTCTCAATTCTTGGTGGAAAGCAAATCAATTTATATTAATTTTTGATGCTTTAAGACCTGGGATGAAGTACAATGTTCCATTTACATTTCTGATTTAAATGTACAGCCTAAATGTGCCTTTAAAAACTCTAAGTCAACCCTCAATTCCTTTTGACTGAATTTACTTAACCGCTGTATGTTGTACATTTGATTTCAAGAACATAAGTTGTTTATTTGTGTTTATAAAGGTGCAATTTTACTGATGTTCACATTGATGTATTTGCTTCGGAGCGGTTTCCAAATGGCATATCACTTTTCCTATTAATTATTGTGCATGGTAAGCAGGCTTCCTATTTATCAATTGTAATATTGAGCTACACAATGCCTTGCCATGTACAAATAACAACAATCATCATCATAATAATAATAATTCCAACAAGTACTGGTACAAGGTACACTGCCCCCATGCCAAATAAATAAAAAAACAATCCTCCAGCACGCAACATCGCCGGGCGCTTTGCAGCACATGGAGTCGGAATTGGGAGGAAGAGGAGAACAATAATTGATTGATGAATTGCATAAATAAAATAAATAAATAATCGTAAAATAATTAATTTCTTCATCAATTGGCTGACAACATACCTAAACCACCACTGTAACTCTAACTGTAATTCCAAATCTGTAACTTTTTGAAAATGAAGTAATTAATCGAAAAATTAAATAATTATTTGATAAATAAAAAAATAAAAAATACCCTTAACAGCCAAATCACTTGTTCACTGTCATGTCCAAATATCAGCTTCCTAGCTCAAAAGGTGCCTGGTGGTAGTCGTATGACAGCTTAGCTGCCGGGGTAGCTATCATTTCTTGAAGCGCGACTGTGTCACTGATGCAGTGCCCCTCTACCAGTACACACACTGGAACTGGTACTCATTTCGCCGACCTCGGAAGGATGACAGGCTGAGTCAACCCCCTGGTGTTGTCAGCAGCCGACGGGGCTTGAACTCAGGACCCTAGGATGCCAAGCCACCACCCTAACCACTGAGCCAACACCAGGCTCAAAAAAGGTGCCTGAGATATTGCCAGGATGAGAAATAAAATAAATAAGGAATTAATAAATCAATAATAATCACGTACTTAATCCATTGATTGATTAATCAAAAAATAAAAAAACCGTTTTTGCCAAAGCACATCTTCACATTTGTCCCCAAATTTCAGCTTCCGATATCAAAGGATGGCTGAGATATCACCCAGACAAACAAACAAACAAACGAAATTGCTCGTTGAGCAATGAATTGCCGGAATAACTTTGTCATATCTCCATGATCTCTGAAAAAACAAAAAAAATTTTTTTTTTTGTATACCTTGGTCGAGGCTCGTATGAGAGCTAACACACAACTCACAGCAAGGAGGCATGAGACAAGAGGGGCGGGAGTGGAAGGGACAAAACAGTGGGGAACAGACACATTCGGTGAACTGTGGAAGGGAGAGGGATGGGGATGGGACGGGGAACATGGCGAAGAGAAGATGGACATTTCAGGGACTTTCAGGAAGGAAAGCAGGAGAAATGAAGGAAGTGGGCTTGGGTGGATTATCGGGGGTAGAAAAGATCGAGGATTTGGATGGGGGAAGATAAGAGGTGGTGGTGAACAGCTGTTTTGAAAGCCTGGAGGGAAGAATGGGAAAGAATAGAGTGAGGAAGTTTATTCCAAAGGCGGGAAAAAGAGGAATGAAAGAGTGAAGATGAGCAGTGATTCGTGATTTTGGTAGTTTTACCAGAAGGGGGTTGTTGGCGGACCTTGAGCGCCCTGTGGAAATGTGGTGGGGACAAATCGCAGAGAGAGCAGGGGGGGAAAGGCTGGAGAGGAGTCGGTAGAAGACAGAAAGACCACCGACCAACCTGCGGTGATTGAGTGAGAGGCCCAAAGACTCAGCTTCATTGCGGGAGATGCCGATGATCTTAAATGCCCTGGTTTCGACAGCGTGAAGCCGAGAAAGGTGGGAGGCAGGAGCACCAGCCCAGAGGGGAGAGCAGTACTCCATCAGGCTACGGACAAAAGCTTTGTAAGTGGTCAGGAGCTCAAGAGGGCCCAGGAAGGACTTAGCACGACGGAGGATTCCCAGTCGGCGACTGGCTTTTGAGGCGAGGTTGGAAATGTGACTTTCCCAGGAAAGGTCATGGCAGATAGTGAGACCCAGAAGCTTGAAAGAAAAGACTTCTTCCAGAGGATTGTTGAGAAAGTGGATGGGGGGGTTTTGTAAACGGTCCTTTCGAAGAGACATAGTGAGAGTGTGAGATTTGTCTGGATTGAAAGACATGTTCCACGTGTTGGACCAGTTTGTGATTTTATCCAGATCTGCAGTGAGCGAAGAAGCTGCTGCTTGCCGGTCTGAGGGATGACAGATGGTACGGCAGAGGGTGGAGTCGTCGGCAAAGAGAAATAGAGGATTTTCCAGAGAGTCCGAGAGATCATTGATGAAAACCAGAAAAAGAACAGGGCCCAGAACGCTACCTTGAGGAACTCCAGCCTGCACAGGAAGAGGGGATGAAAGAACTCCATTTAGGGCCACACGTTGACTGCGACAGGAGAGGAAGTCTGCGAGCCATGAGTGGAGATGGCCTTGAATACCATGGGAAGAGAGTTTGGTGAGTAGGGCAGGGTGCCAGACTGTGTCAAAAGCACGTGATAAAAACCTGGAGTTTGATCTTTAAAGGTCACCAGATTTGCCTTGGCCTTGTAACTTCAAATAGGGACAAGCTATGCATGCACGAGATCAAACCTCCCATGCAAATGTGTAAAATCATCATTAGAGATATGAATTGTGAACATTTTAAGCCTAGTTTGAAGTCGATACGACCATTTTTGAGTACGTTATGACAAAAAAACAATTCACAGTTTCGTCGACCTTGACATTGACCTTGATTGAAGGTCAACCAAACTTAACATATCAGAAGCCAGTGCCATTGCCTACATGAGTGCAAATATTGGTGAACAAATCTGCACAATTGTGGACACTGTCAAACTTTTAAAAAATCTGAAAATTTGCATTTGTTTATAATTCGGGAACTTTGTTGCCATGGTAACCGGAGGTGGCTGAACCAAATTTCATCATTTTTGGCATATAATAAGACACTCATGCAAGATACCACATGCCAAATTGGAAGTCAATCGGGGTCGAAATGACGTTTTTATCGCAATTTGAAATCTTTGACCCGACCCCTCTGACATTCGATCCCCGACCGCTAAGAAGGGTGGTTGGTGTGACACCCCAATGAGACACTACATATGCTTGGATGCAGAATTGGAAGATGCACATTTTGTATTTGGTTTGAAGTCGATACGGCCATTTTAGCGGACGTTATTGCGAGAATAAGAATTTCGGTTTTTCGGTGACCTTGACATTGACCTTTGACCTAGATTCACCAAAAATGACAAGTGTCTAAGTTGGACCATGGCCGACGTCTGTACCCAGTTTGGTCATGATCGCTGAAACAGTGTGGCTGCTACAGGGTAAACAAACACACAAACAAACAGACAGACACACACACACACAGAATGACACACACTACCGACCAACATAATTGCCGAAATCCAAAGGATTCCGGCAATTAACAAACAAGAAAACAAACAAACGAGTGAAAACTAAGTAATCCCTTCCTTCGGCGCTCGGCGATGATGTCATGCCTCGCCTGGATATGGAATTGGGAAGGAGCGGTGTTCAATAAACTTTAATTTCTCTTTGTCAGTCAAATACTGCTATTGCATCAACTACTCAGAAGTCATATCCTATTACTATCTCATGGCATTGAAAAAATTCCCACATGTAATTTGTGAAAATCCCTGCTAACAGGCTGTGCCTCACCTCTCCCCATCACCTCCTTTCCACCCACATTTCTCGTTGTAGGCTCTTTTGGCCTGTGAAAAATTGTTTGACATTTATTCCAAGTCTTTCTGTTCCCCACTGCTCAACTGTAAACTTCATAATCTCCATCCTCTGCCATAGAGTTATTGCATGAATCTCAATTTGCCGAAAAATAAAATTCAGAAAGGAGGGGTGGGGGTGGGGGGGAGAACATGTTGAGTCTTGCCTGATGAAGGGTTGTAAGGCATCAAGTGCTCGCTGTCCATGTCTCTTGTGGAGAAAAACAGACAAGCGTTCATTTTCCGACTTCCCGATGTTGTTGACAACTTCCCATTCATGGGAATCCTCTCCCCATTTCCCCTCCTCGTTATCTGCTACCTCTGGGAAGCTGAGGCATGGTGAGGGACAGTCTGGGCAGAGATTAAAAAAAAATAGAAGATTAAAGGGGGAAGAGATAAAAAGGGTGATAAAACAATGGGAGAAAAAATTGCAGATATTACAAAGAAAAACACACGAGACATTTCCACAATAATATAAACAGCAAGACAAATGAGGAGGTACAGCAAAACGTATAATATAATGTAAACAAACAAACAATGAAAGCCAGTGTTTTAGATGTACACTGTACAAGAAATTTTTGTGTGTAAGACCTCTTCCAATTTTAGAACAAGTCAGTGCTCTGCACCAGAATATAATGCTTCAGATACAAGGAAATGCAAGGAACTTGGACACAGGAGGAAGCCATTTGGCCAGTGATGCCGGAACGTCATGCACCTGCCATCAGTTCAATCTATCAGTCCACTCATCAATTGTGATACTAACCCAGCTTAAACCTGTCTATCCAATTTCACCAGGGAGGGAAGGGATGGTTGAGGGAAGTGAACGGTGGGAAGAAGTGTGGAGAATTTGAGGGGCAGATGCAAGAATATCAACAGGTTTGTGTTTATTTTATTTTTTTTCTAAATAAGGCTCACTTGGCTGTGCCTGGATGGGTTTGAGGGTAGAGAAGTAGCATCTGAAACCCAAATCCTATCCAGGTTCCTCCCTCCTGATGACTTCATCTTTGGTTTTTGATTGTTTGGGTTCCTTCCGATTACTCCAATGCAGGACTTTACCGATTGGGTCTTGCATTTGATTTGAATTGAAATTATTTTAATCCCATTCTGAATTCAATTGAATATTAATAAACGTCGTAGGTCATGTTCAAGTGTCCAATCAAAGCGGGGTTGCATGAAAGCGAGACGTCTTACCCAGTCATCACTGGCAGCATTATAAAGTGGCAGTTCCACTTATGTCGATTATTAATCAGATAACACACAAGTACACAAATACCACACAAAATACACGATACAAAACGATGCAAACACCACACAAAACAAGTCCTGGCGACGGTCTGCAATCTCCGATTGCTCTTTTCCTTGTTTATTTTTTGTTATTCCAATATTCCATTGAATATTTCAGCAATACATGTATACCTACAAACAAAACATACATTTGCTTAGCATATTAAACCACAGAAACACTCCAAGGTGTACCTTTTGAAACATTAATCACCAGCTTCTGTCACATGGATTGCTAAGATGGAGTAAACTGCAATGAATAATGATCCCCATTTTCAAAAAAATTACAAGTCAACTCATGATGCTCTTCACAAATGAGGTGGATTTTCAGACTACAGCAAACCCATTGTTTATGTTGGGGCAGTTATGTTCCATTCAACTATAAAGTCACACACAATGTACCGGAGCGGTTTAGCAGAATCACCTTCGCTCGTGGTGCAAAACCAAAGCATTCACTACTACTTGTGCTTTCTGCGCATTTCTTTACTTGGCAGATACTGGACTCGTTAATGGGGATGGGCGATTCCAGGAATTTTGGAATCAATTTGATTCCACATACTTTTTTTGGGAAATCGATGGAAGGGTGGTAGCACACCAGCTTTCACCTTGCATCCCTCCATTTCACTCTTTCCCTTCTTAAGCTGATAGATGGGTGGGAAATATATATATATATATATATATATATATATATATATATATGTATATATATATATATATATATATATATATATATATATATATATATATATATATATATATATGCATGGTCCATCCATGAAGCCACCCGTCCGTCCGTCAGTCAGTCCGTGAAATCGTGTGACTATATGCCTATAAATCACATCCTGTTTGAATGTCCGTTGCAGACGACACGAACGTCTGCAAATTACGTACTATTGGAATGTTCATTTCACAGTGAAGCAGTGTGACTAGATGTCTATTAATTACGTACTGTTTGAACATCAGCTGCACGCAAACTTCACACACGTGCGACCATGAATTAAGTACGATTGGAATGTACCTTTTTACGCTTTAGACTGCTGAGACCCCTTCGACTGTTCAAGACGCTTAAGACCCCAAAGACCCATAAAAGCCCAAAAGACCCTGAAGACCCAAAATACCCGAAGGACTCAAAAGACCAAAATACCCATATGACCCAAATACTCAGATGACCCAAAATACCCAGATGACCCAAAAGTCACAATACCCAAAAGACCCCAAATACCCAAAAGATCCTGAAGATCCAAAAGACCCGAAGGAATCAAAAGACCCTAATGACCCAAAAGACCCAGAGGACTTAAAAGACCCAAATGACCCAGGGGACCCAAAAGACCCCCCCCCCCAAGACCCTTTAGACACCATGGACTAAAACACCACTTAGACCCCTCTCAGCCTTCATATTCGACAGTTTAGACCCTTTACCATTTTGATCACTTGGACCTTTTTCTTTCCAAATAAATTTCAAATAAATAAATCACCAATATTACAAACAAGAAGACATCATCATGCAGAGCACTATACTTGCAAAATCCATAAAACAAATTTGACCTCAAAAATAATTGGTGGTTGAATTCAATGACCAAATATCCAACTCCTCTTCAAATTTCAAGTCAATTGGATGAAAATTGACAATTTTAGAAATTTTGCCTTTGTTGATCTTTTGGCCTGTTATGACCTTTTGGTCTATGTTGACCTCAAAAAGAATTGGCTGGTTGAATTCATTGACCTGAAATATAAATTATCTTCAAATTTCAAGTCAAATGGAAGAAAATTGAGGATTTTAGAAATACCTCCTTAGTTGTTGACAATGGGCCTATGTTGACCTTTTGGTCCATGTCGACCTCAAAAGTAATTGGCTAGTTGAATTCAGTGACCTGAAATATAAATCCTCTTCAAATTTCAAGTCAATCGGATGAAAATTGAGTATTTTAGAAATTTCACCAAAGTTGTTGACCTTTGGCCTATATTGACCTTTTGGCCTCAAAAACAATAAGCTTCTTCCTTATGACAAACTCTACCATGTGATGAAGTTTAGTGAAGATCACTTTAAAATTTTGACCTGCAGGTGATAGCCAGACAGAATAACAAAATCGACCAACCAATATACTTTAAAAATCTTCCATTTTGAAAGTAGTAAATTTGTACAAAAGAAATGTTTGTATTATGATTGATGTAAATCATGACAATAAAGCAAATGTCTGACATCAATTTCTACACTGATGTGTGGAGAGGCGAGCTGTTTGGGTTTGGGTTAGGGTTAACATTAGTAACATTAATATTATGCTATTATCATTTGTGTTGTTATTACTTTTGTTTTTAGAAGTGGCCTTGGAAGAATGCCACCATTAGCTATTTTAACACGGTTATACACCTCAACAAGGACTCCCCCCCATCCCCCACCCTTGGGAAAGGGGGGCAAATCAAGTCACTACAACCTCCATCATGTGACCATTAGTCCTTTTGTCAAGTTAATTTGAGATTGGATAAGTAATGATCAAATGTATCAAGGTCAAAAAAACACTCAGACAGACACCAAATTGTGTATTTTTGCATGATTATACCAATTAAAAATTGTGAGCATAATAGACAATTATAACACTTCAGGTGGTGTTCATCGAATTTTGGCAGAGTATTGTAATAATATGTACTTATTCATCATATATCAGACAGGAAAATTGGTCCACTTCATAGAACTGGACAACTTTCCTATTTTATGAAATAAAACTTGCAAATAGAATGGCATTCGGTGGAGTGCATACCTCCATCAGGCTGAACAGTTTACGTTTTGTATCCCATTAATAGGCCGGATCTGGATCCAGACCTTAACCCAAATCGAGTTGGCTTGTTCTTGTCACCTAAACAACTGATACCCCAAGTTTTATCATAATCCATACATAACTTTTTGAAAATCTAATCAATTCGTTGTTGCACACATCCAACCTGTCTACCAAGTTTTGTCCGAATCCGAAAAATTAGAGTAAATGCCAAACCATCTGCCACTCTTTTAAGATATGGATTTGAATAAAATAAACTTTTAAAATGCACCAACAAAAACTTTTTTAAAAAACAAACAAATAAAAAAAAACGCTAATGCAGATGAATTGAAAGAGTAAAAAACAAAAAAAAAGTACAGAGAAATATACTACATGCCAGCGCATTTAAAAAAAATTATTTAAAGAAGTCAAAGTCATACCAGGAGATAAAAAGTCTGCAAGCTTCTCCAACAGTACAGAAACCAGCTGACATGCCGCCTTCAAACCTTCTTGCTCTTTCACCTTGCATCCCTCCATTTCACTCTTTCCCTTCTTAAGCTGATGGGTGGGTGGGAAAGATAACTGGGATAGTAGAGCAGGGGAGAGATAAGGAAGAGCCTTGCGTGTTAGAGAGATAGCAAGGAGAGAGATATTGGGGGGTTGAAAAATTAGAGAAAATGATAAAAGCAAACGGGAGATAACAGATGGCTGATGAAGAATGTGGATTCCAAGAGGATAACTGGTGAAAGGAAGGAGGTGGATAAAGACGTGCGTGAGACACACGGTGAGAGATAGAGATAGAGATAGAGATAGAGATAGAGATAGAGATAGAGATAGAGATAGAGATAGAGATAGAGATAGAGATAGAGATAGAGATAGAGACAGAGATAGAGATAGAGATAGAGATAGAGATAGAGATAGAGATAGAGATAGAGATAGAGATAGAGATAGAGATAGAGATAGAGATAGAGATAGAGATAGAGAGATAGAGAGACAGAGAGAGAGAGAGAGAGAGAGAGAGAGAGAGAGAGAGAGAGAGAGAGAGAGAGAGAGAGAGAGACTTTACTTTTGTAAACCTTTATTTGTACAAGCTTAGAAAAAAAGAGTTACACTTAACATTCAAAACAATTCAAAATAAGAAGGCCAAGTACACAGCTAAAATGAAATAATAAGATGATTATGGTCTACTTTACACAATGCATTCCTGTGACACCATTTCTGCTTAAACATTTCAAGATTATTAATATTTTGGTGAAAATAAAATTCTGCACGTCACCTGGCCACGGAAGGGCCTTAAAAACTGTTAAAACATTGTAATCAGCATCAGGATTTGCAAGAAGTTTAGCTTTCCTTGTTTTATAAATTGCTGGTTTCCCTTCTGCTATTATAAAATTGATGAGAGCAGATTCAACATGATGTTTGGAATTTAGCGACAACACGAAAATAAAAGTACGTAAAGAAAATACAATTTTCATGAGACAGCACAACTGTGATAAAAAGGTAAAAAGTGGGGTCAGTCTTGCGCAGTCAACATCGGCATGATATAAATCTTCAGAGGGCATACAAAAGGGGCACAAAGCAGAATTTAAACATTAAAATGATGTTATAAAACATTCGTAGGTAAAATCATATGTACAATTCTCCAAGAGATATCACCAGTCCGTTTTACAATCGGTGGGACATACATGACAGCCCATTGTGGGCACGGGGGGGGGGGGGACCCTGGAGGCAACATCCCCTTCCATCGGGATCCAAAACTATCTTTGCACACTGAAGGATGCCGTATGGTCACACAAAGGTGGTACAGGCACTTTTTAGCAACACTAGGAAGTGTAGAGGAAGACAGGATCACAGTTTCTGTTGATCACAGTTTCACAAGTGAAAGGCCATGATGCGCGACTTCACATGAACTAGGTTTTGACCTCCATCGGACGAAGTATGGCATATTATGTTTGGCCGCAGCCAATGGTGGCCTCCCCCAAAAAAGTCCACCAATCAAGCCTGGATCCTGTCCAGCAGTACTTACGGTGGTTGCAGGCAAATAAATCTATCCTATGGCTATGCAGCAACCAAGTTATTGGCCACCAAGACACGGCCCATAAAATATAGATGTGGTTGAGCTCTTTTCCACATGTTCAATTTTTTTCCTTATTTCTTCAGTCGTGTCTTCCCAGTTCTTTTTTACAAACTGTGCGGAACCCAGGAAAACACCAAGATAAGCAACACTTTCTGCCTTCCACTCTAGATTTTCCGTAAGTGGAGGTGGAGGTGCCAAGATAGGAAGGCAACTATTAAGGTATGGCACCCACAGAGCCTTATTTTTATTCAATTTAACTTTTAGGGAAGAAGCCAGGAAAAAGTTCTCAAAGATTCAGCAAGTGCAGCAATATCTTGGTTGTTCCTGATTATGATACAAACATCATCAGCATAAGCAGTTACCGTGAACGGAGGACTCCTTCGAAAGCAAGTTAGACCGGCGATATTCTCCCTGAACCTACAAAGGAATGGTTCTATTGCCAACGCAAGAAGCAAGCCTGAAACTGGGCAACCTTGCCACAGCCCTCTCTGAACCTGTATAGGGGAAATCAATTAATTGTTAACCTTAATTAGACTAAATATGTCAGTGTGTAATAATGACATAAATGCTCTGAAATTCACCGCAAATCCATATGCTTCGAGACAAGCCACAAGAAAACATGATCAATGCTGTCGAAAGCTTTTTCCCAAGTCCAGAAAAAATATTCCAAAGTCATTTCGATCATGGCAAGCGTACGTTACATCCTGAACCACTAAAATGTTCTCATAAATGGAATGACCCGGGATCACCAAAGACTTTCTTCAATTGATTTGCCATCGTTTTTGAGAACAGTTTATAGTCAGTACAAAATATTATTGAGACCGGTCACCAATTTTCCATCCGTCAGAGATCACCTGACTTTGGGAAGATACTCACCACTGCTCTCCAGAGACTTAAAGAGCAGGTTGCGGGTCACCAAAACATGTTCTGAAAATTTATCAATATGATTATATGTGCATTAAATAGTTTGATGCAAACTATTGTGGTTGCCTAACTATTGGGAAAATTAATGGAATTTAACTCCGAAGTTGTAATTTCTCGAGGCTGTTGAAAAAAACAGCCGCGTGCCATATATGGATGGTGACGTCACGTTCTCCAAAACAAAGCGGACGCTCACTCGCTCATTGAAGAAGTGCGTCCAGTTCAGCGGGCCGTGCTTTCACTTTTTTGAGCTTGCAACTGTCTATATTATCCTTTTTTATTTTGAATTATTGTATAACAAAGTTATTTGGATATTTTTTACATCATGCCTCGTATGTGTGTCATGTTTTGCAAAAATGGCTGGAAAACGGGTAATCGCACGCACCGATTCCCAAAGCAATCAAACATTCGCCGGCAGTGGATAAGATTTGTACAAACAAAACAGGCGAAATTTCCCCCAAAGAAAACGGGTAAAGAGGACCCTTTGGATAGACTTGTCATTTGTGGTGACCATTTCACAGCTGAGGATTACGAAGCCAGCCGAGGAACTGATAGGGATGGTTATGAGACATGTGTTGGTCCCCATGGGTCAGGAATTATGAACCAGAATAGCACTAAGTTCCTTGACTTTGCAAGAAGTCATGGACTTACGGTGGCTGGTTCATGGTTTCAGCGTCCACAAGCTCATCGCTGGACTTGGTATTCCAACGCTGGTGGTGTGGCAAAGGAGATTGACCATGTCCTCGTTGACGGTCGCTGGAGGATGATCCAGAACTGCAGGGTCTACCGGAGTGCTGAATTCCTCAATACTGACCACCGGCTTGTTGTAGCAACTCTAAAGCTGCACCTTAAATCCTGGAGAATGGTACCATCCCAGCTTGGGCTGGATGTTGGCAAGCTCAAGGATGAGAGAGTAGCTCAGGAGTTTGCGAACAGGCTGAGTGGATATTTGGGGTATCTGGGTGCTTTGCGGGGTCCTGAAGAGTTGTGGAGTGCCTTCAAGACCACCGTCCTTGATGTTGCCGGTGGATGTCTTGGAACTCACCGCAGGGCAAAGAATAATTTTGTCTCTCAAGGGGCACTGGATACCATTGCCCAGAGTCGCAGGGCAAGGCTGAATGGCAGAGCTGAGCTGTTCAAGGAGCTGAGGCGTAAAACTGTACGTGCGCTAAGAGTGGACAAGGAGGCCTATGTGTGAGGAATCTGTGAGGAGGTAGAGCATCACCTATGGTCAAGTGATTCTCGTCCTGCTTAGAGTGGAATTCGCGCATTGCGTTCATCCAAGCCCATCCCTCGGAGCACTGCAGTTAGAGCAGCGAGTGGCAAGCTCTTGACAGAGGAGTCTCAAGTGAAGGCCCGCTGGGCCGGTTACTTTGAGCGGTTGTACCAGGCTGATCCCCCAGCTGTCGAGTTGGACGTCAAGGGTGTTACAATCCCTGTTGCTGACCCTCCAAACAACTGTGGTCCACCTTTGCTTGTGGAAACAAGGGCTGCGGTGAACCGGTTGAAACGGGGTAAAGCTCCAGGGATCTGTGACATCCATGCTGAACTTCTCAAGGCTGGTGGAAATGCTGCACTCATGTCATTGCATGCAGTTTTGTCCTCTGCCGGGAACACAGGCATCATCCCAACTGATTGGAAGAGGGGCATTGTTGTCCCTCTCTGGAAAGGGAAGGGTGATCGCCAAGACTGCAACAACTACCGAATGGTGACGCTGCTCTCAGTGCCGGGCAAGGTCTTTGCTCGGATAATTCTCGATAGGGTTTGCCACCATCTGCTTGAGCACCAGCGTCCATAGCAGTCAGGCTTTACACCAAAGAGGTCAACGATTGACCGTATCCTTTCTCTTTGTGTCCTCACCGAACGCAGACGAGAGTTTCGGCAGGGGAGAGTTTGCTTGCAGCCTATGTTGATCTCTGTAAAGCGTTCAATTCAGTGAATTGGGATGCCCTCTGGAGGATTCTTGGTCTTCGTGGGGTGCCACCAAAACTGATCGATCTGATGTCTGAACTCTACTCTGGTACTGAGAATGCTGTGAAGTGTGGTGGTACCATCTCTGACTTATTTCCAGTTGCTACTGGAGTTTGTCAGGGGTGTGTACTGCCCCCCACACTTTTCAGCACTTGTATGGACTGGATTTTCGGGAGGATGTCGGAAAGATCATGCTGCGGTGCATCGTTTGGGAATGTCAAGATCTCGGACCTTGATTTCACAGATGATGCAGTCATCTTCGCGGAGACTTTAGATATCCTTTTGGGGGCCCTTCGAGGTGCTGAATGAGGAGTCGGAGCCACTGGGATTACGGGTTTCTTGGGTCAAAACTAAGATCCAGGCTTTCGGTGACATCTTGGATGCTGCTGTCCTGTCTGTCTGTTTGTGGTGAGGATGTTGAGGTCATGGAGAGATTCACTTACCTTGGCAGTGATATTCATGTCTCTGCTGGCTGCGAGTCAGAGGTCAATAGACGTCTGGGTCGGGCCTGGGGAGTCATGGATTCACTGGATCATGGGGTGTGGCGCTGCCGGTACCTGTGCGGGAGGGCGAAAGTCCGAGTCTTCAGGTCCTTGGTGCTTCCAGTCTTGCTCTATGGATGCGAGACTTGGACTCTTACCAAGGATTTGAGACGGAGACTTAATTCCCTTGGTACCAGGTCTCTTCGGAGAATCCTTGGCTATAACTGGTCAGATTTTGTGTCCAATGAGCGGTTGCTGAGAGAGACTCGGATAACATTTGTTATCTGCATGGTCCGTGAGCGTCAGTTGCGGCTGTATAGACATGTGGCTCGTTTTCCTGATGCTGATTCTGCTCACCAGATTCTCTCAGCGAGGGAGTCTCGTGAGTAGAGGAGGCCAATGGGCCGACCACGTGCCTCGTGGTTGCAGCAGGTTGACCAGCATCTCAAGGAGATGGGGATGGGCCTGGCATCTGCCTGGGGGAGGGCCAGACGGAGGCCCATGGAGTACCGGCAGAAAGTGGACGCAGCAACGCGCTGTTCTGGCACATGCTCCCATACCTGACCCTGACTACTAAGGCATAAACACATCTGATCACCACTCTGTGAATAAGAGTTGTTGGTTGACAGTTTCTCCAGATACTGCTCTGTCACAGAATCAGTTGTTGAGTTTAAGTGAGAAAACCCTTGAAATGTATTATTAAAGAGTACATGGAAAAACACATAAATATACTTTCTGAAAAACACAAGCATGAAAAAATTTCTCAACAAATCAACTTATTGTTGATTAAATTACTTCTTTAACAGCATCAGCAAATTGGGCTATTTCATTTCAATTGTAAAAAATTGATCAATTTTCCACTTTTTTTTTCTAAATTCGGTAGAATATTTCCCAATGAGGCTAGACATATTTTGGTATTTATATGCCACAACAGTCTCTTGAAAGTTGGGGTTTGTTCTAACTGTTCACTTTCACTGGGGTCAAGCTCAGCTGTCAGAAAGACTTCAACACCAAGGCTACGGTGTATAATATATTTGGGTCCATTATTGAATCATTCTATTTCTGACTCTTGAGTGACTAGAGGGTTAAAAATTATTATATCAAGTCACAGACGAATCAAACTTTACATTATTTTATGCATCGAACAAGAAAATGAAAATCTACAAACCAATCTGTCTGGTGGAGTCTGTCAGTGTCAGTCCTGCCACTTGTACACGAAATAGACCGTTTTCTGGCACTTGCAAGGAGCTCAAAATTATATGGCTCAGGGCCAGAAACTCCATAGTATAAATTCCCATAATCCTCCGATTCATCCTCGGCAATATCGGAATGAAAATACTCAATTTCATCGCCGCTGAAATCACTCTCTGATTCGCATCTCGCCATTGTTCACACGCCGTTTCCGAATGTTCACGAAGTTTTCGGAGAACGTGACGTCATAGCATCTTCGGTAAATTCCGGTCTGTTTTTCGATCACTGACAAAAGTTTTGACTTAAAAGTTAAATTTGGCATATTTTGAGTTTCAAATGTAAGAAAATAATTGCCCAACTATTATTAATGTGATTACAACCTTCGAATCACGCGAAGTCATCAGCGACCCAAAACCTGCTCTTTCATGACATTACACCAGATCGCAAAGATTCCTCGATAACGTTCAAGATAACGTTCCGGACCCACAAGGTCCCAAAATTCCAAGAAAAATTCAGCAGGTATACCATCAATTCCAGGTGCCTTTCCAGAGTCCATTTTACCCAGGGCTCATTCTAGTTCTCTGAGGGTTAACAGTACCTTCAGTTCCAGACGCTGAGTCTCAGTATGGGATGGCAGATTGGAGGTAAAAAGGTTTATCTTCCTCTCATAGATCTTTTTTTGAAAATAGTTCTGAATAGAACTTTCTCATGGTATTTTTTTACCTCATCAGAATTTGTAATTACATTTTCAATGGGGCCCATTACTAATTTTAAAAAAAAAAAGCCGAAATGGCTTTGTTTCGGATTCAAGTTGGAAAAAGGATTTACTCGGGCTATCCCATAGCTTTAGATTTTGTATTCTAAGCCTAACTAATAATCAAGCAACCTTTTCCTACAATAGTTCCCCAAGCTGAGTCCTTCTTTCTAAGAGTAATTTATAATTTGTCTTATTGTCTTGTTTTGGCAGTTTGTTCTGCAGTTTTAGAATTTCGGTTCCTAACCGGACCAATGTGATTCGACTTTTATGAGTCCTGTATGAATTCAACTGTTGACAAAACAGCCATAAATGGGTTTTCAGATGTCCCACCATACATACTAGGTAGAAAATACGGCTTTTTTTTCCAGCTAACACTATCCAGAGATTGTGAATAGCTTCCTTAAAAGCGGCATCATCGAGAAGACTAGTACAAAACTTCCAATAAGCACTTTTACGTTGGAATTGGGGACAAGATAGACCCACAGTGACCATGTTGTGGTCACAAAAGATGGAGGGGAAAATATTTAAGGAGGCTACAACATTCATTAAACATGGGGTGATGCACCAATGGTCAAACCTCGCGAAGGAGACATGACCATTGGAGCATCGACACCATGTGTTCTGTTGGTTATTTGGATGCATCAAGCGCCATACATCAAGGAAACCGACGACGGAAAGAAAATGAGAGAAATCACCATGGGCTTCGGGATGTGGTTCCGGTGAGTTTCTGTCCAGTTTGGGCTAAAATGCACATTTAAAGTCACCCCCTATGCATATGCACTGATTGAAATTGAACAATTTCAAATGGCTTACCATTACAGAAAATAAAGATTTTTGGTCAGAGATCTCACTTGGTGCATAAACATTAAAAAAGATAAACTTTATGTTATTAATCACCAGTTCTAGGGAACTATAACGGCCCTTTGTCACCACCTATCAAGTCGGCAAGATTCAGCTGCAAGCCCTGGCCTTAACAAAAAAACAACTCCAGCAGATCAGGAAGACATGTTACTGAAGAAACATTTACCTTTAAAAATGCTGCACCAGTCATGCTCAACCTTATCAGTGATGTGAGTTTCCTGAAAGAGGATCACATCAACTTGCTTCCGTTGGAATAAATTATTCACAGTAATGGATGCACACTCTTGTACAGTTTGAGACCCGTTACACTTATCCAGGGGATCCGTTTCATTTGTTTGTTCAACGTTATGCGAAGGGATTTCATCAGAAGCCGTGATATTTTTTGTAATGAAGGTCTCCATAATCGAGCACAACCTTTTTAACAGCACCGAGTCATTGGGAGCCCTTCGTTTACTTGCAGCCGATTTAAGTTCTGTATCCATGACAACAGTTTGATGAGAAAAAGTAATATCGTTATTAGTTCAACCACTGTTTTCCTCCTCATTAGTAACGTTACTTGTTGGAGTTACGGTAACCTCTTTCTCATTGCGAACGTTAACTGGTAGAGAACCAGCAATCTCCTCCTTACACCCTGCAATAGTGTGACCTGTTCTGCCACATCTGGTGCACGAGGCTTTGAGACAAAAGCTTTTTAAATGTCCGAATATTCCACACTAGAAACACGTTAAGGCAGCGGATGATGCATAGATTTGGTTATCAACATCCTCAAAATTGATTTTAAACGAAATGTTGAGTTCCGTACCTTCCATCGACCCCCCCGCCCCCGGTCTGGTAGGACCATATAAACCACCTTCGGAAACTCATTACCTGCTTTACACATTCATTCTGACAACCGAGAGGAATCATGGAAATTCTGGAAACCATTTTACCATAATGGGATAGCATGGACATGGTCTTATCATTAGATATGAAAGGCAGAACATTTGATATTACTTCTCTCATCGCAGGAGTTATCAATGGTGCTGCCATCATAAAATGACTGCTTTCCGTGGTTATTCCCGCACACACGAACTCATGGATGAGTGAAACGTCAGAAACAAAAACAACCACTTTCTGGATCATATGTGATGCAGCACGAATATGTTCATCACCATTTATACACTCAACTGCGAGGATAATGTCCTCGATGGGAACTCCTTCAGGAGGCACGCACACAAACGCGTGCTTCCTGGTTAATCCCTCACACGCATCACTACGAGAGAGTGTGTTCGCCCTGATGGCGATATTATCACCCCCTTCTTGACCAAACTGGACAAGAAGGTATCAAACTGAAATAAGTCAAACTAAAATAACTAACAAAAACACAATTGAAGCAAACAGGCTGACAAAGTGTTGTCAAAGCAGTTAGGCTTTGACAACCCAGAGTGGGTCGGTGTCGGTGTCTGTCTGTCTGTCTGTCTGTCTGTCTGTCTGTCTGTCTGTCTGTCTGTCTGTCTGTCTGTCTGTCTGTCTGTCTGTCTGTCTGTCTGTCTGTCTGTCTGTCTGTCTCTGTCTGTCTGTCTCTGTCTGTCTGTCTCTGTCTGTCTGTCTCTGTCTGTCTCTGTCTGTCTGTCTCTGTCTGTCTCTGTCTGTCTCTGTCTGTCTCTGTCTGTCTCTGTCTGTCTCTGTCTGTCTCTGTCTGTCTCTGTCTGTCTCTGTCTGTCTCTGAGTGTCTCTGTCTGTCTCTGTCTGTCTCTGTTTCTCTCTCTCTCTCTCTCTCTCTCTCTCTCTCTCTCTCTCTCTCTCTCTCTCTCTCTCTCTCTCTCTCTCTCTCTCTCTCTCTCTCTCTCTCTCAGGTTTGGAGGAAATTCACTTCAAAATAATAGCGCAAGTTCACCGGGTGGATGCTGAACGAAGACTAAGATTTAGCAGAAACTTTCTTCAAAATGAGAGGGCAAGTTCACCGGGTGGATGCTGAATAAAGATGAAGGTTTAGTGGAAATTAACTTCAAAATAAGAGTGATCGTAAGTAAAAGAAGAGCAAAAATAAGAGCAGCAGCCGGAAACGGGAGACAGCCGAATATGCGAATATACAAAAGACACCAAGATTTGCATTATATTGTTGTTGTCCGGGGGTCGGTGGCGAGAACGACCGTGAGGTGGGGAAGTTTACGCCGTTTCCCACCGGTCTCCCCGGAATTATAAGCCGTTGCTCCGGATAATTCCGAAGTCTGCGGGTCGATTAATCGACCGTGAAACGCCAATATCTCGACCGCGTGTAGTAGGGTTAATTGTCGAGATCCCAATATACCTAAATAACCACGCAGTCTTGGCTACTGGGGATTCACGCCCTCGGCACATCTTTCTCGAACCGGGTCACTCCACCGACTGCAGTAGAGTTCCAACTACTGACTACCAACTCCAGTTCGGTTGCAGCCGAGCAGAAACTGCCAAAGCCGTGCCGGCTAGGATTAACGGATTATCAGGGATGAAACCCCGTCTCAACTCAGACCTGGACCATGCTGCACTAAATAAAGAAAGGACAGAAACGAGCTGGGGACATTTCTAATAATTTATTTACAATAAAAGACGAGGCAAGACTTATCGCGAATATGCAATGCAGTATTTACAATGATGAAATAAACACTTAAACAATTCCACTTACAGATGGGCCCACACGCAGATACACACACACACACAAAAAGAAAAGAAACCCCGGAGTTTTTATTGGATCCTCCAGCCGATGAGAGAGACGAGCTGGGGGTCAGAGTTCGGATGGGCACCTGTGGGTCGTCGAAGGTCCCAGCCACACGTGTGGGACTCGTGGCTGGTGGCGGCAGCCACGTGGAGCAATCGAGCTCCGGGGCGGAGATCAGGGTCATGGACGGGACCCACCAAGGCTCCAGGAACAGGCTGGTTCACTCACTCTCCAGCCCACCCCCATCAACCAACTTGTAACCACACAAGTACTCCAGATCTCCCAGCGGCAACGACAATGACAACCGAGTCTGCTCGGGGATATATTTCCTCCCACACGGGGAGGGGCCTTGGCGAGAATCATCTTGCTGTCCGTCCCTCATTGGCCTACAGCCGCACCCTACCGGAGCGGAGGCATGGCCCCTGTTCGGAGACCCCAGTTATTCCTCCACGTGGCTTCGCTCAAGAAGAGTAACAGAGTCAACGCTGCAATAGCCATACAAGAACTACGAGCCAAGGACTGGAACCGCGAGGCCCCCTCTCGGCAAGTCAAGGTACGAGCAACCAACGGGTGGTGATGGCGCATGATGGGCAGGATGGGTCATGCAGATGGGATGGTTGTTGGTTGTTCGATGGTTTGTTGGAGGGTTAGTTGGATGTAAAACCGAACTGAAGACATCACAATGCACACATTTAATCCTCCCGCTAAACAAAAGGACGGGGTCCTGACGACACACGTACTTACCGGCATAACTAACTTTGGGACCTGAATGTTGAGTGCGCATCGTTTCCAGATTCGTAACAATATAATAGATATGGCTGGAACAAAGTCATAGGTTTTATCTAATTGCATTTGCCTACGTAAGAGTTCATTCCTATATCCGTACTCTCCATTTACGCAATCACTTTCATCGACCATATTTATACCCTTTGATCAAAGCACACAATTTATATCAATGCCTGTACGTGAATAACTGACTGATTTTGTACAATATTCAATGAATGCACATTAAAGTTTGTGTTTCAAGATAAAACTTATGGAGTTTAAGCGTCGAATACCCAACAGATTGATGGGACTACATGTGTACCTGGAAAGTTCTTGTAGAAGTACAAGGTAACTGTAAAAGTGACTGCTTCCAACATCTGGTTCTTCCAACCTCCGAGTTAGCACTCCAGCAAGTTCTCTCGTTAAGCCCACAGAAGGTAAGGCTACAGCAGTGTCTACAAATAAAAACACAGGAATGAGGTGTTCACAATAAAGATGAGAGTAGTATGGCTTTGGGGCTTCTGAGGCACCTCAAAAATTTACATGTAAGTGAATGGGGGAAAAGGGAAAAACTTATTCACAGACAACAAAATCCTCCCAATTTGCCTTGTTTTACTTCCTTTAGACCACACTTTCGAGACTTTTCTTCCCCCAAAGTTTCCCAAAATCTTCCTCCCCTTTTCACCATATTTTCACCAAAACCCCACTTTTAACCAATTTTACCCACCTCCATTTTAACCAAAATTCATCGTATTTCTCACTATACTCAAACAGCGAACCAACAAACATTTGTTCATGTTCTATTTTAGGGAATATTTTAATTTTCTGATAACACTCATCACCATCGAGTATACCTGAACTTGGTTCTTGGTTTAACTATCTTTGTTGAGCAGAGATGAAATTACAAACCTCTCTTAATGCCCTTGTCTGAGCATATCATTTTCAGATTGTAGTCGATTATTTTTCCATTGATTTCTTGACAACCATCAAAGTTTTCTGTCCATTCAAGGATGTTAATTTTCTTTACACCTTCTAACTTGTATTTAAATTTATTCACTTATTTGTTTTATCTACTTTTGTTTTAGTTATTTCTTCAACAAGACTTTTTTGATATTTCTTACATTCATTATGTTTCCCATTCTTATACCAAGGCTGTGATTTTCTCCACTCTTCGGTTTGGTTGTTTCTCACATTCATCATACCAAGGTTATATTATTCAACAAGCATTTAAAAATATATCTATACTCAAACCTACATGGCAATGCTCAACCACAAAAATGGGTTTGACTGAATTTTCCTTAAACCCAGGAGCATTTAATCCCCTCAAAAATGCCAGCTCTCTTAGTCAGGAGATATTTTAAAGCTCTACTCACATGAAGAATGTTATCCTACAAACACCCCTGAATTTCACAGGCAAACCATTGTTCTATCATTCCCATGATGTCATCAACTTATCTTATTGATTTCAACACAAAGTTCGGCTTGCTTCATTCAGAGGATGTCAGTGGAGCATTTCGACCTTGTAAATGAGTTTCAATCTTTTTCACAACAAGAGAGGTACGTTATGTTTAAACTGATTAATTATATGTTATATACAGCACCAAATCACTATACGATTAATAATTATTGTTTTTCATTTCTGACAGGCTCTCCCCAATAACAAAGTTGATGGCTGATGTTGAAATTCAAGCCAATGAATATCATGAAGAATGGCAGAATATGAATGAAACCCTTACAGAACTTCAATCAGTTCGACTGGAACTACATAATGAGATGATGAAGTGTTTTGAAGACCGATCCCATCCTTAAAGTTTCCCCCGAGCTGGGAAGACAACAGAACAAATGATTGACTGAAACACCTTGAATGAGAAGTTATGTGAGAGGTAAGATAAAAACTTATTCACAAACTTTTATAAGCAGAGACAACTTGGTGTTAATTTTACCCTGATTGTATTTTTATTTCCAGCATTAAAAATGAACCAAAGAAAATGATGGTTGGTCATGAAACCAATGAATTTCACAACGTTGAATGGGACTATCTTGAAGTTCCATGGAGTGCTGACTCATTCCCAACCTGTTCCAGTTTAAACCCCTGTCTGGATAAACTTGACACAAAACTCAATCTTCTGGAGGTAAATGTTTTACGTATTATTTTATTGAGATTATTATATCATCATCTTATTATACCCAAATGGTTCTTCCCTCTGTTTTAAACAGAATATGGTGTCCGAGTTTCAAAATCGCAAGCCATCTGAAACAGACTGCTGGGAGGAAACATTCAGTTTCACAATTGAATATTTACCCCCACCAAAAGAAAAATGTTTAATGTTTTCCATGATGTTGAATTATATCTGCTTTGCTTACAATTATTTAATTCTTAATTACAAAAAACAGGACAAAGGAGAGAGAAAAGGGAAAGTATGCTCCTCCCAATGACCCATTGCCCCCCTTGTCCCATCCCTCCCTTCCCCATGTGTGTGTGGGGAAGGCTGGGGGTGGGATGAGGGGGCACACAGGGGGGGATGATGGGGATTATGGGATTATGGGCATGGTTTGTGTGGGCATGGTCTGTGTGGACGGTCAAAGAAGGGGTGGAGTCAATTTTTTGAATGTATTTTTATTTATTATCTTTGTCTTTTGTAATTCCTGTGAATAAAATGAACCCAATATTTCTTCTCCCATTAAATCATTTAATTTTTAAGTCCAAGGAACTGTATCTATTACAGCAATGATTTTTAAAAGTTCATTTGTCCATTGTTTAGTGTCACCTTTTTTAATGTGTGATTTCCACCGATATATTCTTACTATATCCCCAACTTTGAACTTAGGCTTTCTCAGATTATTCTCTTTTTCATATTCTAATTTTGTAAATGTTTCTGATGGTTTTGATTTTGTTGAGTAATAAACTGTATTGTTGTAATTATCTACAATGTCCTGAATTAAAGATGCCCATTGTTGAGAACCGAGCTGAGTCAATTTTTTAGATAGTCTCTCTTTTAAAGTGTGATTAAAACGCTCAACAACAACCCCTTTTCCTTCATTAAAGGTGCTATATAATGTAATACAGTTATATTTAAGAGAATTCAAAATGTTTTGTTGCAGACCTCTGTTCCCTCATCACTCCACAATTTATAAGGTTTTCTCTTGCTTTTATTAAATATCTGTTGGAAGGCTAACATAAGAGTATTACCTCTTGTTTTTCAAAGGAATAACCCATGCATATCAACTTCTCAAATCAATAACGGTTAAAGCATACTTGTACTCGTTATCATTGTTGAGTTAAATTAAGTCAGAAGACCAGATATAATCAACTTCTTTGGAATAAACCTTCCTTCTTTGAAACTTTGTGATTATTGGTTTATGCAATTAATCAGCTAATTGTTCTTCAATCTTAATGACATCATGAGAGCCTATAATATTTTTGAATTTCCAAGCCCAAGTCTCAATTTATCACTGAACATGTTCATGATAAACCCATCAACTTTTTCTCTCAACATTGGATTTGTATCAACGACAAATTATACAACATTTCATTGATCCGCTTTGTGTTTTTCTTCCAATGTTGTGCTATTTCCATAATCAATGTTGTGCTTCATACACACTTCATCAACTCTGTTTTTAGGATTAGACCAAGGTTTAGGATTGTAAGCTTCATCTAATCTTTTATCCAAGTTTGTGCCCAGGCTACAGAAAGAATATCCTGCGAGACAGAGTTCCCCCGATATTCCAGTTGTTGTAAATTTACTTGCGGAGAAAAACTTTTGGATATCTCCCCCACTTTTATATTTCGAGATGAATTGACACCTTTTAGAGCCACACACTAAGCATATCCCCTTTTGATAAACTCGAATATTTTTACTTTTAACATTCGAGATATTTTCAGTATTGGTTTTCTTTTTACATTTGAGACAACTAATATATTTATGAAAAAACTCATATATAGAAAATACTTATTTTGATTTTTCTATCATCGTTTGGAATGCAGCCCTAAATACCATAACCACTTGAAGAATAACTTTCAGATTTTCATCTTATTTATTTCGGATGAAAATCAACTGTGAAAGTTATATCTATACATTTTCCCTTCCTTACAGCAACCGCCTTATTAAAATATTCGTCATTCAACTTATCAAATTTTGAGGTTCTTTTTTTCTTCTTCACTCAAAACACTCATTTTAATCTTCATATCTCACCTTGAAAAGTCTTCATCTGATTTTCTCAATTTTTCTTTCACTTCTACTTCACTTAGCACCTTATTGACCATAAAGGTTGTTTCAACATCAATTCCCTCATTTCAGACTGTTGCCTTTTCAAAATATTCATCATTCAACTTTCGAATTTCAAAGGCTTTTCTTCTTCACTCAAAACACTCGTTTTAATCATTATATCAATCTTTGAAAATTATTGGTTTAATTTCTCGAACCTTTCCCAAATTTCCTCTCTATTTTATATTTTAACATGTTCCTTTTCATCCATCTCCCCAAAGAATATCATACATACATTCATCTTGATTTATCAATATTCCTGTATCCAAAATAAATTTTTACATCAGGAAACCAATAAAATTTCTTCAAAATTTCTCAAAGAGCTTTTATTTTATCAACTTTAAAACCTCTTCATTATTTTACATTTCAGTTAAATCCAAACTTGTTGGTTTATTAACATCGGTATAAAGCCAATCTTTTATTGAAAACCCCCCATTCTTATGTTGTACAACATATTTATTAAAATACTGAATAGCCTTTTCTTGCAAGAACGCTTGAACAAAGAAATGATAATTTTCTTGAAGCCTTCTTGCTGTCATTTATGGATCAGAAATATATGACAGATTAATATGATGAAAGGTAATACCTCCCCATCTTCCTATTGTTAAATCAGTTTGTATTCCCTTACTTATAATGTGAATTCCTGTTCTTTGTGTGTTCATTATATAAATTCTGGCAAGCCATTCTTAATTTTAGCCTTATTAAATTTTTTTATTTGTTGTTTGCTAATAGTACTTCTACAAATTGCATTGTCTCCACCGAGTGGATAATATTCCTCTTTACAAGACTGATTTAATTATATCAGGTCTTCCAGGTATATTTTAAATGACCAATTATACCCAGAATAATTCATATCATATCCCCAAGGTTCCATTCTCATAAAAACTATACGCCCTTCTTTAAAAAATTTAATTTCAATTGGAACTGTGAATTCTGTATGAACCGTAGATAAAATCAACATTACTGTATCTTTGAAATCCACAGCCGTTATATTTAAGGATATATATTGTGATAAATCACCTAATCTCACCAAGTCATTCACATCTTTAGGACTTGGATAATTTATTAATTCGATAAAAAAACTAGAATGACTGCTAATTTGAGCAAAAAAAGCGAGAGCAGACGCTGTCTCAGGCAATGTTTTTGCCGGCTTCGCAGCCAGCTTCATCAGGCACAATAGAGTATTTTGGTCAATTGTGCCCGATGAAGCCAGCTGCAAAGCCAGCGAAACATTGCCTGAGACAGTGTCTGCTCTCGTTTCTTTGCTCAAATTAGCTGAGTCTATCTCGTTATTTGCTTTTGGTTGAAAGCACCTTCTTCTTCTTTTTAAAAAAAAACTATATACAGTATATTTAAAGAAAAAGAATATATGTATTCTTTTTTTAAAGAAAAATATATCAAACACACACACACACACACACACACACACACACACACACACACACACACACACACACACACACACACACACACACACACACACACACACACACACACACACACACACACATATATATATTGTTGCGAATTCGTGCCCACCGGCGTGCGAACGGCCACGTGACTCGAATCGCGGCACGTCACCCACCAGACGGACAATTCTGCCGTGACCCTCTCAGACTAAAGCCGGGAGCTAGTCACGGGTGGGCCTTTCGGCCTCACCACGATCGTGCCAATCGGCAACCCGCGTGGGATAGGGTTGTTCGCCAAACTCGACCTACCTAAGTACCCACGCGGATGGTAGATTGGGCGATCGCACCTCGCCGCAGGTCGACTCCGGACACGGGCCGCTTAAGCGATCCGTTCCGTGCTATCGGGATAACCGAGCGGTATTATCGTCGGCCTCGAAGGTTCCGATTAATTATCGGGCGTATTAAGCCCATGACG
>NC_140964.1:140856610-140889110 GCF_056783735.1 Eptatretus burgeri
TTGAGTGTGGCTCTGTTTTTGTCTCGGCATGGGCGACCTTGATCACTCATAAGCTTTTGATACATCTCACGTAGCTCTGAGAGCTTAACTATGGTGGTGTCCGAATGTTCGATCAGGGCTACAATTTGAGCGCATATGATGGGACCGAAGGGCGGAGGTGTGGGACCCACCGATTCGAGTCGCTCGGCAGCGCGAGCGGAGTCTCGCAAACGTACATAACACTAATAAAAAAATGACCGTTTTTACAGCCATTTTTCCCTGCTGTGCAGGGGTTTGGCTTTTTCTTGAGGCAATGTTTTATGGCCGGATGCCCTTCCTGACGCCAACCCTGGTCGCCTCTTACGACACACAGGGATATGGTACACCTATTCTAACCGGGGCATACACCGGGACCAGTACACTGGCACTCATTTCGCTGACCTCAGAAGGATGACGGGCTGAGTCAACCCCCTGGTGTTAATTCAGCAGCCAACGGGGCTTGAACTCAGGACCCTTGGATCCCAAGCCGCCACCCTAACCACTAAGCCAACACCAGGCTTATAAACGTACATAACACTGATGGTGATAATAGGTATCAGCCGCATGTGCATCAGACGCTACGGCAACCAGTCTGTCAAGTAAATGAAAGTTTTTGTTCGTCTTCGCCCAACTCTTTAGATTGGCATCTACAACATCGGTTACTACCCTGTGGAGGTTGGCCTGGTCCTCCCCCTCACAGATTACACAACACTTGACATTGGCTGGAGGCTGAAATTCCCCAGATGACCTGATTTTTTTGGGGACTATTCTGAGAGCCGGGTTCTTTGTCTAGCTTCTCTCTCGCCCGTTTGACACGAGAACTACTACAATAACTCCTGCAAGTTTTGTGATACCTAGCCTTATGCGATTTAAGAGTTGCTGCAATACCTGAGCCATCATTCAACTGACTAATCGTGACATTGATACCAGAAGGAAGATTATTGGCATTGATAGCAGTGAAGTCTTTGAGATCTCTCTCAAGTGATACAAGTCACTCCTCCTTAGGAGTTTGCAAGGCTTCTCCAGTTTTGTCCGATTGACAAAGACAACAGAGTCCCCAATTCATAATTTTGGTAGAGGACATAGTTCGACACTCATATTATGTAGGCTCGTCATTGCGATGAACTTTTGTCTCGTCATCACGGCGACACGATAGCAGGCTGAGTCGCAGGTTCCAGATCCACTCCTGAACACGCAAGAAGAGAGATAGGATAGTCTCGTGAGATAGGGTAGACGTCACAGCTCCGAATGGCATCATGCACCACCACCGCTGCTGGACACGTCGACGCTCACAGACTTGGTATTATCTTAAAAACGAAACAAAAAGTTTGACATTACGAGTCAAAATTAAAAACATTCAAGTCTTATTTTCTAAATGATTAACGGGTTATTTTGATTGATAACCCAGGTAGGGCATAGAGGCCGTAGGCAGGCCACTTTTGAAATGACACCCCAAAAACGCCGGGTTTGACCGCAAAATGACCTTGTGGGTGACCTTGAGGGGTGATCTTGACTTCAAATCGTTGATATAAAATCAGAATCAGATTCCCCGACCCCAAAAACCCCTAAAAAGTGGTATTATTCATGATTCTAGCCCTTTTGGTTTTTTTTTTTAAGTACGATTGACCTCTAACCCGGATGGCGGCCATAATTGGATTTCACTAATATGGCGGCCCCGGGGGGCGCCCGTCTAAAATCGAAAAAGTATGGCATGGGCGACATATAGGCCAAATTTGGTGCTTTTGGAAGAATCTGAACCAAACAGTCCCGATAATGCCCTAACATCCCTGACTATTCAAAGGATGTTGTGCTCCAAGATTCAATACATGACTTTCTAAATTATGTAATTAGTCTCAGAATGCTCGGTGCACATGCACAGAAACCCCGAGAAACAGCAATCGGGGTAAGGAATGTATTGTTGCGAATTCTGGCCCGTTCGGCGTGCGATTGGCCACGTAACTCGAATCGCGACACGTCGCCCACCGGAACGGACAATTCAGTCGTGACCCTCCGGGAACTACCGCCCAAAGCCAGTCACGGGTGGGGGTTTAACCTCACCACAACTCAGTCCGCATTCCACCCACGCGAAATAGGGTCCGATCGCCGAATGGTAGATTTACCTAAGTACCCACGCGAGTAGCGTACCGAGGAGTTAGTTGTACCACGCCACAGGTCGACTCCGGACACGAACCGCTTAAGCGGCTCGTTCCGCACTACAGGGATAACCGAGCGGAGTTATCGTCGACCTTGACGGTTCCAATTCATTATCGGGTGTTTTAAACCCACTATCAATCCCTTACGTGATGCAAGATGGAGAGTCAATAAAAGGAAGGAGACGAAGCAAAGCGGGAAACAGTTAAACAAGCAATGCACTTTATTTACACACACACAGACAAGCACGTATATACAGCCATACAGTCAAAATGCAAGAAAAGCAAATGCAATACAACCGAATATTATTATTTACACAAGCACACTTATACAGTTCTAAACTTGACAGACTGGTGCCACACACACACATTTACACAAAACCCCAAAGAAAAGAAAGTCATGACTTCCCTGCGCGCTGTCGAGTCCCCCTCCCACAACCTCATTGTGGTCCCGCCTGGTTCCAATCTTCCTCGCGGCCGGCGAACCCTCTCCGGCACTCCTCATCCGGACGCGTAGGCTCGCGCCCCACAGCTGGCTCTGCCGCGTCTCATGTCCGTGCCTCCCGCGTGGCAGGCCGCTCGCTAAGCCGTGAGCGCAGGACCAAGATGACAGGAGACTCAGCAACGATGAGCGAAGAAGAGAGAGAAGACGAGAAGACAGTGCGCCCCGCCCGTGTCCGTCATTTATGGAGCGGGGCTCTGCCCTTCGCAGCGCGGGGCTCTGCCCGTTGCTCCGCCCTTCGCAGCGCGGGGCTCCGCCCGTCGCTCCGCCCGTCGCTCCGCCCCGTTCTCGGCTCCACCTCCCTTCGAGGCGTTTCGAGAAGCCTCTCGAAATGGGGCGTGCCCTCACTCCGACCGCCTCATGCCGCACATCCACCAATCAGGAGCGAGCCGCCGCAACTCTCCCCTTCACACCGAGCATGGTGGGGGGGATTCAGGCAGAAGCATCAGGCGGGGAAAACCCCACAGGCTCCACAAGTGCTTTTTGTTCTTGTACGCGCCTGCACGGTGCTCGTTGAATGGTGAGTGGCGAAGATGTGGTAGCATAGTTGTGGAAGGTGGCGTCGTGTAGTGAATGGCGTGATCGTGAGATGTTGGTTGTAGCGATGTACGTTGTTGTATTTGCACCAAATTAATAATAGCCAAAGAAAAACGACTAACTGAAGGATCGCAGCCCGAATGGATCACATAAATTCCCTCTAAACAACGGGTTTGGGCTAACTACACATGGACTTACTGATATATCTCACCTGAGGACTCTTTATGGTGTAATGCGAATTTCCACAACCGTAACAGTATATTGTGCATGCCAGATAAGGACAGTTACCTAAAATGACTCACAAAGCTTCCAAAATATGCTGAAAACACATGGAAAAGTACATGAGAGAAAAGCGTGCGCCTCTGCAAAACAAAGAATTTGGAGAACTTCCTGATAAACTCTCCCAAAACAATGATATTGTTACGAATTTGCCGGTTCGGACAACCACGCACGACCGCTTCAGCCCAATTGCAGTCGCGCATCCGCCGAAAACCGGAATTCAGTCGTGGTTTCCTGGATAACTCCGGAAACCTGCTACGGATGCCTTAATGCATCATAAACTGTCAATATTCTGTCCACGCGGTACAGGGTTAATCGCCGAATCTCGATATACCTAATTATCCGCGCAGACAGAAGTACCGAGAATTTATACCTCGACGGAACTTGTACGGAAATGAGCCGCTAAGCACGCTCATTCCGTGTGCAATGCCGAGCGGTTTTAATCACCAAGGTTTTAACCACTTTAATTTGGCTTTAATAGCCAGCTAATTTCCCGAACGCGCCGTGGCAGTCAATGGGAGGAAAATGACGCAACGAGCAGATGTACATTCATACAATGGGCATTTATTATACAGGCACATAAGCAGTCAATGGGGGGATAGGGACAAGACACGAGAAAAGCCTACAGCCGATGTCTATCGTTTATATATACAGCCATGCACTTAATTCAATTCTACTTAACCAGACAAGGCGCCACAGAACACTTTCATACAAAACCCCCAGAAACGAACAGGGCTCATGAGACTTCATTTCCACTCGGAGCCTGGATGACCGGAGGCTCACAAGAGGCCAGGCAGGTTACCTTGCCGCCCATTGTGACAACTCGAAGGTCTTCGGGTCAGTGACCCCTGCTGTCCCTGGCTTGGCCCTCGTGTCGCACGCGCCGGTCGCTTGAGCGGCCGGGCGGCTTGAGCAGCTTGGTGAGCGGCTTGCTCGGTTCTCCTTGGTCGTCCGGCCTTCGCTGCAGCCTGGGCGGTCAGACCTGGAAGGCGACGCGCTCGGAGGGGTGAACGGGTCTTTGCTCTTTCAGCGTTGATGCTCTTTAGGACCCGTTCCCTCCTCAGCATCGCTCGACCGTCTCAGGGCCCTCTGCCCAGACCGCGACGCAGCTTGCTCGACTGCGGCTATTCGACGCATGACTGCAGATGCCAGACAGCAACGAATATCCCTGGGGAGCGATGAATATCTCCTCGATCGGCATGCACACACACCTCGCCCGACACGCGACTCTCCAAGCTTCACCCGTCTCCCGAATCAGCCGAATCTGCGCTGCCGCCCATCTCCCGAATCAGCCTCCACCGGTGAACAACACGACGTGTCTCGATTCCGCCCCTTTTATCAGGCTGGCGCCCGCCCTTCACCCGAGGCTGGGCTCCGCCTACTTTTCACCTCCGAACTCTCACCCCTTGAGGGAAACCCCATTCTTGATGTCACAGGGTGCTTTCGGGGAAGACCTCCTTTTGATTCGCTTATGCAAATTAGCTGCGGAGCAGCTGTTTGCACACGGTCGGTGTAATGTGGCTTTTACTGTTGCGCAGCGTGTCCACAACCAACGGCATTTTGCGGCTGTCGTTGAGGAGGATGTGATGGTGTTTCTGTTGTTCGGGAATGTTTGTTGAAATAAAAGCTATAAAAGAATAACGTTACCTCAAGATTCACAGCCTGGCACACGAATATTTCCCTTTACACATTGGTGGGGGAATCCTAACCTGAAACACTTATTTATCGAAATAACTGATCTTCGGGGAACCTGGATTGTGTTTTGTGAATTTCCAAAACCAAAACAATATGTTGCAGGCCATACTGCAAAAAAATCCCCATGATGTGGGCCCATGCAAAGCCTGTGGATGGGCACATTCTACCTTACCTACCCGATCATCCTTATCAGTGAGTGGACTTTGAACGTTGTGGGATGTCCTGTGAACATGGCATGCTTCGCAATATATTTAATGGGCGTCTGCAATTGGAAAGACTACACCGTCATTACCAACATTCAGGGAGAATTCCCAGAGGGAGACTGTATCTGGTTTGGATGAGTCTTACCACCAAAGGGAAGGTCATGTCTGGGTCCTGTCAATGCACAGGGAAAGTTTAAAATGATGATATTTACAATTGATCATATTTGCCAGAAATGGGTGCGAGAGTTGTACGGACAATGAGGACCATTATAAAGATATATTTTTTTGTTTGGCTCCAGGACCACAAGAGAGATAAAACTCGATTTTTGCATCTATTGGTAAAATAAGTGTGTGTGTGTGTGTGTGTGTGTGTGTGTGTGTGTGTGTGTGTGTGTGTGTGTGTGTGTGTGTGTGTGTGTGTGTGTGTGTGTGTGTGTGTGTGTGTGTGTGTGTGTGTGTGTGTGTGTGTGTGTGTGTGTGTGTGTGTGTGTTGTGTTATATCCACTGCCGCTGCTCACTTGTACTAACAGGAAATGGTAGGAACTAGGAACCCGACTCCTCTCATCCACAGATATTTCTCATATTTCCATGAGTCTTATTTGCATTCAGGAACAGAGCCATGATGGTCCACCATTTTGTGAGTTCAATCGTGAGTTTAACCAGACACAGTGGCATAATGGTCAGAGCATCCGCTCTGAGTCTGGACTGAGTCTGGTAGGTCAGCAGTTTGAAAGGTTGAAACCGGCAGTGGATGAGTCTTACCAAACACTAAAAATTGTATCTACTGCTTTTGTTTCTTGATGCTCAGCATTCAAAAAGGATAGAACATGCACAAAGAACCAGAGGTTGGCAACCATTGTGCAGACTTTGATGGGTGTAATGGCCTCCATCCTCCTGCATACTGACTTCCATCGTATTTATTCATTTACAACTTAAGCTGAACTCACTTCCTTTCGCTTCTCTCACCACTCCCACACTCTTATGACTCTCCTCGTTTTGAGATTTCACAGCAGCAGCAAGTCTTTGTTGTCATCTCGATAACAGACATCGCTGTGCCTGGTTCGAAATCATGCTCTTCCTTCAAAGCAATTTATTTATTTAGTCTTTTGCAGCATGTGGCTGCTTGACTGCATCATTTTCTGGGGACATGGCTATGCCACCGAGGCAATGCCCACTGTTACCAGTCAGCTGTTACTCATTTCGCCAACCTCGGAAGGATGACAGGCTGAGTCGACCCAACTGGTGTTAATTCAATGGTTTAACAGGGGCTTTAACTCAAGACCTTAAGCCAACCACCTTAACCATTAACCCAACATCAGGCTTCTTCAAAGCAAGAGGACAGCATATAGCAACAAGACCATGTTGCATTCACAGCTGCAACAAGGCCTAGGTTTTATGATACCTTTGTTTCCTCCACAACCGAAGGTGAAGGAGATTATGTTTTCACCCATTTCTGTCTGTTTGTTCCTTGCAAATATCAAAGGTTTTTCAAGTATATTGGTTAGTCGACCTTGTTATTCTGTCTGTTTGTCGCCTTCAGGTCACAATTTTAAACCGATCTTCACGAAACTTCACGACATGGGAGAGTTTGTCCAAAGGAAGAAGCCTTTTGTTTTTGAGGTCAAAAGGTCAACATAGGCCAAAGGTCAACAACTAAGGTGGTTTTTCTAAAATCTTCATATTTCATCTGCTTGACTAGAAATTTGAAGAGGATTTATATTTCATGTCAATGAAGTCAACCAGCCAATTATTTTTGAGGTCCACAAGGTAAATATAGGCCAAATTTCTAAAATTGTCAATTTTCATCTGATTCACTTTAAATTTGAAGAGGAGTTGCACATTTGGTCATTGAATTCAACCACCAATTATTTTTGAGGTCAAATTTGTTTTCTGGATTTTGCACGTATCGTGCTCTGCACAACGACGTCTTCTTGTTTGTTTGTTTGTCTGTTTGTGTGCAGGATATCTCAAAAAGTTGTGAACGGAACTGGATGAAATTTGGCGGACAGGTTTGGTGTGTGACACGGACAAACTGATTCGATTTTGGTGAAGATCCGGATCTGACTACTAGAATTTTTTTACGTGATTCTTCACCATTGAGAGATGGAGCCAAAAAATTTCATTTAGCATGATATCTCAAAAAGTTGAGGATGGATTCAGATGAAACTTGGTGGACATGTTAGGTGTGTGAGAAGGAAGAATTGTTTCGATTTTAGTGAAGATCCGAATCCGGATTCAGATATGATAATTTTTTTAAGTGATTCTTCACCATTGAGAGATCACGCTCAAAAACGATATTTCGCACAATATTTCAAAAATGTATTGGGCCAGATATGTTCTCGTGGATCAGGCATTACGGGGTGGAGGTATGCGCTCTACTGAGTGCCTTTTTAGTTTCAACTGCTTTTATAGATCAAGCATTACCACACTATTAAATTGCTCGAAAAGATGCAACTGTGTTTAAAGCTGATTACTGTGTCCAAGGATCACCAACAGGGGTGTAATTTTGTGCATATTTTTTGACATGCGTATTTGTTCTTTTCGATTTGCATGAAACAAAAATTGTATACAGCCATGAAATTATTATAAAAACTCCACAGCATTGATGTGAATGGTTTAACTTCCTCATCTGAAGATGTTTTGTGCTGGAAAAAAAGACCCCAAATATCAAAATAAAATTTCAACCATTTTCTAGAGCTTGTCATGTAAAATGCAAACATGAAACTTCAACTCAAATTGCTCTCACCTGTCACATATATTGCATTTAATATTTTGTTTAGAGTTCTCAGTTCTGACCGGCTGTAGGGTGCAGTGCAGAGCACCGCGAGGGAAGTCAGGTGAACCAAGGGGTGTTCAACACATGCTGCCACCACATGCTGCAAGGTTGCACCAAACTCCTGCTGCACCTGTTCCGTCAAATAATCCAGAATATAAAGGAAGAAAGTTTGTTTGTTTGTGTCTTTGTTTGTGTGCTTGTTCATGTTTGTTCATTTATGCATTTGCACCCTGCAAGAACCAGTGCAACCAAACTTTGCATGGCCTCCTCTTTCATCCAGAGGAAGGTTGAGGGTTATGGTTGGATTTTAAAAAAGAAATACGCCCTGATGTATATATCGGGCGTATAAAAATGAAAAATTAAAACAATTAAAACCAGATAATTGGCCTCCAGGCCTCAATCAGGTCTTATGCTCATACACTGCGTGCGTCTTTTTCCTGGAAGTGATCGAGTAATATGTATTGTGAAGATGTATGTTGAGGTTGTCGTGATTTGTTGTCAACAATACAAGTTTAATTATTATAGTGTTTGCACGTGCGCCTGTTATTAAAAAGATTGCTTTACACAGGTTTATGGTAACACTTCAGTGTTCAGGCCTCAAGTGAGTATGTTACTTACACACTGTCACGATAGGATAATATGTATTGTGAAGATCATATGTTGAGGTCATATTATGTACGCAAGCCAAAAATGGAAACTGTGTATTCCCTTAGTAAGTTTCTCCCCAACCTCTAATCCTCTCCATAAATACTGCCACAAGCCATCAACAAAGACCTGTCGTGATGGGCAGAAACAAATCAGATGCAAAGAGAATGGCAGTCTACAAGTCATTTGGGACTCGAGAGCAGACACAGGCTCAGCTTGAGGATCAACATGCAAGACAAGCAGCCGCCAGGGCATCATGTTGGGCATCCTTAGAAGGTGGAGCATTTTGATACAAGTCCAAGCACATTTTGCAACCCTCAAGATTGGTAATTCATACAAAGCCATGAGGCCAACATTCCCAAATTTGTCATCCAGGAAGTATTTCAATACATAATTGCATTGATTTTCCAAAGGCAATGCTTAGTACTTCAGAAAGTGCACCATAATAGAACCATCAATGAAATGGAATGTTTGTGTAACATCAGCATGTCGAGGTGATTTGCCCTTCAGGTGAGTGGTGGTAGCTACGAAGATCCACCTTTGTGGTGCCATTAATCCCATGTATACATCAATGCTGCATTCCGCTGTTCTCATACTGATGTTAATCACATTTTCCACCTGTGTTGCTGACCGTTTGTTTGTGCATATATCAGTTGTTGTTTATGTGTGACCCATTCCCCTTCTGCTTATAAAGTTATTTTGCTTTCATATATGACGCAAGTTAAACCAAGGACAATTTTAATAGTGGCTCTCCCTGCCTAGTGCGAGATAATAAATATTATCATAAAATAATCTTACCTGATCTACCATTCCACCACATTGTAATTCTGAAATCCTAAAGAGGATTAGAAAGAAAATGAAATTTAATTACCAACATGGAGCAATCAAGTAGCCACACAGGAATTCAGACAAAAGAAAAAAGAGAAGAGAGCTCGAAAAAACAATGCATATAAGCCTTGATTAAAGAAAGCTAAAAAAAATACATGGGGAAAAGAAAAAACAATGTTCAGGATGAAAGAGATGAAAATGCAAAGAGAAAAGGGGAGGGGAAGGTGGAGAAGAGGACGTATACACGTGTGACATCATGGGAACGTTGAAAGCACAGAGGGGTGGCAAACAGCTTGTTGAAAAGGAACAGAACAACACCTTGGGCCATCCTGGAGAAGAGTAGCGAGTTGTGGCAAAACCAAGGATGACATTGATAAAGTACGAGCAGCAGTGAGTAGCTCCCGAGAGAGCACAAGTGCAATGCAGCGTGCATCTCCCCGACGAAAGCGAGTACTCGCTGCACAAAGGAAGGAATTGCTGGAGACCTAGAAAACACATAAAAGGAAGAAAATAATAATTTCAATCATATTTTGCTTGGTTTTTGTACAAAAGGGATCCATTAAATAATACTTATTAAGCAATAATTTTTAATCAGAAGGATGATGAAGTTCCATCTGCAAAGTCTTCACTGGGTGCATTACCCCACTGTGAGGTTTCGATCCCAAGAAACAGAAGAGGAGATTAAGTTGGAAGAAAACTTCATCTTCACCTCTCACAATGAACTGTGTGCTGGAGAAAGATGAAAAAAAGCAAAATAGTTTGAATGAATCACAGCATAATCGTGTATAATTGTTTTACACTGAATCAATGAAACAAAACGAACCATTCATTAGAAACACAGTTCAGGGCAGTCTCGAAAAATATACTCTTGTCGGGATGTTAAATTAACACCAGGTAGGGTTGACTCAGACCATCATCCTTCCGAGGTTGGCAAAATGAGTACCAGCGTGCTGCTAAGAGGAGCAATGCATCAGTGGCACAGCCACACCCCCCCAAAAATGATGCACCCAAGCAGCCACAGGCTGCATACGAAACAACTACTGTTGATGCAATCTTTCTCCTCCACACAAAACACAACCTCCCACCAACATTTGGTGGTATTGCGAGAGTCATCTTCACTTTGTTATGCCAGATGGCAGACGACATGCATTTGGTTTGTGAAAAGTACTGTATGTCAGGCGTCAGCCCATCAATCAAAGATTCTGAATGACAGTGATGCCATTCGTTCTCAAGATATGGGATACTATATTACTGGTTCAAACCAGAATCATCCAAAGAATTGGAAGGCAGCTTTGAAATTCACCTCCTTCAAGATGGCACTATTTAGGTTCCTGGCCACTGAGTGAATCCACCCATCCATCCATTGGGACCATACTCTGTGCAGATCGTTTATGCTGCCTCAGCAGTCTCCTTGGCTATTGGGCACAATCCTGGACAGGTCGCCACTCCTGATACAGGATACCAGCAAGCGAGCACTCATTTTGCCGACCTCGGAAGGATGACAGGCAGAGTAAACCCCACCTGGTATTAATTCACAGCTGAGTGGGACTTGAACTCAGGACCCTGGGATCACAAGCCCACCACCTTAACCATTAAGCCAACACCAGGCATATACTGAGTGAATGAAGGGAAGTTATGCAGGTATTCTTGGTCATAAAAGAGTACGTGTCCCAATCATGTGTCGATGTGAGAATCTTGATGGATGCAAGTCTGTGTAGCAATAACTCTAGATACTATGACCACATTAGTGCAAGTGGTGCGAACATGGTAGGAAAGTTACATCAGGCTTTGCCTGGTATGCATGCATTCTCAGCATGTGATTATACTGCTGCCTTCATGAATAAGGGAAAGATTACATCTTCTTGAGCATCGGTGGATAAAGTCAGGCCTCACTGTCCACTTGCAATCTTTCAAAGAACATCAGTAAGCTTACTCTGCTGCCAAAAAGATAGCCACAACCTCATTCTACACCACGCTGACAGATAGCAGCTCCAATCACCCTCGGCATCTTTTCTCTACCATAAACAGTCTTCCGAAGCCCTCTGAGTCCTCCACTTTGCAGTCAGTACTGCAGATTGTAACCGTTTTTTTTTGGAAAAAAATGGCCGGAATCAAACAGTACGCCAGGTCCATTAATAAAAACTTAACCCCCCTCACTTTTGCAGTCCTTTACACTGGCCCATCCCCAAGCATCCTTGTTGAGGTTACTCCACCTGCTTTATCTGCCATGGTCACAAAGATGACATTTTCTCATAGCTCACTCAATCCTATTCCAACATCTCTACTGAAATCATGTTTATCTGCCATTTCCCCGATTGTCACCAAAATAGTCAATAAATCACTTGGAACTGGTGTAATGCCATCCTCCCTTAAACTTGCAGCAATTACCTCCCTTCTTAAAAAAACACAATCTTGAACATGAGGTCCTCTCCAATTACAGACCCATCTCCAATCTACCTTTTAAGAAATCTGAAGCGGTAGAAAAGGTGGTAGCCTCTCAGTTGCAGTCGCAACTGAATTACAACCAGCTTTATGAGGTACTAGATGACCCGTGAACCCGTTGGGTTCCCGTTGTGACAGTGGTTGATGACAAAATCATTTCAAAAGAAAAAAAAGAAAAAAAGAAGAAGATAGCTCCAGCAAACTATACCGGTGAGGTTGTTTGCATTGATCAAACAATCCCGAAGCGTTCATCACTGAATCGGGAATTGATTTTTAATAATTTTTTTCGCTGCCCGATTTGAACGAAACTTGATATTGCGCATCAGTGTAAAAAAAAAAACGGAGAAAAGTCGAAGAAATTATTGTGCGTAATCTTCTAAAAACAATTTTATTTATTAATGAACACAGAAGTATGAGATAAAAATGGCGATGTTTATTTTATGCTTAAAAATAAATCGTTCTTCGTCTATACGAAATGTTTGAGATTTTTAAATAAATCATTTCATGAAAAAAAAGATAGCTCCAGCGAATAATACCGCTGAGGCTTGCATTGATCAAATTCTCCCGAAGAGTACTTGACTGAATCGGGAATTGATTTTTTTTATAATTTTTTTGTTGCTCGATTTGAACGAAACTTGATACTGCACACCGCAGGCGAATGATGAGTAAGGTGGGCCAAAATTTTTTGCGCTATCGTGTACCATTTGGGCTGTATTTCAGGAACATACATACATAAATACATATATACAAGATGAGAGTTTTAGTAATATATAGATTTCATTGTGGTTTTAGACCTGCACACAGTACAGAAACTGCCCTTCTCATGGTTGCAGATTCTGGCTACCCTAACCTCCTCATTTTGCTTGATCCGAGTGCAGCTTTTGACACAATGGGCCATAAAATCCCACTGCAGCACGTTAAGGACCTCGTAGGTCTCTCTGGTACTGACCTTTCCCTCAAAAATGAATTGTTACCATGGGTAAATCTCGATCCAACATCTGTCCTGTTACATTTAGGACCCCTTTTATATATAATTTACCTGCTCTCCCTTGGTCACAAATTCAGGAGGCATGATATCAGTTTCCATTGTTATGCTGATGACACTCAGGTGCACTTGCAAACTTTACCCGATACCTATCTTGTAATCTCCTGGGTGAACAACTGTTTTTATGAGGTAAGGGCATGGATGGATGCTAACTTTCTACAACTAAATGGCAGTAAGACTGAGGTTATACTTATTGGTATTCATCAGACTAAAAAAATTGGCAACAACCATATTGTAATCAATGGGCTGGTTGTTCCACATTCCTCATTGGTCACTAATCTCGATATTGTATTCGATTCATTTCTGTCTTTTGAAGCCCACATCAAGAGAGTGTGTCAAACTTAATTATTCAAACTCAGAAACATTGCAAGATTGAGATCTTCCATGCATGCCTGTATCTCTTCCAGGCTCAATTGCCATAACTTGCTCTTTATTGGTCTACCTGTCAAATCCCTTCAAAAGCTGAAATATGTTCAGAATAGTATTGCATGGGTTTTAACCAAAACGAATAAAATAGAGCTCATCCCTCCTGTGCTGGCTTCCTTGCACTGGATGCCAGTGAAATATTGAACCGAGTTTAAAAATTTTACTTTTTATTTTTAAGATCTTACATGGCACCAGCCCCACATATTGGCAATGTTTCCTTGGTCATCACATGTCTACATGCACCCAAGAGGCCTAACATTGGCAGACTTCTATCTGTGCCCAGGATGCGGCTTCGCACCATGGGGGATTGGGCTTTTGGCTCGGTTGCACCCAAAGCCATCCGGTTCTATTACAGTTTTTAAATCGAGGCTAAAACACACACATTTATTCCCTTGCTTTTAAGTAACCTGCTTTGCAAAAAGGATTGTTCAAGGATGTTGTTATTCATATTGTACATAATTTGCCCTATTTATTGCTATTTATATTGCATGTAATTTGCCCTATTTATTGCTACTTATATTGAATGTAAATTGCATTATTCATTGTTATTTATATGGCATGCAATTTGCCTTATTTATTGCTATTTATATTAAATGTGAATTGCCTTATTCATTGTTATTTATATGGCATGCAATTTGCCCTATTTATTGCTATTTATATTGAATGTAAATTGCCCTATTCATTGTAATTTATATTGCATGTAATTTGCCCTATTTATTGCTATTTATATTGAATGTAAATTGCCCTATTCATTGTTATTTATATTGCATGCAATTTGCCCTATTTATTGCAATTTATATTGAATGTAAATTGCCCTCTTCATTGTTATTTATATTGCATGTAATTTGCCCTATTTATTGCTATTTATATTGAATGTAAATTGCCTTAATCATTATCTTGCCAAAACGAAGTTTTTGCAAGATATGTTCGTCAGCTTGTTTGTTTTTTTACTTACGAAATCTAAAGATTTCGAAATCTAAATCTAAAGATTTCGTAAGTATATTGATGACTTCCGTTTCTGTTTGTTTGTAGGCACGATAACTCGAGAACGGAAGAAGCTACCAATGTCAAATTACACCAGGTGATTCAGGAGGGTGATGGCTAGTGATGATTAGATTTTGGTCAAAATCGGTCAAAGGTCAAGGTCACAGTGAGGTCAAACATCCAAAACATTCGATTTTTGATGGTTTGGTACAGAATCATCGTAGAAACTTCTGGTTTGCGTTGCTACCTTCTCTCGAGACAGCTTTTATTAGACAAGGTCAGAGGTCAAGTTGACGATTTCGTAAGTACCAGTCTATGACTGCTTGTTTGTTTGTTTGTTTGTTTGTAGGCACGATAACTCGAGAACGGAAGAAGCTACCAATGTCAAATTACACCACGTGATTCAGGAGGGTGATGGCTAGTGCTGATTAGATTTTGGTCAAAATCGGTCAAAGGTCAAGGTCACAGTGAGGTCAAACATAATTCCATAAATTCATGTGGAAAAATGGAGTATTTTTGCTTCGCTCGACATTACGAGTTTGTTTCAACTTTGATTTTAATTTTGTCTTCAGTTTTTGCGATCGCTTAGGACGCTTAAAACTCGGTTGTCAAAATTATGGTAAAAATCGGATGTTTTGGAGACGTTTTAAGACTGTATAAAAAATATTTCACTCGACGCGTCACGGGTCGTCCCATGATGCAGTGCGCTCGAGCAGATGCATCGTTGAGTTACGTTAAGGTTTAATTGCGTGGAGAAATGGATATTTTTGCTTTGCTCGACGTTACAATTTTTGATGGTTTGATACCGAATCATCATAGAAACTTCTGGTTTGCGTCGCTACCTTCTCCAGAGACAGCTTTTATTAGACAAGGTCAGAGGTCAAGTTGACGATTTCATAAGTACCAGTCTATGACTGCTTGTTTTTTTGTTTGTCTGTAATCACGTATAAAAAATTCTGCAGAGCACAGTTATCATTGGAAATTTTTGTAACTTCGCATATCAGAGGCCTATAGAGGTCCCTTTCAGCACATAAAATTTTGAAGGTCAAGGTCAAAGGTCAAGGTCACTTTGTCGCAAATCAGGGGAGTCGACGAAACCCTTATTTTTTGAGTAATTTTGATCGGATCGTCTTCAAACTTCATGGGAATATAGTTCATGGTCTGGCGCTCAGCTGATTAACTTTTGGTGGCGATTGGCCTTGACCTTCATGGTTAGCGCCTCAGGTCAAACATATTTGACCCCAAGGTCAAATTTTCAAGTTTTAGGAACCATATCGTGTAGCACCTCAAATTGAACACCTCGATGAGTGCTTTCTAGATATGTCAAGCTTGAGACATTATGACGTCATTTGGTGACGTTATTAGGCAAACGCATATTTTTCATGGTTACTCTGTAGAACGATTCTCATCGGAATCTCTCGTAGGCAGTTATTCCTCAAGGAGTCGCTCCTGGTGGATAGCAGCTCTGTTCACCTCAGTGTGACCTTAAAGAAGTCACACGTGGTCACCTTTTGGCAAGATACGGGTCACTCTGCGGGTGACATTGGTTTATTGTTATTTATTTGTCCTCTTTATTGTTATTTATATTGCATGCAATTTGCCCTATTATTGTCATTTATATTGTTTGTAATTGGCGATATTCATTGTTATTATTATTGTATGTAATTTGCCCTTCATTATTATTCATATTGTATGCAATTTGCCATTCATTATTATTCATATTGTATGTAATTTGCCCCAGTCATTGTAACTTATATTTTGTGTAATTTGCCCTATTCATTGTTATTTCTATTGTATGTAATTTGACATATTCATTTTTATTTATATTGTGCATAATTTGCCCTTCATTATTCATATTGTATGTAATTTGCCCTATTCATTGTTATTTACATTGTATGTAGTTTGCCATATTCATTGTTATTTACATTGTTTGTAGTTTACCATATTCATTGATATTTACATTGGATGTAGTTTGCCATATTCATTGTCATTTACATTGTATATAATTTGCTGACGATCACGTGGTGTAGGCTATTAATAGGCTGCGGCTCGACAATTCAAATCATAACCGCACTAGACATCGAAGTGTGAAGCCGCTGTCACACCTTGACGTTTTAGGCAGCGTATGCCGACGTATGAAAAATTTGCCGAACCAAGCTGGCACACGTCGAATACGTTATGGGTAAGTTTTGTATACGTTAAGAGCACGCTGGCATACGTCGTCATACGCCGAGTACGTCGAGAAATTTTCAGCATGTTGAAAATTTCTCGACGTACTCGGCGTATGACACACGTTCCGCATACGCTGGCTATAAGTTGTAGGCACGTTACGCGATCGTGACACACGTCGACACACGTTACTTGTACGCTACTCATAAGTCGAAACAAGTCGAGGTAATGGTTAGCGTCAGTGTTCCAGACTCCCTGGTTTTTTTTTTCTTTTTCTTCGGTATGACGGTGATGTTGACACTTCGATTTCTAGTGCGGTTATGATTTAAATCGTTGAGCGGCAGCCTATTAATTATATTATATTATAACCGCACTAGAAATTGAAGTGTTAACATCACCGTCATACCGAAGAAAAAAATAAATGGGGAGCCTGGAACACTGACGCCAACAATTACCTTAACGTTTTTCGACTTATGAGTAACTTACAAGTAACGTGTGTCAACGTGTGTCAACGACCGCGTAACATGCCTACAACACGTTACTCATTGGTTAGAAATAAGTTTCGGGTACGCTAAACATTACCTCGACGTGTTTCGACTTATGAGTAACTTACAAGTAACGTGTGTCGACGTGTGTCACCGATCGCGTAATGAAACCTACAACTTATGGCCAGCGTTATGCGGAACATGTGAGTCATACGCTGGCATATGTCGAAAAATTTCAAGCATGGAAAATGTCTGACAGCTCGGCGTACTACGACGTATGCCAGCATACTATGACGTATGCCAGCGTACTACGATGTATGCCAGCGTGCTCTTAACTTATACAAACTTAAGGCCCAGTCACACCTTGACGTTTTAGCCAACTTATGCCGATTTTTGCAAAAAATTGTGTAAAACGCTGGTACACGTTGAATACGTTATGGCTACGTTATGTATATGTTAAGACCACGCTGAAAAACACTGCCATAAGTGGTAGTATGCTGGCTTTAAACGTTGAACTTTTGGGTTTTCCTCAAATTTTTTCATGCTTGAAATTTTACGACGTATGCCGGCGTATGACTCACACGTTCCGCTACGCTGGCCATAAGTTGGAGGCACGTTATGCGATCGTTGACACACATTGAAACACGTTACTTGTAAGTTACTCATAAGTCGAAACACGTGGAGGTAATGTTTAGCGTACCCGAAACTTATTTCTAACCTATGAGTAACGTTTTGTAAGCACGCTACACGAACGTTGTTCACACTTTGCAACACGTTACTTGAAAGTACTACTACTACTACTACTACTACTACTACTACTACCAACTTCGACATCACTAAATTCTCTCGAACTACTACTACTACTACTACTAACATCGACATCACTAAATTCTCTCGAATTACTACTACTACTACTACTACTACTACTACTACTACTACTACTACTACTGCTACTGCCACTGCTACTGACATTGACATCTACTCAACATGGAGTCTGGAACACTGAAGGGTTCCTCTTGTGAAGTCCATTTGTATATGCAGTACCAATTCCCCTAAACGCTGCCAATACGCCAATATACGATAGCTGTAAGTTAGAAACACGTTCAGTAAGTTCTGTGCTCGTCTGGAAGACGTCAATCAAATTTGTCTGCATACGCCAATGTGCGTTTGAGATACGTTACACATAGGTTTAAAGCACGCTACTCATAGGTTCAAAGCACGCTACCAATATGTTCAAAGCACGTTACTCGTAGGTTAAAAATTAAATTTCGGGTATGCTAAACATTACCTCGACGTGTTTCGACTTATGAGTAACTTACAAGTAACGTGTGGCCAACGTGTGTAAATGATTGCGGAGTGTGCGGAGAACTTACGCCAGCGTATGCGGAACTTGTGAGCCATACGTCGAGTACGTCGTAAAATTTTCAGCATGCTTGAAATTTCACGACGTACTAGACGCACCACGTAATATGCCAGCATACTTCATTGTTTTTCATCGTGCTGCTAACGTATACACAACTTACCCATACCGTATTCGACGTGTCCCAGCGTTTTAGACACATTTTTCATAGGTCGGCATATGCTGGCTAAATCGTCAAGGTGTGACTGCGATGTTGACACTTCCAATTTTCAGGCGGTTATGATTTAAATCGGCGTGCGGCAGGTTTTTAACAGAGAACGCCACGAGTTCGTCGGCGATACGTGCAGCGCACTATGACTAAGTTAAACTATCGTTGGGCATAGGTTGTGAACGCTGACAACAGGCTAAGCATTCGTTGTTATAAGTTATCTTTAACACAACGAAACGTTCTGTGCCCGTTACTAATACGTTATGCATGCGACCAACACGTTATGAATAAGACCAAAACTTAAAAAAAAAAAAAACTCAAAACTTCAGCGTACGCCAACGTTTTACGTGCGTTTTTATACATTGCCATTCCTGGCTAAAACATCAAGGTGTGACTGGGCCTTTACCCATAATGTATTCGACGTGTGCCAGCGTTTTAGCCAAATTTTTCCTACGTCAGGCATACGCTGGCTAAATCGTCAAGGTGTGACAGGGCCTTCACAGCACTCTCAGTTACAGAATAGAGTTCAGACATCGGATCGATCAGTTTTGGTGGCACCCCACAAAGACCAAGAATCCTCCAGAGGGCATCCCAATTCAATGAATCAAACATTTTACAGAGATCAACATAGGCTGCAAGCAACCCCAGCCGAAACTCTTGTCTGCGTTCGGTGAGGACCCAAAGAGCAAGGATACGGTCAATCGTTGACCTCTTTGGTGTAAAGCCTGACTGCTCTGGATGCTGGTGCTTAAGGCCTAAGTCACATTTGGAACGGCGGCCGTAGGGTCTACAAAATCTACGGCCACTAGTAATTATAGGGCGGCCGCAGTATTTCCACGGTCACACAATGTAGCAGTCACATATGTTTTTATTTTTCGGGTAGCCGCACGGGGTATTTATAAATTGTGGAGACCGAAAACGTGGGGGTGCCGTACGGTCTTTGATTTGATGTCGCACGGTGACCTTCGGGCGTCCCTGCGGCAGCCATAGAATTTTCAAGGCAGACGCAAGTTAGCCTCAACGTGCCTGCAAGGCATGCGCAGGGGGGCCCTATGGCGAACGTGCGGCCAGACGGACGGTAACGAGTGGGTTTTTTTCTTTTTTTACCAGTTCTATTTTTTCGGCTTGTCGAATTGCTACGGCCAACGTAGAAATGAAAAAGTTATAACTCCACGCTATAATTCCACAGCGACCCCTACGGCCCGTAAAATATAGCCATACGGCGTAGGGCCACCCTGAGGCCACCTCAGAAACTCTGCGGCCGCCGCACGTTTCTGTCAATTCAGGGGGGGTACGGCCGCCGTATCCTAGCCGTAGAGCAAATGTGACTTAGGCCTAAGCAGATGGTGGCGAACCCTATCAAGAACTATCCGAGCAAAGACCTTTTCCGGCACTGAGAGCAGCATCATTCCTCGGTAGTTCTTTTTTTTTTTTTTTTGTATACCTTGGTCGAGGCTCGTATGAGAGCAAACACACAACTCACAGCAAGGAGGCATGAGACAAGAGGGGCAGGAGTGGAAGGGACAAAACAGTGGGGAACAGACACATTAGGTGAACTGTGGAAGGGAGAGGGATGGGGATGGGACGGGGAACATGGCGAAGAGAAGATGGACATTTCAGGGACTTTCAGGAAGGAAAGCAGGAGAAATGAAGGAAGTGGGCTTGGGTGGATTATCGGGGGTAGAAAAGATCGAGGATTTGGATGGGGGAAGATAAGAGGTGGTGGTGAACAGCTGTTTTGAAAGCCTGGAGGGAAGAATGGGAAAGAATAGAGTGAGGAAGTTTATTCCAAAGGCGGGAAAAAGAGGAATGAAAGAGTGAAGATGAGCAGTGATTCGTGATTTTGGTAGTTTTACCAGAAGGGGGTTGTTGGCGGACCTTGAGCGCCCTGTGGAAATGTGGTGGGGACAAATCGCAGAGAGAGCAGGGGGGCAAGGCTGGAGAGGAGTCGGTAGAAGACAGAAAGACCACCGACCAACCTGCGGTGATTGAGTGAGAGGCCCAAAGACTCAGCTTCATTGCGGGAGATGCCGATGATCTTAAATGCCCTGGTTTCGACAGCGTGAAGCCGAGAAAGGTGGGAGGCAGGAGCACCAGCCCAGAGGGGAGAGCAGTACTCCATCAGGCTACGGACAAAAGCTTTGTAAGTGGTCAGGAGCTCAAGAGGGCCGAGGAAGGACTTAGCACGACGGAGGATTCCCAGTCGGCGACTGGCTTTTGAGGCGAGGTTGGAAATGTGACTTTCCCAGGAAAGGTCATGGCAGATAGTGAGACCTAGAAGCTTGAAAGAAAAGACTTCTTCCAGAGGAAGTTGTTGCAGTCTTGGCGATCACCCTTCCCTTTTTAGAGTGGGACAACAAGGCCCCTCTTCCAGTCAATTGGGATTATGCCTGTGATCCAGGCAGAGCACAGAACTGCATGCAACGACACGTGTGCAGCATTTCCACCAGCCTCGAGAAGTTCAACAGGGATGCCACAGATCCCTGGAGCTTGAGCCAGTTTCAACCGGTTCACTGCCGCCTATGCTTCCACAAACAAAGGTGGACCACAGTTGATTGGAGGGTCAGCTCAGCCTGTTCAGCTGAAGGTCAGCTCAGGCGAACCCAGACCCCCCCCCCCACCCCCAAATCTCCACTCAGCCTGTTTTCAAATTCCTCAGCTACCTTTTCATGCTTGAGATTGTCAACATCCAGCCTTGGCTGGGATGGTGCCATTCTCCCAGATTTAAGCTGAAACTTCAGAGTTGCTGAAGTCTGTTGTCGGTATTGAGGAATTGAGCACTCCAGTATACACTGCAGTTCTGGATCATCCTACAGTCACCATCAATGAGGACATGGTCAATCTCCTTTGCCACACCACCAGCATTGGAATACCAGGTCCAGTGATAAGCCTGTAGGTGCTGAAAACATGAACCAGCCACCCTGAGTCCATGACTTCTTGCAAAGTCAAGGAACTTCGACTTCCGGTTCTGGGTGTGGAGCGTCGGCAGGTTCTCTCAGGAGTCTTTGCCGGCTTTCTCAAAGTTAAGTCTCAGGTCGATTTTTGTCCCATTTAACGGTTTATTTTCTCACTGACATGTTACTGTGTGTTCCTAGTTCGGTTATGTTTCAAAAATCGTGCTATGTTGTGAGTTTTCGTCGACCTTGTCTTATCAGGATCCTTGAGGGTGACTCATTCTTCACTTCAAGGTGTACGATCATTTGATTTGTATTCTCTCCCTATTACCTTCAATTCCTATTTCCCCCACTTTCCCAATGGCCCCATCCCTCCCAACTAACCATGCTGTTTCTTGTCTTAAATTTAAAGGGGAAAAAAACAAAAACAAAAACTACCTTCCTTCCTGCATATCCATGAGTCCCGATCCCTCTTCTTCTTCCTCCTTCTGCCAGCACACCATCTTTCTTCTATTTGAGCTGACCCACTCTCTCCATTACCTTCACGATTTCTTCCTACAACTATCCATTCCCGAATCTTCCATAATCTTCAAAAATCCATCAAAAATTAATAATTTTCTTTGTATCCTTTCGATCTATACATCTCGTGTAACCACGTGTCTCTCTCCACCCTCTTCCTGATATTTATCATCAACCCAGCAGCTTCATTCTGTGTTTACAGTTCCAAATTCACCATACACCTCCACGATTTTACTTCAACCTTACCTTTTCCGAATGTTATGCAATCCTTATATAAAACAAATAAATAAATAAATCCACTTTTGACTTTACACCTCCCATAACCACGTGCTTCTCCCGTAACCACGTGATCTGTTTCCACCCCTTGCGTTTACCGATCCAAATTCACCATTCACCTCACAATTTTTTCTACAACCTGACCTTCACCTAATCTAATGAAAACTCTCCCCAAAAAAATAACAAAAATGAAAACGATCTCTTATAATGCTTCATCTTCCTCTTTCACATGTGTGGTCCTCATTACTGTATCATAATTCACTACTCTTCTTCTATTTCAACAGACTGCTCTGAATTCGACCTTTCCCTCATACCTTGTCGAAAAAAATCAAAATGTTACACCGTTCCTTCTCTCCATTCTCTTAATTCGCCTTTATTGCATCCATCAAGAAATGTCTTTAATTGCATCTCTGACCGAAAAAAACAATTTTAAACCCCAGTTTGCAATTAATGTTCATTTTCTATCAACCATTCTTTTTTCCAACATCAGTTGCAACTCACCCCACCCACCCCTCCCTCTCAAAGCAATCATCACACTCTTCTCCCTCCAAGCCTCCCTCTCACCTTTCTAAAAAATTCCCCCCTCACCTTTCTCCCTCAACTCTCCCCACTCACCCTACTCCCACCATTCACCCTCCTCATTCACCCTTCTCAAAGTTGCCCCCCAACCTCACATCCACAAAGCTGCCTCCTTCCCCCACCCTCTCACCTCCATCTCATCACTTCACCTCCTCAAATCCTCTCTTGTTACTCCCCACTGCACCTCAACCCACGCAGCACCACAGAGCCTTTTCTCCTCCTCATCCAGCCGTCTCCCCAAGCTATTCTGCAATCCTCCCCACTCATTCAAAAACTCACCCCCCGCCCTCCTCCCTTGTCCAACCCTCCCCCTCCCCACCCATCGCCTGCACCCAAAGCCTCCTCCCCTCTACATTAACAGTGTGGACCTCAAATATCCGGGGCCTTCACTCAAACCTTACAGATCTTTCCATACAGTTTGCCACTGACAAACCAGACATAATCTGCCTAACAGAAACTTTTCTCCCCCAAGACATGTCTGTCTCCCAAGTATCTCTCCCTGGTTACTCCCTCCTCTGGTATGACAGACCTGAGCTTCGTCCTGGTGGAGGAGTTGCTCTCTTCATCAAAGACTCTATTCCTCACTCTCCATGCACTGCCCTCACTCCCCCACACCCCCAGGAATACCTCTGGCTACGGCTTCCCCTCCACTCCCACCTCATGTCTATATGTGTACTGTACCGTCCACCTAACAGTAATGACTCCATCTACACCTCACTATACGAAAACATGGACCAACTTCTACCGTATCTTCTCATCCAAACTCTCTCTTCCTCATATGTGGTGACTTCAATTGTCATCATGCCAGTTGGCTGGGTGTGTGTACCTCGTTCACCTGCCATGGAACTTCAGCAAAACACTTCTGCGACTCATTGGGACGAAATCAATGAGTCAATTTCCCGACCCGGATCTCAACCAATGGTACTCCATCTCTTATGGATATGATTTTGACAAATTTCCCTGACAATGTCTGCTGCTCTTCCACCGCTCCAATCGGTTCTTCTGACCACGTCCTTGTCAAAGTGGACATCTCTCTGGCCATTATCAGAGATCCACCTCAGCACCGTCGAGTCTGGCATTTCACTCAGGCCGACTAGCAGGTTCTCTAAGCAGCCATCAACCTTCTGGACTGGTCTTCCATCGCAACTTTCTCCAACATCAACTCATCCTTGCAATTATTTCAAAGAAACTTGCTCTCTCTCATGCACAGATTTATCCCCTCTCGTCCTCAGTTGTCCCACCCTTCCTCCCAAGGTTCACTGAAGCTTGTGGAGAGGGAGTTGTCCTAAAATAAATTGCCTTTGCCTCATGGAAAGCAAACCCAACTGAGGGTAATCTCAGTTCCTTCCATAAAGATCAGAACAAGTGTGTGTCTACCCACAGGAGAGCCAGAAAGCAACATCTTTCTAATCTCAATTCTGAACTCTCAAACCTCTCTCCATCGTCCAAATCCTGTTGGTGTCTAATCAAATCTGTTTCTGGTGTATGTTCCCCCTCCATCCCCTCCCTTACCTCAAATGGCCACACTGCTGATACGGCACGTGAAAAGGCTGAATGGTTAAACACTGTGTTTGCATCTAAATCTCATGTCCGAAACCCATCACTTTCTGTACCCACCTTACCCAGTCGCACCCAACTGTCCCTGGACTCCATGTCCCTTTATTCTGACAAAGCGGAGAGCTTGCTGTCAAACCTCGACTCAGATTCTGCAACCAGTCCAGATGGCATTAGACCAAATGTCCTAAAAACCTGCTCCTCTGCTCGTGCTCACCCTCGCTCTGTTCTGTTCATCCTCACATTTGCTCAAGGTCATCTGTCATCTGCTTGGAAATCAGCAAACATTAATGCCCTGCACAAAAACAGATCGCTGCAACTACAGACCAATCAGCCTTCTCCCTATCATCAGCAAGGTTATGGAATCCATCATCGCTTCAGACAATAAATCTTTCCTCATCTCCAATGGATAGATTTCCGATCATCAATTTGGTTTCAGACCAGGTCCCTCTGCTCTGGATATGCTGCTTCTGCTCTCCCAACAATGTATGAAGGTACTCAATGCCGGACATGAAATGAAAGCCGTGTTCCGAGACATATTGCGTGCTTTTGACATGGTCTGGCACCCTGCCCTGCTCACGGAACTCTCTTCCTATGGTATCCAAGGCTGTCTCCACTCATGGCGAGCTAACTTCCTCCCCTGTTACAGCCAATGTGTGGCCCGAAATGGAGTTCTTTCATCTCCTCTTCCTGTCCAGGCTAGAGTTCCTTAAGGCAGTGTTCTGGCCCTGTTCTTTTTCTGGTTTTCATCAATGATCTCTCCAACTCTCTGGAAAATCCTCTTTATCTCTTTGCTGATGACTCTACCCTCTGCCGTACCATCTGTCATCCTTCAGTCCGGCAAGCAGCAGCTTCTTCGCTCTCTGCAGATATGGATAAAATCACAAACTGGTCCAACACATGGAACATGTCTTTCAATCCTGACAAATCTCACACTGTGTCACTCTGAAAGGACCATTTGGAACCCCCCCCCTCCCATATACTTTTTCACAATCCTCAAGAAGTCCTTTCTTTCAAGCTTCTGGGTCTCACGATCTGACATGATCTTTCCTGGGAAAACTACATTTCCAACCTTGCCTCCAAAGCCAGTCACCGACTGGGAATGTTTCGTCGTGCAAAGTCCTTCCTCTGCCCACGTGAGCTCCTGACCACATACAAAGCTTTCGTCCGCAGCATGATGGAGTACTGTTCTCCCCTCTTGGCTTTTGCTCCTGCCTCTCACGTTTTCTGCTTCACACAGTGGAAACCAAGGCATTTAGGATCACTGGCATCTCCCACGATGAGGCTGAATCTTTGGGCCTTTAATTCTCTCTCACCGCAGGCAGGGCGGTGGTCTTTCTGTCTTCTACCATCTCCTCTCTGGTCTCGCCCCCCCCCCTTCCGCTCTTTCTGCAATTTGTCCCCACCATATTTCCGCAGGGCGCACAAGGTCCGTCAACAACCCTCTTCTGGTAAAACTACAAAAATCACGAATCACTGCTCACGTTCACTCTTTCATTTCTCTTTCTTCCCACCTTTGGAATAAACTCCCTCACTCTGTTCAATCCCATTCTTCTCTCCAGGCCTTCAAATCAGTTATTTCCCTCCACCACCTCTTATCGTCCCCCATCCAAATCCTCCATCTTTTCTACCCCCGTTAATCCACCCCAAACGCACCTCCTTCAAATTCCCTGCTTTCCTTCCTGAAAGTCCCTGTAATGTCCATCTTGTCTACCCCATGTTTCCTGCCCCCATCCCTCTCCCTTCCACAGATCTCCTCATGTCTCTGTTCCTCACTGTTTTGTCCTTCCCACACCCCTCTTGCCTCATGCCCCCCTTGCTGTGCATTGTGTGTTAGCTCTCATACGAGCCTCGACAAGGTATACAAAAAAAATACAAAAAAACTTTGTGCTATTCAGGTTCACAGTTCCAGACCCACAGGGACCAACACATGCCTCATAACCATCCCTATCAGTTCCAGTTGATGCAATGAAACCCCCCACAACGAGAAAAGTGTCTCGTCTGGGGTACTGATCAACCACAGACTCGAGTGTGGCAGGGAATGTGTCCTTCACAGTGAGATCAGTCGCCTCAGCTGGAGCATATACGCAGGGCAGGGAAATGACACCAAAGGAGTGATGAATTCTTGGTCTCACAACATACCAGTTGACTGGTATGACCTCAATTATCATTGCTGTCAGCTTATTGGACACAGCAAAAGCAACTCCTTGGGCATGGTAACCATCAGAGCGACTAGACCAATGTGTAATCTCCCACCATGACCTCACCACAATCTGGTCTCTGAACCTCATAGAGTGCTGCAATACCGATGTCCAAACGCTTGAGCTCAGATGATAACAGAGACAGGTGATCATCCTCTCTTAGGGATGGGACATTCCAGGCACTCACCCACCCAAAGGGACCGCATCAGGTTAACGCAATGAGACCGCCGTCTGGTGGATGACACCTCAGCACTACCCCAACACACACTACCATCATCAAAGATTGGGGGTCCCGAAGGCTTTGCCCTCATCCCATTATCCAATGAGCTTTGCCCCAATCTCCAATCCCGTCATCCAGTTACATAGGAGGTACTCCCACGGAGTGGGTTTTCAGAGTTTTTTTCTGCTTTGAGTATGTTTTGCAGAATTAAGGGTTTTACGGTGGCCAGAGCGCAAATCCTGCCACCAACCTCCTAATAAAAAGTAACCCAACTGCAGGAGCACCGTTGGCTCACAAGATGGATATGAATCTCGTTGGATATGGATGACCATTGGCTCACAAGGAGCCCCTCCACCCTTTGAAAGGCTTTGATTTTAATCCTGCTGGGTGTCCATATCATGCATCCTCCTCACCAAGAAACTTGGTGGGGGAGATGACTTAGTCATCGACAATCCGACCATTGAACAAGTTAGTGCAGGTTTACATAGTACCTGTAGCAAGTCACATATCTTATCTGACCTGACCTCTGAGTGAGAGGGACATGGAAATCACAGTGAAAGGAGTTGAATCATGTGAAATCTTACTTCAAAGGAAGAATCTTTCAACAGAATTAAGAAATTTGTTCTCCAATAAGAAAGAAGATAATTGATGAGGAGAAAAATTATTTTAAAGAACGAGTGAAGAAAGGAGTTGGGAGTAGAATGGCAAAAAATAACAAGGGTTGGAGGGATTTTATTTTTCACGTGACAATTTCACTTTTTCAGAAGATTTTTTTCACTTTTTCAGACATTGAAGGCAAATGTTGAGGGATCAATCTGAAACTTTTTTTTGTATACACAATCGACGATCATGGAAGAGCTCGAGCAGAATGGAAGGCCACGAAATGGAACAGGGGAAACGCCAACAGCAGAGTGGAAGTGAGATTGAGATCAAGGGGAAGGGAAGAAGGACATGTGGGAGTGAACAAGCTGCACACAAGCTGAATGAAACACAGCAAGAAGAGGAAGGGGAAATTGGCGGATAAACCAGAAAGGAAACAAACCAACCGACAACCAACAACCAAAAGGAGGTGAGGGATGGGAGTGGGGAGGGGATCACAATAACATGAAAAAGGGGAGTACTTGGGAATAGGGTCATTTGGGGTAGAAGAGATCATGAGTGGAGATAGGGGATGACATGAGGCAGTGGAAAACAGCTGAAGAATAGGACCGAACAGATTGAGGAAGTTGGTTCCACAGGTGACAGAAAAGAGGAACAAATGAGTGGAGGTGAGCAAGGAGACTGTATTTCAGGAGTTTAACTTAAGGAAGGTTGCTGGCAGACTGTGTGCACCCTGCAGAAACCTGGGAGGGACAGAGCCAAAAGTGGGCACAGGGTGCAAGACCAAAAAGGAGGTCGTACAATACAGAGAGGCCACCAACCTGCCTGTGGTGTGAAAGTAACAGGCCTAGACTTGCTTTTCACGGCATCAAGAAGGGCCAGGTGTGAGGGAAGGGTGCCAGGCCAAAGGGGGGAACAGTACTCTATCAAGCTGCAAATTAAGGCCTTGGAGGTTGTCATAAGTTCCGACTGGCCAAGGAAAGACCTTGCAGAATGAAGGCTGCCCAGTCATTGGTTGGCTTTGGAGGCCATCTCAGAAATATCGTCTACCCAAGAAAGGTCATGTCTGGGGGTGAGGTCCAAAGGTTTGTGTGACATAACCTCTTCAAGTGGTTTGTTTAGGAAGTAGATGGGAGGGTTTGTCAGATGGTCCTTTTGGAGAGACAGGGTGAGTGTGGGATTTGTCAGAGTTTAAGGACATATTCCAAGTGTTGGAACAGCTCTTGATTCCATCAAGGTCGGCAGAGAGGGAAAAGGCTGCTGCCTACCCGTCTGAAGGACACGAGTGGGAATCATCAGAAAAGAGATCAGTGGGATTTTCCAAAGAATCAGAAAGATTGTTGATGAATATGAGGAACAAGACTGGGCCCACGACATTTCCTTGGTGCACCCCAGCTTTGACAGGAAGAGAAGATGATCCCATTAAGAGCTACACCCTCAATACTGCAGTGGAAAAAGTCAGTGATCCATTTGAGCAGGTGGCCTTGGATGCCAAAAGCAAAGAGTTTGGTGATCAATGTTGGGTGACAGACTGTATCAAATTCTCAAGATATGTCGAGAGAGAGAAAGAGAAAGAGAAAGAGAAAGAGAAAGAGAAAGAGAAAGAGAAAGAGAAAGAGAAAGAGAAAGAGAAAGAGAAAGAGAAAGGGAAAGAGAAAGAGAAAGAGAAAGAGAAAGAGAAAGAGAAAGAGAAAGAGAAAGAGAAAGAGAAAGAGAAAGAGAAAGAGAAAGAGAAAGAGAAAGAGAAAGAGAAAGAGAAAGAGAAAGAGAAAGAGAAAGAGAAAGAGAAAGAGAAAGAGAAAGAGAAAGAGAAAGAGAAAGAGAAAGAGAAAGAGAAAGAGAAAGAGAAAGAGAAAGAGAAAGAGAAAGAGAAAGAGAAAGAGAAAGAGAAAGAGAAAGAGAAAGAGAAAGAGAAAGAGAAAGAGAAAGAGAAAGAGAAAGAGAAAGAGAAAGAGAAAGAGAAAGAGAAAGAGAAAGAGAAAGAGAAAGAGAAAGAGAAAGAGAAAGAGAAAGAGAAAGAGAAAGAGAAAGAGAAAGAGAAAGAGAAAGAGAAAGAGAAAGAGAAAGAGAAAGAGAAAGAGAAAGAGAAAGAGAAAGAGAAAGAGAAAGAGAAAGAGAAAGAGAAAGAGAAAGAGAAAGAGAAAGAGAAAGAGAAAGAGAAAGAGAAAGAGAAAGAGAAAGAGAAAGAGAAAGAGAAAGAGAAAGAGAAAGAGAAAGAGAAAGAGAAAGAGAAAGAGAGAGAGAGAGAGAGAGAGAGAGAGAGAGAGAGAGAGAGAGAGAGAGAGAGAGAGAGACTCCTGATCTCATGTCTAAGATTGAGTGGATTCATCCATTGTTGTGAAAGAAGAAGCAGCATGTCCAAGGTATAATGACTGGGTCAGAAACCGAACTGATAATCTGAGAATTATTGGAGAAAAGGAAGGATTTTATTTCAATTGCAATGATAGTTTCCATGACCTTGCTGATTATTGGAAGCAAGCTCATAAGCCTGTAGTTAAGAGGATACACTTATGCACCATGTTTTTATATTGCAGTGATGTTTGCTAATTTCCAGGCATACAGAAACTGCCCCAAAGAGAATGATTGAGTGAACAGAGCAGAAAGAGTATGAACAAGAGCAGCAGAGCAGGTTTATAGGACACATGCACTGATGTCATCTCGGCCTGTTGCAGAATCAGAGTCGAGGTTTGCCAGATCCTTCTCCTTCTCAAGATCTTTCTCAAGTGGGAAATACACAGTATCCAGTACAAGAGAGTAGGGTAGGTGGAGGGAGTGAGGAGTTGGACACACAAGGTGTGGACTCAGACACAAAATTCAGGCTTTCGACCTTCTCATGAGCAGAGTCAGCTGAGGCGTCAGATCTGGTCCACTATTCTTAGATCTTGACGTTTTCAGATGGCTGGGAAAACTGCATGCACTTGAGAAGGAGCCAGAACTGAAACTCGTTTTCCATTTAATGAATCCCCTTGGTTGGTGCATGCAAATGTGGTACGCACACCCCACTGTCAGCACATTGCCTTTTATCTTCCATTTTCCTAGAGCTTATAGACAAAAAAATTACATGGAATATGGGCCAAAATATGTCTTCTGAGCTACATACCACTCCAATTGACTGCTACTCCATGTAAGCAATGAAATATAGTCGATAATCAAAGTACGTATTGTAAATTTGTAATGTGATTGGTCAAGGTCCATGGACATAAACCATATGTAGGACAATGACTTTAGGAGGCATTAATGAACCTTTACAGGAATTACAATGGCATTAATATATAATTGACAAATCAACAAAGTGTATGGTATCTGAACTGGGGATATTAGTATAATATAATGTGCTAAAGTTTCAGAAGGTAACACAAAACAGACCAAGCAAAAGTCTCTCGTCAGAAAACTGCATCAAGTAATGGAATAACACACATCATCTTACAACAGAAAGAGGTCTCCTCGGACCAATCTTGTGTGTTACACAAGATGCTGCACACAACCCAATTTGTCAAAACGGCTGTAAAGATACAGTAGGTGATGTGTTAAGTAAAGATAAGCATTCTTCTTCCTCACCTTTGGCTGAATTCTTTGCCTTTCTCTCTGGCTTTATAGCCATATTCTATGACCCTATCGCAGGGATCATGACTGAGTACATCAGAGAAAGAGCGATGAGGGGTGAGAGGAGAGCAAGTAGATCCACCGACTTCACATGCATTATGGGTGCGAGCTGGGAATAAGAGAAAACATCGAATCAAAATGAAGCAAAAAGGCCGACAAAAAAGGTGGCTATCAAATACATAACAGTCACATGAGCGTGGTTCAGAGCAGCCCTTTTAGCAAATTAAGCCACGCCCTTTAAGGCAAAGAAATCTAGAAGGGCTCTTGGAAGAGAGCATACCTCTGCCAGGCTGATTAGTTTACATTTCGTATCCCATTGATAGGACAGATTGTTCATGTCACATTACCAACTGTTCCACCAAGTATTGTCCGAATCAGTCCACAAGTTTTTCATATATTGTGCTGTATATCATTTTAGTCCAATCACTCAATGGTGAAGAATCATTAAAAAAAAAAAAAACTCGAATCCGTAACCAGATTTAGATCTTCACCAATATTGAATCAATTCTTCCTTGTTGCATACTCAACATATCCACCAAGTTTCGGCCAAATCCGTTCCCAACTTTTTGAGATATCCTCGTACCAGTATATGTTGTTTTAGCCCTATCTCATAGAGGTGAAAAATCACTTTTAAAATTCTCAGATTCAGATCCGGATTCGGATTCGGACCTTAACCAAAATCTAATCATTTCGTCCTTGTTCCATACCCAAGCTCTCCAAGTTTCATCTGAATCCATCCCCAACTTTTTAAGATATCCTGCTATATGTCATTTTGGCCCCATCTGTCAATGGTGAAAAATCACTAAAAAATTCTCAGATCCACATCTGGATTTGGATCTTCACCAAAATCTAATCATTTTGTCTGTCACATACCCAAGCTCTCCACCAAATTTCATCCGAATCTGTCCACAACTTTTGGAGATATTTTGTACATAAAAAAGCAAGAAAAAGACATCATGCAGAGCACGTTACTTGTAAAATCCACTCCCCTCCCCCACTCTCTAAAGATTGCCATGGATACATCGAATTGTCCATTTCATCAAGATTAAAATTGACAATCTTCATCAAAGCTCAGGTCATTTAAATGAAAAATGATTATTTTTCAGATTGAAATTGATGAATTTAGAAGTTTGACCTTGAGTTGACGTTTGATTTTTTGATATCAAAAATAGTTGGCTTCCCAATTCAGTAATGTACAATGCAATTGCTGTTTAATCTCCAAGTCATTCGGATGAAAAGTGATGATTTTTCAGATAAAATTGGATTTTAGAAGTTTGACCTTGAGTTGACCTTTGACTTTTT
>NC_140964.1:140896610-140911610 GCF_056783735.1 Eptatretus burgeri
CAACATGGACTTAAAGGTCAACATCGGCAAAAGGTCAACAACTGAGATGAGATTTCTAAATTCCTCAATTCACATCCAATTGACTTGAAATTTTAAGATTTATATTTCAGGTCACTGAATTCAACCAGGGGAATTTTTTTTTTGCATACCTTGTCGAGGCTCGTATGAGAGCTAACACGCAACACACAGCAAGGGGGGCATGAGACAAGAGGGGCGGGAGAGGGAAGGAGAAAACAGTGTGGAACAGAGACTTAGGAGATCTGTGGAAGGGAGAGGAGTGGGGCGGGGAACACGGGGAATACAAGATGGACACTACAAGGACTTTGAGGAAGGAAAGCATAGCATTTGAAGGAGGTGGGTTTGGGGTGGATTAACGGGAGTAGAAAAGATCGAGGATTTGGATGGGGGACGATAAGAAGTGGTGGAGAACAGCTGTTATGAAGGCCTGGAGGGAAGAATGGGATTGAATACAGTGAGCGAGCTTATTCCAAAGACAGGAAAAAAAGAGGAATGAAAGAGTGAAGGTGAGCAGTGATTAGTGATTTTGGTAGTTTTACAAGAAGGGGGTTGTTTGCGGACCTTGAGCGCCCGGCGGAAATATGGATACATCGCAGACAGAGCGGGGGGGGGGGGCGAGACCAGAGAGGATACGGTGGAAGACAGAAAGACCACCGACCTGCCTGCGATGAGAGTAAGAGGCCCAAAGACTCAGCCTCATCACGGGAGATACCAATGATCCTCATTGTCTTGGTTTCCACAGCGTGAAGCCGAGAAAGGTGAGAGGCAGGAGCACCAGCCCAGAGGGAGAGCAGTACTCCATCAGGCTGCGGATGAAAGCTTTGTGTGTGGTCAGGAGCTCACGTGGGCCGAGGAAGGACTTTGCACGATGGAGGATTCCTAGTCGGTGACTGGCTTTGGAGGCCAGGTTGGAAATTGTGGCTTTCCCAGGAAAGATCATGGCAGATAGTGAGACCCAGAATCTTGAATGAAAGGGCTTCTTCCAGAGGATTGTTGAGAAAGTAGATGGGGGTGGTGGGGTTCCAAATGGTCCTTTCAGAGAGACATAGTGAGAGTGTGAGATTCGTCAGGATTGAAAGACATGTTCCACGTGTTGGACCAGTTTGTGATTTTACCCAGATCTGCAGTGAGCGAAGAAGCTGCTGGTTGCCGGTCTGAGAGATGACAGATGGTATGGCAGAGGGTGGAGTCATCAGCAAAGAGATAAAGAGGATTTTCCAGAGAGTCTGAGAGATCGTTGTTGAAAACCAGAATAAGAAAAGGGCCCAGAACGCAGCCTTGAGGAACTCAAGCCTGGACATGAAGAGGGGATGAGAGAACTCCATTTCGGGCCACACGTTGACTGCGACAGGAGAGGAAGTCTGCGAGCCATGAGCGGAGATGGCCTTGGATACCATAGGAAGAGAGTTTGGTGAGCAGGGCAGGGTGCCAGACTGTGTCAAAGGCACACGATATGTCTTGGGATATGGCCCTGATTTCATGTCCAGCATTGAGTACCTCCATCCATTGTTGGAAGAGCAGAAACAGCATATCCAAGGTGGAGTGACCAGGTCTGAAACCAAATTTATCATTGGAAATCAAGCCATTGGAGAAAAGGAAGGAATTAATGTCTGAAGCGATGATGGATTCTATAACCTTGCTGATGATTGGGAGAAGGCTGATTGGTCTGTAGTTGCAGGGATCTGTTTTTGCACCTTTTTATGAAGGGCAGTATTGTTTGCTGATTTCCTAGCAGATGGCAGATGCCCTTGAGCAAATGAGAGGGTGTACAGAACAGAGAGACGGTGAGCAAGAGCAGTGGAGCAGGTTTTTAGGACACGTGGGCTGATGTCGTCTGGACCGGTTGCAGAATCTGAGTCGAGGTTTGAAAGCAAGCTCTCCACCTTGTCAGGAGAAAAGGACACAGAGTCCAGGGACAGTTGGGTGCGACTGGGTAAGGTGGGTGGAGAAAGTGATGGGTTTTGGACACAAGATTTCGATGCAAACACCGAGGTTAGGCATTCAGCCTTGTCACGTGCAGTATCAACTGTGTGGCCATTTGAGGTAAGACAGGGAATGGAGTAGGGACATACTCCAGAAACAGATTTGATTAGACACCACGAGGATTTGGAGAAGGGAGAGATGTTTGTGAGTTTGAGAGATTCGAAAGATGTTGTTTTCTGGCTCTCCTAAGGGTAGACACACACTTATTCTGAGCTTTACGGAAGGAACTGAGATTACCCTCAGTTGGGTTTGCTTTACATGAGGCAAAGGCAAGTTGTTTCAGGACATCTTCCTCACCACAAGCTTCAGTGTACCATGGGCCGGAGGAAGAGTAGGACAACTGAAGACAAGAGGGGATAAATCTGTGCATGAGGGAGAGCAAGTTTCTTTGAAAGAATTCCTGGGATGAGTTGATGTTGGAGAAAGTAGACATGGGAGACCAGTCTAGAAGCTTGATGGCTACTTGGAGACCCTGCCAGTCAGCCTGAGTGAAATGCCAGACTCAACGGCGCTGAGGTGGTTCTCTGATAATAGCCAGAGAGATGTCCACTTTGACAAGCACGTGGTCAGAAGAACCGATTGGAGTGGTGGAAGAGCAGCAGATATTTTCAGGGAAATTTGTCAAAATCAGATCCAGAAGAGATGGAGTACCATTGGTTGAGATCCGGGTCGGGAAGTTGACCGATTGAGTCAGTCCCAATGAGTTGCAGAAGTCTTTTGCTGAAATGCCATGACAGGTGAGAGAGGTACCCACACCCAGCCAACTGGCATGATGACAATTGAAGTCACCACATATGAGGAAGAGAGAGTTTGGATGAGAAGATAGAAGATGGTCCATGTTTTCGGATAGTGAGGTGTAGATGGAGTCATCACTGTTTGGTGGATGGTACAGTACACATATAAACATGAGGTGGGAGTGGAGAGGAAGCCGTAGCCAGAGGTAGGAGTGGAGGGAAGCCAAAGCCAGAGGTATTCCTGGGGGTGTGGAGGAGTGAGGGCAGTGCATGGAGAGTGAGGAATAGAGTCTTTGATGAAGAGAACTCCTCCACTAGGACGAGGCTCAGGTCTGTCATACCGGTGGAGAGAGTAACCAGGGAGAGATACTTGGGAGTCAGAGATGTCTTGAAGGAGGAAAGTTTCTGTTTGGCAGATTATGTCTGGTTTGTCAGTGGCAACCTGTATGGAAAGATCTTTGAGGTTTGAGCGATGGCCCCAGATATTTGAGGTCCATACTGATAATGAAGAGGGAGGGGAGGAGGCTTTGGGTGCAGGGGATGGGAGGGAAGGGGGAGGGTAGGACAAGGGAGGAGTGAGGAGTTGTTGAAAGAGTGGGGAGGATTGCAGAATAGCTCGGGGAGGGCCGGATGAGGAGGAGAAAAGGCTCTGAGGTGCTGGAGGGAGAGAGGGCAAGAGAGGGGGCAGAAAGCAGTTGAGGTTTTGAGGATGTGGAGTGATGAGATGGAGGTGAGAGGGCAGGGGAAGGAGGCAGCATTGTGTATGTGAGGGGGGGACTTTGAGGAGAGTGAGTGAGGGGGGTGAATGGTGCGAGAAGGGTTAGTGGGGAGTTTTTGAGAAAGGTGAGAGAGGGCTTGGAGGGAGAAGAGTGTGATGGTTGCTTTGAGAGAGAGGTGTGAGAGGGGTGAGAGGGGTGAAAAGGGTGAGAGGGGTGAGATGGGTGAGTTGGCACTGAAGTTGGAAAAAAAAGAATGGTTGATGGAAAGCGAACAAGCATAGCAAACTGGGTTTTTTATTTTTCAGTCAGAAATGCGATTAAAGGCATTTATTGAGGGATGCAATGAAGGCCGGTCCATTCCAGGTCAACATGGACAAAAGGTCAACATAGGCCCAAGGTCAACAACTTGGAAGATGGTATTTCTAAAATTGTCAATTTTCATCCGATTCACTTGAAATTTGAAGAGGAGTTGCATTTCTGTTCATTGATTTCAATCAACAATTATTTTTGATGTAAATTAGATTTTTGGATTTTGCAAGTGTCATGCTCTGCATGGTCAGCTTGTTATTCTGTTTGTCTCTTTGTCTGTCTAACGCCTACAAGTCACAATTCAAAACTGAATGTCCTGAAATTTTAGCAAGTTGTAGAGGAAGTCTCATCTGCGAAGCATGTTGATTTTGACGTCAAAGGTCATCTTGAGGGCAAATTTCGAAAATCGTCATTTTTCATCCGATTGATTTTAAATTTGAACAAGATTTTCATATTGCCTCACTGAATTGGGAAACCAACTATTATTTAATTAATAAGGTGAAAGGTCAACTCAAGATGACTTCTTAAATCATCAATTTTTATCCAATTGACTTGCAAATTAAACAACAATTTCATATCGCATTACTGAATTTGCATTAGGAAACCAACTGTTTTTGAGATCAAAAGATCAAAGGTCAACTCAATGTCAAACTTCTAAAATCATCAATTTTCAACTGAAAAATCGTCAATTTACATCCTATTAACTTGAATGTTGAACTGGATTTATATCATCTATCACTGAATTTGGAAAGCAACTATTTTGAGGTCAAAAGGTCAAAGGTCAACTTGAGGTCAAACTTCTAAAATCATCAATTTCAATATGAAAAATAATCAATTTTCATCTTATTGACTTGAGCTTCGATTAAGATTGTCAATTTTAATTTTAATGAAATGGGCAATTTGATGTATCCATGGCAACCTTTGGAGTGGGGGTGGATTTTGCAAGTAAAGTGTTCTGCATGATGTCTTTTTCTTGTTTGTTTATCTGTGTACAGGATATCTCAAAAAGCTGTGGATGGATTCTCAGGAAATTTTGTGGACAGGTTGGGTATGTGACAAGGACGAACTGATTAGATTTTGGTGAAGATCTGGATCCGGATCCGACTACTATAATGTTTTAAGTGATTCTTCACCAATGAGAGATCGGGCCAAAAATGCTATATAGCATGATGTCTCAAAAATGTGTGGACGGATTCGGACGAAACTTGGTGGACACGTTGGGTGTGTGGCAAAGCCAAATTGTTTCGATTTTGTTGAAGATCTTAATCCGGATCTGGATACGAGACTTATTTAATGTTTTAAGTGATTCTTCACCATTGAGAGATGGGGCAAAAAACGATTTAGCACTGTATAGCATGATATTTCAAACATGTATTGGGCCCCATATGTTCTTGTGGATCAGCCATTGTGTGGCAGAGGTATGCGCTCTGGCAGGTACTCTTAAAGGTTATATATTTTCATTTACCGATGCTTTCCAACGGTTCTGTGAGTTTTCCCAGTTTTTCGGCTTCAATACCCATCGGCACACAAATTTTCAGCTTTCTACATCACCCGGAAGGTCCCTATCAGTCAATCAGTGAGTCAATGGTTTGAAAGAGCTTTATGTATATACATATATATATATATATATTTATTTATTAATATATATATATATATATATATATATATATATATATATTTATTAGGGTGGTCGTAAAATACAAACTTCAACTTTTCAAATGTGCTTTTTACTTACGAAATCTAGAGATTTCGGAAGTATATTGATGACTTCCGTCATCTGTTTGTGTGTTTATTTGTTTGTGTGTGTGTTTGTGTTTGTGTGTTTGTTTGTAGGCACAATAACTCGAGAACGGAAGAAGCTACCAATGCCAAATTACACCACATGATTCAGGAGGGTGATGGCTCGTGTTGATTAGATTTTGGTCAAAATCGGTAAAAGGTCTAGGTCACAGTGAGGTCAAACATTCGATTTTTGATGGTTTGGTACAGAATCATCGTAGAAACTTCTGGTTTGCGTCGCTACCTTCTCTAGAGACAGCTTTTATTAGACAAGGTCAGAGGTCAAGTTGACGATTTAGTAAGTACCAGTCTATGACTGCTTATTTATTTTTTGGTTCCACTTGGGAAGAAAAAAAATTGAGTGAAGTTTCATTTGATTTCAACAGATTTTACCACTGTCACACGACCCCTGTTGTTTTGTGCCATGACGTCAAACTGTGACTGAACTGTACAGAGTTGTGGGTTTATATCTCAGCTTGGTGATCTTTTTGAGGTTAATATAAACCTCTTCACTGCAGAATCAATATTTTTAGGAGTGCAGCAACTCAACAGGAAGGATTCTTGTTTCATTTTGCATTTAACTGTCGAACAGCCACAATTCTATATAATTCATGGATTCAGAGACTGGAACACTGTATTTTTCACACCCTGTGTGACAGTGGTTAATAAAGCCGTACATGAACCATATTTGGTACCAATACTTTTCTTATTAATACGGAGCATTTTAGGAAAAAGCACCTTGAGAAAGTCCTCTTTGTGGTTTAGGTGTACCAGTAAGGACCACCCTAATATATATATATATATATATATATATATATATATATATATATATATATATATATATATATATATATATATATATGCCACCATGCCAAATTCCGTTGGTTTTACATCCCTTCTGCTACCATCATCCGACAATCTGTTGCAGCCATGACGACTATCACCGAAGAAGACCACATTTCCTGAGCCCTGCTGGCTCGCATGACCCTGTTGCTGCTCCCGGATTCTGGATATATATATATATACATATATATATATATATATATATATATATATATATATATATATATATATATATATATATATATATATACATATATATATATATATACATATATACATACATACAGGGTGAGTCAGAAGTAGCGCCTGATTTCTGTCAGTTGATTGTTTGTTTGCCAGTTGTATTACAGTGAACAAGAAGGTAGAAATAAATGAATGACATGTTTATCTAACCATTTATTCAAGAAAAAATTAGTACGGAACTGTACCAAGCTGTTTTACTTGCAATTTTCAAAGTGCCCTCCCTCGTGATCGATGCACAATTGCAGCCGAGCAGGCACAGAGCGGCACACACGTCTGCAGAATTTGATATGAATTTTCTCAAACTTTGCAGTGATTTGAGCCTTCAATTCCTGAATGGTACAAGGCTTTTCACGATAAACAAGATCTTTCATGAGCCTCCAAAGAAAGAAATCTGGAGGCGTAAGGTCTGGGGAGTGTGCCGGCCACTCAATCGGACCGTAGCAGCCGATCCACTTTCTGGGAAAGTTTTCATCAAGCCACCGATGAACATAACGTCCATAACGAGGTGGAGCTCCATCATGCTGGAAATAACAGTCCTGATCTTGTACCCTGGGCCAAAAGAAGGTTTGCAGCATATCCAGGTAAATTTCTGCAGTGACAGATCCCTCAAAGAAAAAGGGTCCAATTATCCCTAATGGAGATATGGCTGCCAAAACTGTCACTCCAGGTAAATTTACCTCCTTCTCAACTGTCACTCTTGGGTTATTCACAGCCCAGTAGACACAATTGTGTCTGTTAATTGTGCCATTAAGCTCAATTTGGTGCAAATTCAGTAACTTTCCAAACTCGCAGCAATAACCTGCAAAACAAAATAAAAAATAAATAAATTACGAAAATTAACAATCTGCAAGACAATTATAAACAACATGACTTCCCAGAAAGATTCTGACAGCCGAAAAAAACAGAAATCAGGCGCTACTTTTGACTCACCCTGTATATATATATATATATATATATATATATATATATATATATATATATATATATATATATATATATATATATATATATATATGATGTATATGTGGGAAAAATTACATGCTCAGACCAGGAATCGAACCCAGGTCCTTTGGTGAACCATTCCAGTGCTCTGCCATCTGCGCTATCTGGGCGACCCATGAGCTGCATGCAAAATTCTCCCAGAGGACCTGTGTTTGATTCCCAGTCCAGGCCCCAGAGTTTAACATCCATCCAAGAGATGGCACACAATTTGATGAATCACCCTGTCTGTGAAACATCGGGATGATAGTTTATTGCTGGGTCGGGATTCAAACGCAGGCTAAACAGCTTAGAGTTAGCGCGTGCATTCCTTTTGGCTATCCTGCCGTGATGTGGTGATTCATTGCTTCATATAACACTCATTGTAATCATCCAATATATTTTGCCTTCCTAACTCCGGTAACAAACCACGGTATTGCCATTGAAGCTTGAAGAGCATATACCAAGTGGCTTAACCAAGCACTGCATGAAACGGTTGAAGAAACTTTTAACAATGAAATGTTTAATTTGTTTATATGGATTTATGTATGCCGAAGTGATGGGTCGTAAAATAAAAGAATGTCACACAAGAATGGGAAACTTGTTGTAAAATAAAATTGCACATTTTCAGCGAGCCAGCCAATGCCCGACGCACTGCAGAACAATGCAGGGCAAATACAGGTGAGTGCTCCCTGATCTTTGTTCAAATCGATTGACGTACAGTATTCAATGACGGTGCAAATATTGTAGAGTGCTTGCCAAGTGGCTTCAGCACTCAAGGAAGCACTCCAACGAAACAGTTGATAAGGAACGGCTGGCTTGGCAAGCGATTAGCGATCGCCGATCCATCATATTGAACACCTTCCAGGGACGCCCAAAATATCAAACTATGTCCGAATTAGACAAATGATCACTTTTTTATAAACAGTCGGAACTGCTGCTAAGTTCAATTCTGAAACCAAAATTTTGTAGTTCAGCTTCGTTTAAAAGACTCTAGAGGTTGTGGTATGTGCTGTTTGCATATGTTAGGGTTAGGGTTATGGCATGTGCTAACAGTTCAGTCACTCAAACTCTTCGCCCTCACAAGCCGTCGACTGGGCATCCTCCACCATGCAAAGTCCTTCCTTGGCACACCTGACGTCTTATCCTCAAAAGGTCTTCATCCACAATCTGGTAATCATATGCTGGACAGAACTGACTGAATAGTTTGTGGTTTTAATAATTTTGACTTCCAGTAGGTGTGCTCCACATTAAGCTATTTATACACCTGAAGACAGAGTTTTCCAAGGTGGAAAAACCCTTGGGGAGTTGGAGCGAATGAAGTTGCTGCAACCTCTGTCATGTGACCCCGAGGCCCCCTCGCAAATTTGGTTGAAATTGGATAAGCAACAACCGAATGTATCATTGTCAGACACACACCAAATTGCATATTTTACGATTATATCGCACACTAAATTTTTGTGCTGTCTTGTGATGCATTGCCCGAAGCAAAGTTTTTACAAAAGGAGGATCTCTTTATCACAACCTGTATGTCGACCTTAGGAACATCAGTGTACATTATGAGAGGAAGTCAAAACGTTTTTCCCTTTTTATAGTTTCAGAGCTGAAAACAATGCTTGTTTTTCAATGCCATTTATAGTTAGTAAATAAAAAAGTACTTTCAAGCAATTGCTGGGAAGTACATTGAAAAGAAGAATTTTACAACTATATAAAAAAAATAAAATGAAAAGAGAATTTTAAATACAGTACTGTATTTCAATTTTAAAAAATGTATGATTTGCAAACCTGAGAGAACGAGTTGAATGCTCAAGATCATCTTCATCAAATTGTTTTCCAAGAAGGAAGCAAAGCAATCTCATTTCCTTGATCTGAATCTGATAAAGTTTCAGGGGCAGAGAAGGAAAGCAGGGTTAGGAAGAGAACAAAGAAATACAATATTGAGAGAGAACAGCCTGGAGATAAAAGGGCAGCTGAAGAATGAATTAGACAGAGTGAAGAGAAGTTACAAAAATAACCATGAAGAACAATAAAGTTTCCTTGAGTCAAAAATTGTCTGCACAGCACATTCATGAGACCACAAAGACTTTCACTGTCACCCTTCCCTCCACTCACCAGACAAGTTGTAAAAACAAAAAAAAGTAGTTTGAGAAATTGCACAAATTCACGAAAGATATAATAACAATACAGAGAGGCAATTTAAGCACTGTGATCGGACTCATAATTGCAGCAAAATAAAGTATTAAACATCTTTGTGCAACACTTTTCAGTTCTAAGTGGCAAAACAAATACATGGTTTTGAAGATGAGGATTTACATTTTTAAACAGCACAACAAACAAAGTTAATCGGTATAAAGTTCATATTTCATGATGAGGGGGGCACACTTATCCACAAGGAGCATTATTAAGCAATGGGTCATGGCAGCAAATCATTCATGAAACACACAGCACCATTTTTAGCACCACAATAAAAAGTCAGGGACCAGTAAAAAGTCCGAGACAAGTTTATTCATCGTTGTAATGGCAACAGGCTTGTTTTGCAGTGGGTGGTCACAGAGATGTTGGTGATCGCTGGCTGTAGTTGTCGGTGGTAGCAGAGATTGGCAGCAAATGGGAGGATGGCCATCTTCAAACCTATTAACTCCACTCTTACCCCCACTTCCTCCCCCCTTCCCTGGGGAGGAAATTATGGTGCATCTAAAAACATAAATGGCTGATGTTGCAGGAGGGCCTTACTTGGCTTGCAGGCAGAAAGGGTGATAGACTGTGATACTGACTCTTATCTAACAATTTAGGACTTAATGGGTCCTTTCAAATGCCAATTACACAACTCTATCCTTATCAGCGGTCGATGAACAATGCATGATGCGGAGAAGAGTAACTAAAGTAAACCATAGAATACAATCAAAACACTTCTTCGAAATTTCATTTACTTTTAAACCCAGTACAGTGGTCCTCTTGACAAACTTCCCACTGTTCAACTTGCTAGCACATCTTACAAATTTGGACACTGCCCTTGTAAATTCTTACAATCACTGTGCTCTAGCACAATATGACCTCGATCGAGCACAATCTAGCTGGGCAGTGTCACCCCAACTCAGGCCTCCATGTCTTACTCTATTTCACTTGGGCACTCGAGACCTTGGGGCAAACATGGAGAACCTATCCTGTGTAGAAACCTTCCTGGATCCCACCTTGGGCCATTCCTGGCACCCACCATGCCCTCTTGGTACTCTCTACAGGTGCCTGGACCAAACTGAATTCCTAACTAAACTGCCCTTCTGGCATCGCAAGCAGCACTCAGCTGATCGGGAGGCCTCAAGGCTTGGTACCTTCAATAATAACCGCTCCTTGTAACACTCAAGCCACACTCCCAGCCCACAAACAACATCTTTGCACACCCACTATTAAATCCACTCGAATCCAAAATCATCAAACCCCCTATCTGGCCACCACTAACTGGAGGCTCCCTTCAGTTGGAGGGTTGCTCTTCATACTACTTTTCGACACCACGCACACCATAAATGTAGTCACTCAATCCGATTCCACATTCAGCCCACAACAGCACATTTCCACTCAATCTTTACTCCTCCAAAATCCCATCACAGCAAGAAAAGGCTGGAGGAGCATGACATGGCTACAAGTTATCAAATCAAAGCCAACTCATTCCATGGACAAATTAAATTGCTTCCCTTCACCTTACAAAAATTTTGATTACTTTTTCCAAATGTTTCTAAAATCTTCCTAGATTTTCCAAAAACACCAAATAACAACCACAATTTGAATGCCAAATTCCGTTGGTTTTACATCCCTTCTGCTACCATCATCCGTCAATCTGTTGCAGCCATGACAACTATCACCGAAGAAGACCACATTTCCTGAGCCCTGCTGGCTCGCATGACCCTGTTGCTGCTCCCGGATTCTGGGTTGGCCTTCAGCCCGATGTTGCCCACAGTACTTCACACCTTTCCTCCATGGCTATCAGAGCAGACGCGGTAGCCCATTCCACAACCGCCTTTCCTAGGGCTCGCCGACCCAGAGCAGCAACTTACACTGGCCCCTCCTTCCTCCTCGGCTTCTCCTGAGCCCAGGGCTGCTGCTCCGTCTCTGTGGGGCACTACCCTCTCTGCAATCTAAACTGTCAGGTCTTAATCTGGCTGGTGGCATTTCTCCTTCCTTCCATTCAGCCATAAACGACAGTATACAAAATACTCATGCTCTCTGGCCAGGCCACTCACACCAGAATGTCTCTGGTTACACTTTCTGGACTTCTGCTCTCTGGTCACACAAAATACTCATGTTCTCTGACCACTCGTAGACTAAACTCTTCCTCACCATGCATGTATGATCGTATGTGGCCACATACCCAGTGAAGCTGGCCTGCTAATCCAGACAGTCACATCTCTCCGCCAAGTAACCACACCTGGTGCTGTCCTCCTGCTGCTCTTCTGAAGCCTGCAGGCACTCAAGCACATCAAGTCCCACTGCTCCCTGGTACAACCAATTCCTCTCCTGGTTCTAACTCTTGGGTGGGGACGACACATTCTAGACTGCTGGTGATCTCTTCTATCACACCCTCCCCGTGATCTGCATTGCACCCCGCCTCGACCCACTCCACCACAGGGTCTGCTCTCAACGACACCACAAGGGTCTCTACTTTGTCCACCACGTGGACTATGCTATCCCCTAGGCGACCACACTCTCCCTTCCAGGGTCTCGTCTACTCTCTGCAATAGAGTTTGTTCTCTATACTCCCATTTGGCAAGCGTGCTATTGCAGTCTTTTCTCCACCCCCCCCCTTTTCCCCCGGTGCTGCACCAACCACCGCCATTCCACAGATGCAAGCCCTGATGGTTGTTTTTCCATCAGCCACCATTTTTCCTTACTTGGCCACCATCTCATTCTGTATGGCTGCCTTTTTGTCTTGGATGACCTGGCCTGCTTTTAAAGCCACCTACATTTTGTCCTGTTTCGAAACCTAAATAATATCCTGATGTAAAGCAAAACATTAGAAATTCTTCCATATAGTGGAACCAGTTTTCAGTTTGTATAGTTTGTTATTAATGGCGGATCCTCAACACTATGGCCTGCACATTTTTCCCAATTGGCATGGCCTGTGGCGATAGGGAGCCCTTTGCCACTGTGGCCTACGTTATCGAGAGGCAGAGGAGTTGTGGTTCGGTGTTCGGGGACAATGCTCGGCACCAGAAGGGAGCGACTCATACTCGTGCTCATTAGTCTGCATGGAGTGTTGGGGTTTCATGTCAGGGATTGTGAGGGATATTTTTCATGGCTCAGGCCATGGCACCCCTCTAACTCACATCATGTTCCAATACCTCTGCCACTGCAGGAGCCACTGTTGGCAGCTGAGGAGTTCCATGCTGAGCAGTTTGCATGCACACTGCTGAGCAGAGTGGCAAGGCTGTGCATAGACAGTATGCTTTCATTGGCACCATGTTGGGGGGGAGGGCCACCTCCTGGTATCAGAGACCGATGTGCCCTCACCAGTGCTTCAGAAGGCTGGGGGGGGGGGACCACCGCCCACCTGGTATCAGAGACTGAGGTGCCCTCGCAAGTGTTTCGGGAGGCTGAATTTTTGGACAACCGAGCTATCATGGGGGTGGTTGCCGGCTGTAGTCACATATATGGGCTTATGCCCAAGATTGGATGGGCATGCCAAAATTGCTGGGCAACGCTGCATTCATGTGTCAGGTGTCCTGTGGAGCTCCCCTTCAGTGGTGGCTGGAAGTGCTTTGGGAAGCTTTCTCCGATCTGCTGCAAGTGCTTTGGGGAGCTCTCCACGATCTTTCGCAATGCTCCCAGTGCGTGGTTAGCCTGGTCACCGAGGTTAACCTGGGATGGGTGGTCTCCACTGAACCAATGTCATATTTTTGGAGGGTTGATTTTCGAAGGCCCAGAAAGAAGCAAGATTGGGGCACTGTGAGTTCTCCTGCTTCATGTTCATGTCTGTCCTTTATTTTTCTTGCATAGCATTCAGTTTGGTTTCTGCTCTCTGTTATTCTCTGATTACATGTACTTTCATGCAATTTAGTCGAATGGTTACCCAGTGTAATTTGAAATAAACCATCCATTCAATCATTAATAACTGCATACATTTATAGCATTTAATATAGAAAATCCTGGACGACACACACGACACGAAATATTACATCCCCAAAATAGTTCAATTTGTCTCCATCCTCCCCATTTCCTTCCCCTATCCTCTGCAAAAGCTTACATTTTATTACAGCATTAATACATCGCACACCTTGATAAACATATTTAACAAAGCTTGGATTGGAGCTATTAACATATAAGAAAGAGGGTGGAAAATTTGGAGAGGAACCTTAATGCATTTATGAACGATTTTCACCTCATGCAGATGGTATTCAAAGAAAGGGAAAGTGCAGTTTAAGGTGGAATCATAATTTGTGCTGGAACTGGTGAGAATGGTGTTTGAGGCACCGGCTTCATCTTCTACAGCTTGTTCCCACCGCTGTTCTAACTCTGCCACATTCTGCAAACCACAGACATTCAGGTCTAAAATGTAGAACAAGAAAGAACGTTTTGTTTCTGCTTCGTATTAGGTTGAGAATTTGTGAAATATTACATGTGCATGCCATAAGTAAGTGACCATATTTAGGGAACCATTATAATACTCGAAACAAAAAAGCACCCAGAGGCACCGTTGACCCATCTTAGTTAAAATGTTCCTTCTGTTGGAATTCAATATTTAAAATGATCATCATATACATTGTTACGATTTTGGAAACTTACCTCAAGGATAGAGCATACATGGACATAGATGTAAGAGACCCACGGATTAGTTATTTCATTAGTCTGTGTAGATAGCCCCTGGCCCCTTGTCCAAGGGTTGTTCGGGTGGCATGCGTTGGTTAGTTTGTATTTCCCTGGCATGATGTCTTCCCGCACCCCCTCTGCTAATTTCAACCTTTCCTCCTTCACCCTATCGGACCGTTTCAAGCCCTCTGCTACTTTCAACCCACATCGGTCCACGCCCCACCCCCTCCCAAACTACTTTAAATCTATCCTTTACCCCATCAGTCCGTTTCCTCCCCCATCTTCCCTGCTGCTTTCCTTCTTTATCGCATAAATGTGTTTCCTCCCCCCTCCCCACCAACTTCATAATCCCTCCTTAATGCCATCGGTCTTACCTTCAACCCCGCAGCTATCCCTTCGTACCTCGGTTCGTCTGCATCCATTTCCGTGGCTCCTCCATTTGTGCATTGTTTAATTGGGCACATTCAGTACATCTGTGGTCAGTAATTCTTCGGGCCGATCTGATTGCTTTCACCTCACATGCATGTTTGTGGCGCAAAGTGCAATGCTTTTCCCATCAATAAGAATAAATGTGTGTGTGTGTGTGTGTGTGTGTG
>NC_140964.1:140916610-140976610 GCF_056783735.1 Eptatretus burgeri
GTTTTATTACCACCACCACTAAAGGTGGATGGAGGTTATGTTTTTACCCCTGTCTGTCTGTCTGTTTGTTACTTGGTGAAATGTTTTTTTTGCCAAGCATGTTGGTCTGTAGCGTTTGTCTGTCTGTCTGTCTGTTGGTCACACGATTTTTGGCCACAGTTTTCAAACAATTATTCTAATTTTCTTTTTTGTATGTAGGTGACCAGCCAAGGACGGCAACGCATAATTTTAGTGAAGATCCAAATCTGGATCCGGATCTGAGAATTTTTTAAGTGATTCTTCATCAGTGAGAGATAGGGCCAAAAATGATATATTGCACAATATCTCAAAAGGTTACAGATGGATTGACACAAAACTTGGTGGACAGGTTGGAAGTGCCACGAGGAAGAATTGATTCAATTTTGGTGAAGATCTAAATCCAAATCTGTATACGAGGATTATTAATTTTTTAAACTGATTCTTCACCATTGAGAGATGGGGCTAAAAACGATATGTAGCACGATATCTCAAAAAGTTGTGGACGTATTCTGCAGAAACTTTGTGGACAGGTTGGGTACATGAAAAGGCATAATTGATTCAATTTTGGTGAAGATTCGAATCCGGATTCGAATTATTCACCATTGAGAGATGGGGACAAAAACCATGTATTGATATCTCTAAAAGTTGTGGATGACTTGTGACAAAACGAGGTAGAAGAGTTAGTTAGGTGACAAGAACAAGCCGATTTGATTTTAGGAAAGGTCCGGATTCAGATCCGACATATCATTGGGATACAAAATTTAAACTGTTCAGCCTGGCGGAGGTATACGCTCTTCCGAGTGCTGTTCCGTTTCGCTGAGTGTCACTCCATGAGTGATTTTTCATTTGTTTCTTTGCTTGTGAACAAAATATCTCAAAAAGTTGCGGACGGATTCGGACAAAACCTGGAGAGCTAGGGTATGCAACAGCGACAAAATGATTAGATTTTGGTGAAGGTCCAAATCCGGATCTGGATCTGATAATTTTCTAAAGTGATTTTTCGCCATTAAGAGATCGGGTTAAAATAACATATACTAGGATATCTCAAAAAATTGTGGACGGATTTGGCCGAAACTTGGTGGATTGGTTGGGTATGCAACAAGGAAGAATGGATTCAATATTGGTGAAGATCTAAATCCGGATCCGGATTCGAGAATTTTTTTAATGATTCTTCACCAATGAGTGATTGGGCTAAAATGATATACAGCACGATATCTGAAAAACTTGTGGACTGATTCGGACAAAACTTGGTGGAAGAGTTGCTAATGTGACAAGAACAATCTGTCCTATCAATGGGATACAAAACATAAACTAAGCAGCCTGGCGGAGGTATGGTCTCCACCAAGTGCCCTTCTAGTCTTCCTTGCCTTCATTTCTATAAATTTTTTAGCATTCGTTTTTTGTCAAGTTTAGTTTGAGTACAAGGCAGATGGGGCATTCCATGTCAAGTGTACACACCCTCCCGACACGAATACCTCATTTTCTCCCCATATGTTGGTCATTTATTCAGTTGGGTGAAAAACTCAAAATACCAACTTTTAGACCTGTTTGGGCACCCCCGGCTACCCCCACAATCTTCCAGAGGCCATATCACAGGTTGTAGTGGTCCGATTTGGCTGATCTTGGCATCAAAATGCTCGTAAAATAGAGATCTTTCGAATCGCGTAAAGTAAAATCACTCCGAAACAGTAATTCAAAAAGTTCTAGTTTGGGGCGCCCTTTGACCTTGGGCCCCCGCTTCCCAGCCAAACCGATGGTCTCGATTTTTTCGTGTGCGAATACCCCTTCATATACTCCAACACCTCAGCATAAATGAAAATGGGATCCCAATGGGTTCATGCATGGCAAAGATTTATGTTGGGGGACTCGGGTGCTGGACACACAATACACCACAATATATAGCACAATATTTGAACACAAGATTTCCAATACACTATATCAGTATATTATACATAAATTTTCCACATGCACATGCAGGAACTGGAAGCGATACTAGTATGAGTAAGAGTTTTTCCGAGCATATTATAGTCAAGATTTTTTGCCAACCAATGTTTTATTTGACAGTATGTATTGTGGCATATTGTGTGTTTGTTTTGATTGATGATTGTTTTCCTTGTTTATTTTTAAACAGTATTTTATGTTCTATTTTCCTTGTTTTTCTTAATCTTAATAATTTTGACAACACACCTTTTTATGTTCGCTGAAATGTAAATTTACACATTCATAAAATACACTACTTTTTACATAAATATCCATTCTTTGTTTTTTTAAAAAGGGTCTCCTTTTCATTGAATCAGACAGTTAATATAATGAAATCACCATTTAACCACAGTGAGTCCAACAAGTGGAATGCACGCACGGACACGCATGCACGCACACACACACCTCCACTCAAGCATTTTTTTTTTTTTTGTTATTCAAGATTACCGTATTACACTCACCTGTAGTTGTCTTTGCAGTGCATCCAATCGTGTATATGTTTCTTTTATAATCAGTTTAAGTCTGTCCACTTCAGCATTGCTCTCCTGTTCTACCCTAGCACTTTTTCTCAGCTCCAACTTGTCAACAGCTCTTTGCTTATCTTCATCAGTCTCTTGTGATTCTTGGTCATGCTTTCTTCCGCTCTTCTGATTTTCTTTCTCCATCTTTCCATGATTGCTTTCATGAAGTCCAATCTGCTTTGGTGCACTTTTAATCACCTCTTGTTTTTTATCAACCTCAGCTTTATCTTTAACTCTTTTCTCTTGCTCTATCCTCTGTGTTTCGCTTTTTCTTCCAATATGCTGAACTTTTTTCATTGCCAACCTTTGTTTTTTAACCTTTCTTTCTCCGTGTTTTCTTTGGTGATTCTTTTTTCCAGGAGTATCAATTTCATCAACATCCTCTTCTCCAACACACCACTTTTCTTTTCCTTCCATCTCTTCCATTAGCTCAGGTTTTTGCCCATCTTTGTCTTGGTGAAGATTCGTAGAATGCTGTAGACCACCGACTATTGCTGCGAGTGTGCCATGGAGTTGGAAATGCTTGAGTACACAGGACATGATGAGCTCTTCGAGAACATCTGGCTGGAGAATAGCACTGTAAGAACGGCAAGGAGGAAAGAAAATAAGAAGAAAAAAACGGAGAAACATAAATTAATACAATATCACCACATCAATAATGGTTCATGTCTACCAGAAGGTTTGTCAGGTTCATGTTGGATTGTGCAGGTTCATGCCCCAGAAAAGTGGCAGTTGAGCCCATGTCTCAATTTGTATTCCTTGAACCCAAAGACCGACATAATTTTGCCTTATGGGTTATGTATAAAATGGCATATTTCTATTCAGGCATGCATATCTACATTCATTTTGTAGAAGCCTTCTCCAAATTTTTTTAAAAGAACAAAAAAAGAAAATCATTTTGTATTCCTCAATCTGCATTCTCTATACTTGATTTATATTAAGCTGATGGAATCAAAAGTGATGTTACTTAATGATGAAATGTTGATGAAATGCTTCCTTTCGAGATTAAGTTTTAAAATCGCTGATACTACTCTGTCATATGTCCAGCTTTAGCAAAACATTTTGTGGGGAACATGCACCAACCCTGAAAAAAATGACAGAGATAAAGTTTTGGACTTATGTTTCATGTTGATATGAAGTGCAGAAAGATGGATTGCTGCACTGAAGAAACAACAATGGGAGCTAACCATACATTCCTCAGTTTGCAGAGCCAACTTTACCACAAATGGGTGAATTTATCATGTGTGCTCTTTTGTCACTTCAATGTTGTTTCTTTTTCCATCTTGTCTATTTTTTCGTGAAGTGTCCCAATATTATACAACCCTTATACCTCACATCCTCTATTTCTCAGACTTGGTCTGTTTGTGTGCCCTTTTAAATTGATCAGCGCATACCTGTGTACCCCAACCATCCCAACTCTTCTCCCTTTGCACTCTCCAGCCCAACTCAACACTATTGTTTATTTTGTCAACACATCTCCTTGGTATTGTTTGTCCCTCAGTTGCTGCCAGATAATTGTTTTGTTATGTTACAACATGCATTCAAGGTTGAGCTTGAACAGAGCTGATCAGACAGTTCTATATTCACAGCTCAGTGCTCTTCCTTCATTTATTTTCTGTGCTGGATGTTCCAATTGATTTTGTTTCCTCTTAGTTTTTCAATTTCAAAAAAACATTTATGTCCATATTTGTCAATATAAATACAGGATAACAAAATTATACAAAGTAATACTTCCAGAACTTGATGACCTCACAAGGATACAATCAAAACAAGTAAAAACACATAACATTTCACAACCCCCATTGTTTTAGTAATATTGCTGCATGGAGTTAAAGGGTTAGCCCATATGAATGTACAACTAAAATGGATGCCAGTCTACCAGTCGGCCATCTTGAACCAGATTGCAAAATAAAGTGAGGGACATGTGTACGCCATCATGTACTGTGCTTGTGCCAAGTTTGAACAAAATTGGACCATGCAAGTCTGAGAAATGGTTGGGAACACACTCAAATAACAAAATGGCCATCAGTCAGCCATCTTGGATTTGATACCCCCAAAAAATGACGTGCATATGCAAGCCATCATTCATTATCTGTGTGCCAAGTTTAAACAAGACCGTAAATGCGTGTCCAAGAAATGGTGAGGACGTGTTCGACACCAGGTTTTTGTGTTTTTTACAACTAAAATGGCCACCAGTAGGCCATCTTGGATATGATCACGAATAAAATATGACATGCAAATGTAAGCCATCATTTACTATCTGTGTACCAAGTTTGAACAACATCGGTAAATGCTTGTCCGAGAAATGGTTGAGGGCATGTTCATCATCAGGTATTTTCCAAATTAAAATGGCCGCAAGTCGGCCATCTTGGATCTGATGTGGAAAAAAAAGGACGTGCTTATTTATGCAAGCCATCATTCGTTACACTGGACAACAAAGATTTTGCTACTGGGGTGGAAACATATGTTCTAGACTAAATTGAGTTCGCTGATTCTGAATCTGAAGTCGCAATTTTCTCAGCACGTCAGGATTTTGAGTTATACATGTGGTCCAATGACAGGAGCTTGCCCTGGTGGGTGATTTTGAGTGACGATAAGTTAATATGATTTGTATTTTTGGTTTCAATTAAAGCAATACAACTGTTGCGGAATATTATTTCTCATTAAAAGAGCTTTAGAATGCAATTGAAATGATTAAAAACTGGTGAAAACTGAGCAAGCTATGAATTTTAAAGTAAAATTCTCCATGCGATATTACAATTTTTAACTAACCCTAACCCTTATGAAAAACTTTGTAAAGGCATTGGTTCACGATGGTAATGACTTCCAATATCTCAGAGAGAAGTGTGGTGCAGAGAAAACTGATGCTGAACTCAAAGCAGGCATTTTCGGTGGGCCCTAGATCCGAGAACTGATGTGTGAGCCCAAGTTCAAAAACAAACTAAACCCACTTGAGTTTGTAGCATTGGAAGCATTTGTGTTGGTTGCGCAGAACTTTCTTGGGACCCATAGAGCTGAACAGTATGCAGAAATAGTGGACAACATGCTAATGGCCCATCAGCGAATGGGCTGCAGGATGACTGAAAATGCACTTCTTACTTTCTCATCTTGATTTCTTCCCACCTAATCTGGGTGAGGAAAGCGATGAGCATGGCGAAAGGTTCCACCAAGACATTTCAGTCATGAAAACTAGGTATCAAGAACAGTTTAACCCAAACATGATGGGTGATTACTGCTGGTTCCTACAACGGGAGACCAATTCCACAAACAAGTGCAAGAACAAGTGTGTCACACTTCTGAACACATCTGAGCAGTGCCTACGCTGACTATTGAAAGGAAGAGTGTAAACTTGAAGTGTTGTTTCTGAATCACCCATAATGGAGAAGATTTCCCTCATAAAGTTTACACCCTTCCTAAGATTACCATGTTCTAATGTTTTATTAACTTCCTTTTCTGCAACTTGCTTATGTTCTTGGTATATACGAGGTGTGTTCAAAAAGTATCCAACCTTAATTTTTCGTGCGTAAACAAATGAAGCTCGGGAGGCGTGGTTTGGTGCACGTATGTAGGCGATCCTAATTCATATGCGTGAATATTTTCCCGCCTGCAGAAGCTGTCAGTCGCTGACAGACCGCTGATGAGTGAGGAAGTGTAAGTGAGCCCCGTCGGATTTTCGTTTTTGACAAAATGACGGAAAAACTTGAACAACACTACTGCATCAAATTTTGTGTAAAGCTTGGCGATTCCCAAGTGGAAACGATCCGCAAGGTTCAACAGGCCTTCGGGAATGAAGCAATGGGCACCACACAGATAAAAGAGTGGTACAACCGCTTCAAAGATGGTCACACATCAGTGGAAAGTGAAGCACGTTCTGGTAGGCCCTCAACATCCCGAAATGAGATTGTCATTGACCAAGTGAGGACCCTGCTGATGCAGGATACTACCAAGAGGTACTGCGTCGCCTTCGTGACGCTGTGCAACGCAAACGGCCGGACCTGTGGGCAGCGGTCAATTGGCAGCTCCATCACGATAACGCACCCGCCCATTCTTCACATTTGATACAGAGTTTCCTGGCCAAACACAACACACCTGTGCTTCGTCAGGTTCCCTACTCTCCCGACATGGCTCCGTGTGACTTCTGGCTTTTCCCCAAGCTGAAAATGCCCCTGAAAGGGACCAGATTTCAGTCCAGAGAAGACATCATGCAGAATGCGATGGACCAGCTGCGAGCCATCCCAAAAGAGGCGTTCCAGCGCTGCTTCCGACAGTGGCAGAACCGTTGGGAGAAGTGTGTGGCAGCCCAAGGGGACTACTTTGAAGGAGATTTGTGTAAGTTTGTTGTATCTGGATACGAGTATTTTTTATGAACAAAGGTTGGATACTTTTTGAACACACCTCGTATACTATACATTATACACAGAGATCAATCATGTTTATCTAAATATGATGGGAAATTAATTACTAAGCACTGATATCTGATGTACAATGTGGCGATCTGCAAAAATAAAGTATCTAATGTAGCATGCTGGGTATCATGAAATATATATATATATATATTTATCTATATATATATATATATATATATATATATATATATATATATATATATATATATATATATATATATATATATATATTTATCTATATATATATATATATATATATATATATATATATATATATATATATATATATATATTTATCTATATATATATATATATATATATATATATATATATATATATATATATATATAGATAAATATATATTGTTACGGTTCTGGAAACCGCATGGCTCTAAGGCAATGACACCCAACATACAGTGATACCCAGACAGTTATTTCATTAATATACGTGCAGTTAGACCTTTCCCTCATGTCTAATGGGTAAACGGGATGAAATGCGTTGTGTGGGTCTTATAGCTCGGTCTAATTTTACCTTTCTTCCTTTCCGGTGCCGTGGTACGCATGAATGTCCTCGCAGACGCCAAAGGAAGCGTAAACCACACGATGGAAAAATCCTCTGCTGCAAGAATACTGTGTCTAAGGGAATAGTAGAACCATATATGAAATCCAAACGTTGTACAGGACGTGGGCGGCGCGCTCTTTTCAACCCAAATCTGCATCTAATAATTATATCCAATCCTTTCCTTCAATCCATGGCACAGATCGGGGCCGGCACCGCGCTCAGGCAGCCGCCTGTGAGGATCACCACTGTGATAAATAACCGCATGCACGATAGCGAACCCACGCACAGCCCCGTGACAATTACTATCGCACAGCACGGGACGTGCATGGCGCACATCTTTGTTCGGGACTGCACGTGGGTTCACAACGGCGTCTTACCGTCGATCTTCACTCGCCACTGTGGTCACCAATATCTCCCGCAGATGGCAGAGATCTTCTCACACCTCCGCATCAATGCAGCTGCCACCAAGCAGAGGCATGCTGTACAGCCCGGATCGCTCAGGCCGCATGGCGTACGGATGAAGCAAGCGCATTGATGAGCGCTAACCGCAGCACACTGGGGGTTTCCAAGCAAGCATGCGGGGCCAAAGCGGCCCTCGGCCAGTCGCAGGAGCACGGCCCAGGAGTTCAGTGCAAGGCAATTCATATCGTGGGGTTTGGAGCGAGACGATTCCACAGCTAGGCCATGTCTCGCCGGATGTAAAATAAGGCTGCTTCCGACCATGGCGGCTGGGTTGCGCAGTGGCCGGGTTCCAATGGCAGCACCCGATTCGGTGACGATGCATCGCTTTGAGTCGTCGTGCCCACCCCGCACGATGGATCTCATAAAAAAAAAGGATTGCGAAGCCATCTGTCGTCACCCTCTTCCTCTTTGCCTGACCTTGGATTGATATCTGCACGCGCCTGCTGCTCCGCCAGTCCCGTCAGCCACACCACCCACTCGCTCTCGATCTCCACCTTCCTATCTCTGGGATCTCACCATTTCTCGGTGGTTCCACCCACCCGCCTGATTCCGCCTTCTCCACCGACCCGCCTGATTCCACCTGCCTTTTCGCATGCTGACTCCGCCTTCTGCACCCACCCATCTGATTCCGACTGCCTCTCGTCGCTGGCACAACCCACTCACCTGGCTCCACCTAAAGTCCTTCATCACGCCAGACGGCCTCGCCTTTCTCTGGATCAGTGCATGCACTGCGCCGGCACCGTAGCCAAGCAGGAGACGACGCGCCAACTCTCAAGGAGGGATCGTTCAGCGGAGCATCCGCAAAAAACGTATTGGGTGGCGCGGTCGGTCAACCATGCAAGGTATTTCGAGACCGTTAGCCTCATCTCCTCTCCTTTCTTGCAATTAACTCCTCTTTATCAGGTTTTGGTGTGTGTGTGTGTGTGTGTGTGTGTGTGTGTGTGTGTGTGTGTGTGTGTGTGTGTGTGTGTGTGTGTGTGTATGTGTGTTTTTGCAAGTAATGGTGCCAGTGCTAGCTTTAAGTTAAGATTATAGAAGATATTTCGGAATAAGTCTGCTCTGTGTCTGCTTTCGTAAGTTGCTTGTTTTGTCGCCGCACCACACATTTCTTTCTATCCCTGCTTTACATAAAACAATAAATTACATTCACTGATCCACATGCTTTTCCACGCCTGCCTGTTAATAAATGCTTGTGTAGAAATGTTCCCAGCTCGTTTTTGCTTTTCTTTCATTGATCCAGCATGGTCGGTATCTGACCCGAGCCAGGACTTTATTCCCAACAATCCGTTCTTCGAGCTGGTACATCCTTGGCAGAGTCACTCGGCTGCATTTGACCCAGTAAGGTGACCCGGTTCGGACAAGGCGTACCGAGGGCGTGTCTCCCGGTAATTTGGTCATGTGATTAATTAGGTAACCACTTTAGAGGGAGAACCCGAGGTCACGTGGTTGAGTTATTGGTATTCACGATCGATTAGCGACCCACCGCGTCACGGAGTTATCAACGATCAACAACGATCTCTCAGACTCTCTGGAAAATCCTCTTTATCTCCTTGCTGATGACTCCACCTGGACCAGCTGTCATCCCTCAGATTGGCAAGCAGCAGCCTCTTCACTCCTTGCAGATCTGAATAAACTCAAAAGCTGGTCCAAATAACATGTCTTTCAATCCTGACAAATCTCACACTCTCACGATGTCTCTCTGAAAGGAACATCTGGAAACCACCTCCCCCCCCCCCCCTCATCTTTGTTCTCAACAATCTTTCTAAAGAAGTCCTTTCATTCAAGCTTTTGGGTCTCACAACCAGCCATGATCTTTCCTGGGAAAGCCACATTTTCAAGCTGGCCTCCAAAGCCAGTCGCCGACTGGGAATCTTCCATCGTGCAAAGTCCTTCCTTGGCCCACCTGACCTCCTGACTACAAGCAAGATTTTTACAACTGTTTAGCCTTCAAGAAAGAAGAATTTCGAAAAATGAATACAATGAGAAGTTATAAACATCATTCATATACAGAGGAGTTAAATAAGAAGGCATTGGAGGCCTTTGATAAGAGCTATATTTTAGAAAAAGAAAGTGACAGCCTCCCTTATGTATATAATATTTAAAGGATAAGTATAAGTGTTAAGATCAGTACAAGAGTAAAGATATTTAAGCGTTAAGATAAAGATAATTTTTAAGACATAAAATAAAGTATAAGAATAAATATATATTAAAAATTGGTTGGGGGGGATTTTAACGGGCTTCTGTCGCCTTTTTTATCGATATATAAATGAAAGAACCAAGCAATAACCAATCCAAAGAGTGGAGAAAATCACAGCCTTGGTATTTAAATGGGAAACATTTTGAATGTGAGGAATATCAATTTCGCCTTGTTGAAGAAATTACTAAAACAAAAGTCGATAAAACAAATAAGCGGATAAATTTAAATACAAATAAGTTAGAGCATGTAAAGAAAATAAACATCCATAAAATTTTGAAATAAACATCCTTTACATCCTTGAAAATGTAAAGAAAATAAACATCCTTGAAAAAATAAACATCCAGACAAATTTGATGGTTGTCAAAAAATCAATGAAAAAATAATTTACTACAATCTCAAAATGATATGTGGCTCAGGGGGTGTGAAGACAAGATCATGAAGAGAGGTTTGTCATTTCATCTCTGCTTCACAACAATACTTAAACCAAGAACCAAGTTCCAACATTTTGTTTGTTGGTGTAGTTGCTGGTTATGAGTGTCATAAGAAAATTAAGTTATTGCCGAAAATAGAACATAAACAAATATTTGTTTGTTCACCGTTTGAGTATAATGAAAATATGATAGGTGTGAATAATGTGAAAGACGAACCCCCCCATCCCCCACAAGTCGTATCGAAATGGGGATTTTGAGATAAGACAGTGAGTAAGTGAGCGAACGATAGTGAGCGAAAACGAGCAGAACGAGCAAGAGCGAGTGGTTGTCGTTACACAAGACACGAAGATAGAGAGTGTGTGTGTGTGTGTGTGTGTGTGTGTGTGTGTGTGTGTGTGTGTGTGTGTGTGTGTGTGTGTGTGTGTGTGTGTGTGTGTGTGTGTGTGTGTGTGTGTGTGTGTGTGTGTGTGTGTGTGTGTCAGCCAACCTAATTGTTCAAAGAAAGATGTCGGGATGATTTCACACGATCACTTCTCGTAACCAACCATACCTTGTTGACATACTTTTTGAAGGAACATCCCAACATCCTTTTTCATTTTTACCTCCACCACCGAAGGTGAAGGAGGTTGTTTTCACACCTTTCTGTCTGTTTCTTACTTGCAAAATCGAAGATTTTTCAAGTATTTAGGTCAGTCGATTTTGTTTGTCTGTCTGTCTGTCGTCAGTCGATGTTGTTAGCCTGTCTGTCTGTCGTCAGTCGATTTCGTTAGCCCGTCTGTCTGTCGTCAGTCGATTTCGTTAGCCTGGCTGTCTGTCTGTCTGTCGCCTACAGGTCATTTGAAACCGATATTCACAAAACTTCACCACATGGTAGGAGGCGATTGGGACCATACTCTTTGCAGAGCGTTGGTGCTGCTTAAGCAGTCTCCTTGGCTATTGGGCACAATCCTCCACATGGTAGAGTTTGTCAAAAGGAAGAAGCCTATTGTTTTTGAGGTCAAAATGTCAAAAAGTCAACATCGGCCAAAGGTCAACAACTTAGGTGAGATTTCTAAAGTCTTCACTTTTCATCCTGTTGACTTGAAATTTGAAGAGGATTTATATTTCAGGTCACTGAATTCAACGAGCCAATTATTTTGGAGGTCCACATAGGCTAAAAGGTCAACATAGGTCGATTTTCTAGAACTGGCAATGTTCATCCGATTCACTTGAATTTGAAGAGAAGTTGCATATTTGGTCATTGAAATCAACCACCAATTATTTTTGAGGTCAAATTTTGTTATATGTATTTTGCAAGTATCCGACTCTGCACGAATCTTTGCCTTGTTTTTGTTTTTTGTTTATTTTGTATAACTTGTCGAGGCTCGTATGAGAGCGAGCACACAACGCACAGCAAGAGGGGCATGAGACAAGTGGGGCGAGAGTGGAAAGGACAAAACAGTGAGGAACAGAGACATTAGAAGATCTGTGGAAGGGAGAGGGATGGGGCAGGGAACAAGGGGTATACAAGATGGACATTACAGGGACTTTCAGGAAGGAAAGCAGGGAATTTGAAGGAGGTGGGTTTGGGGTGGATTAACGGGGGTAGAAAAGATCGAGGATTTGGATGGGGGGGGGCGGTAAGAGGTGGTGGTGAACAGCTGTTTTGAAGGCCGAGAGGGAAGAATGGGATTGAACAGAGTGAGGGAATTTATTCCAAAGGCAGGAAAAAAGAGGAATGAAAGAGGGAAGGTGAACAGTGATTCGTAATTTTGGTAGTTTCACCAGAAGAGGATTGTTGGCGGACCATGAGCACCCTGCGGAAATATGGTGGGGACAAATCGCAGACAGAGCGGAGGGAGGGGGTGGCGAAAACGGAGAGGAGACAGAGACAGTGGAAGACAGAAAGACCAGCGACCTGCCTGCGGTGAAAGAGTGAGAGGCCCAAAGACTCAGCCTCATCGTGGGAGATGCCAATGATCCGAAATGCCTTGGTTTCCACAGCGTGAAGCTGAGAAAGGTGAGAGGCAGGAGCATCAGCCCAGAGGGGAGAGTAATACTCCATCAGGCTGCGGATGAAAGCTTTGTATGTGGTCAGAAGCTCAGGATGGCCAAGGAAGGACTTTGCACGACGGAGGATTGCCAGTGGGCGACTGGCTTTGGAGGCCGGATTGGAAAGTGGCTTTCCCAGGAAAGATCATGGCAGATAGTGAGACTGACAAGCTTGAAGGAAAGGACTTCTTCAAGAGGATTGTTGAGAAAGTGGATGGGGGGGGGGGTCTGAGCGGTCCTTTCAGAGAGACATTGTGAGTGTGAGATTTGTCAGGATTGAAAATCATGTTCCACGTGTTGGACCAGTTTGTGATTTTACCCAGATCTGCAGTGAGCGAAAAAGCTGCTGCATGCTGGTCTGAGGGATGACAGAGGGTGGATTCTTCAGCAAGGAGATAAAGAGGATTTTCCAGAGAGTCGGAGAGATCGTTGATGAAAACCAAAAAAGAACATGGCCCAGAATGCTGCCTTGAGGAACTCCAGCCTGGACAGGAAGAGGGGATGAGAGAACTCCATTTAGTGCCACACATTGGCTGTGACAGGAGAGGAAGTCTGTGTGCCATGAGTGGAGATGGCCTTGGATACCACAGGAAGAGAGTTTTGTGAGCAGGGCAGGGTGCCAGACAGTGTCAAAAGCACGCGATATGTCTAGGGATATGTTCACCAAGTCCCAACCATGCTTGTCAACGTGGACATCTCTCTGGCTGTTATCAGAGAACCACCTCAGTGCCGTCGAGTCTGGCATTTCACTCAAGCCATCCCAACAGGTTACTTGCAAAATAGAAGATTTTTCAAGTATATAGGTCTGTCAATTTTTGTGGACAGATTGGGTGTGTGAAAAGGACAAACTGATTAGATTTTGGTGAAGATCCAGATCCGACGACTAGAATTTTTAAAGTGATTCTTCATGATTGAGTAATCGGGCCAAAAATAATATATAGCACGAAATCTCAAATAATTGTGGACGGATCCAGACGAAACTTGGTGAACACATTGGGTGTGAGACCAGGACGAATTGATTCTATTTTGGTAAAGATCCGAATCCGGATCTGATCATTTTTCAGTGATTCTTCACTATTGAGAAGAGACAGGGCTAAACGAATATATAGCATGATATCTCAAAAAATTGTGGACGGATTCAGATGAAACTTGGTGCACAGATTGGGAGTGTGGCAAGGACAAATCGATTCGATTTTGGTGAAGATCCGAATCCGTATCTGGATACAAGATTTATTTAATTTATAAAGTGATTCTTCACCATTGAGAGATAGGGCCCAAAACGATATAATACTGTATAGCATGGTATTTCAAACATGTGTTGGGCCCGATCTGTTCTCGTGGATCAGGCATTGGATGTCGGAAGAATGCACTCCAACGAGTGCCCTTCTAGTTTAAAGTGTTTTCATTATTTGTTTCTTTACTTTTTTCAGAATGTGTTTACATACCCGAGAATTTCATCGTTATTGCACAGAATTTTTTTGTGTTGTTTCGATTTGTGTTGTATTAAACACGAGCGGTCCCCCCACCACTTCCTCCTTTTGAAGTGGAATGATATGGGTACAGATGGGTAATTTGAGGAAATGTGAAGTGGAGTAGAATCTTTGCTGAAGCTAATTTAGTGACGAAGATGATGTCACAGTAATTTCTGGTCCTAAAGTGTTTTGCCAAGAGTATGTGATGAGAGCACCTTTATTAAGTACTAGCAGATACAGCCCGTTGCTTGGCAGAGGGTATATTAAAGAGGGAGGGAGATAAATGAGGGAGGGAGGGGAGGGGGAGGGGGAGGAAGAAGGGAAGGGAGGGAGAAAGAGGAGTGGGGAAGGAGGGAGAAAGAGGAGTGGGGAGGGAGAGAGATGATGGTGTGAGGGAGGAGGGGAGAGTGAGGAGGGGTGGGGGAATGAGGAGGAGTGAGGAAGGAGGGAGCTCAGAAGATGGGGAGAGCGAGGTGGGGGGGGAGAGCTGCGCCTCACCACACATCACTATACTCTCCGGGAGGAGGATGGGAGAGAGAGAGAGAGGAGGGAGAAGGGGGAGGGGAAGTGTGGAAGGGAAGGGAGAGTTCTGAACTGGCGTTTGGTTGGGAAAAGGAAAGGAGGGGTTCTCGACTTGCATTTGGTAGGGGGACTTGAGGGGAAGTGGGGGCCGGGGAGGTGGCCCCGTCTGGTGGCATGAGTACAGGATTGAATAAGGGGTACATTAAAACAGCATGTTGAAACAGGTCATACTCTGCACGGAGAGTTCCATGGGGAGTAAAGGGGGGAGAGGCTTTTGGAGGAGGTAAGTTAAAGCAAAAAATAACGAAATTTTGTCCAAGATGGATGGAGCTTAAAAATGACGGCATTTTGGCTGATTGGAGGGGAGAGGGCAGATCTTGTTGGCTAAAGGTGTCAGCACTTCCACATCGCCTTCAAAGGTGAATTATCTGTCGGAAATCAAACCAACTGCATTTCATTACTTATATTCCATACATGCAGAATGGACATGCATGTACAAAAGTTCCTTAATTCTTAAACAACAATATTTTACGTGCAAGGTGAATCAGAATAATGTATGAACACCAAACCAATACCGTTCATGTATGCATGCCAATAGTGGACATTTTGAACATCTGACCTAACCTTTGCTGTGCCTCCTGTGCTGTGCCACCTTCAACCTTCTGGCAGATACTGGCAATATGGGATTTTCAACCTTCAACCTAACCTTTGCTGTGAATCACATTTCTACATATATCCACTACTTGAGCAGCAACTTTGGGTTAATGTTCACTCAATAAACTTTTCAATATAAAACCTCTCAAAATGTTTGTACATTATCTGATTCATCCTGTGTATAAGAGTGAGTTGTTTATGTGTGCATCGTAAATTGTATATCGATCTGTAAAATTAATTGGACAATAATTAATTTGACATTGCCCCAAAATTAATCACAATTCCAACTGCCCCACAATTTGCTGTACCACATTATTTTCACAAGTCAACGTCACAATAAAACCCTTCAATCCTTCATCAGAGTGAAGTTGAAACAAAACACAACGGCTTTTGGCCGAAAGGGGCAGACCTTGGCTAAAGCGTCGGCACACTTGCGTCGCCTTAGAAGGTGAAGTTTGTCAGGAATCGAACCAATTGCATTTGAGAAATTGAAACAAAGGTATTTATTTAGATTTTAACATTAAAGTGGTGGAAATTATTCTAATACGACACCGTATTCTCTGCATGAAAGCACATTTTATAAAGGGGGAAGTTCCTGAAGGGAAAGAGGGGAGTGGGCAAAGGAGTTAAAGGAAGTAAGAGCGAGCTGTAAATCTGTGTCATTTCCATCGAATATGACAGGTTATGTTTTCCCCCAAATATTTACAAACGTACGTCAAATTGCATGACATGTTGAATTGATGGAATACTGAAGAAAATGAGAAGCCTATTTGGCCTGTCATTGCCATTTTACACTCCTGAGTTAGTTTACCTGCAGCTGAATAATATAAAATAACAATCTTCTTGATGTTTTCCTGAAGAATATATAATCAGATCTTCATCGACAGCGAATCGATGCTTGACATCTGTGTAGCGAGAAGAATTCCAAGAGTTACACCTCTTTTAACTAATGGTAAATATGCCAATATTAGAGTACATTCTCATGTTGATTTTTTGTTTTTTGAAATTCTGTTTCACATTATTACACAATTAGTATTTTCTATTGATAAAAAAAAAATCTGATTCAAATGACAAATCAACATAAATATTTTCAAGTTTTTCTTTTTCTCAGTGTCAGTTTTCCAGGAAAATGCCACCAAAGAAGAGAGGTCACACTGGTAGGCACTCAAACGTGTCCAAGAAGAAGAGAGCATACATTGAAGAAGCTGACTCAAGCGCTCACGATTTCGAGGAACAAAGCCTTATCCGAAAGAATATTCCACAGGAAGATGTCAAAAGCACAGTGGGCACTTCAACAAGAAGCCATGAAAAGGTGTTGCTCGAAGAAAAAAAACAGACTGGAAAAAAAAGAAAAGGTCAACGAATCGCTCGCCAAACAGAACATAAACAAAACCGCAGGAAATATTACATGAAAACAAAGAGATCTCTGTATTGCATGACCTCCTTTTTGGTCTTGCACCCTGTGCCCTCTTTTGGCTCTGTCCCTCCCAGGTTTCAGCAGGGTGCACACAGTCTGCCAGTAATGCTCCTCATGTTAAACTCGTGAAATCCAGACTCTTTGCTCACCTCCACTCATTTGTTCTTCTTTTCTCTCACCTGTGGAACCAACTTCCTCCAATCTGTTCAGTCACATTCTTCAGGTGTTTATCACTGCCTCAGGTGCATCCCCTATCCATACTCATGATCTCTTCTACCCCAAATGACCCCATCCCCGAGCACTCCCCTTTTCCATGTTATTGTGATTTCCCCCCTCTCCAACACCTCTTTTTGGTTGTTAGTTGGTTTGTTCCTTTTCTGTTTTGTTCCTGTTTTCCCCTTCCTCTTCTTGCTATGTTTCATTCAGCTTGTGTGCAGCTTGTTCACCCCCACATGTCCTTCTCCCTCTCCCCATGATCTCAGTCTAACTTCTAATCTGCTGTTGGTGTTTCCTCCTTGACATTTTGTCCCCTTCCATTCTGTTCTAGCTCTTCCACAATCCTTGATGATGTCTACAAAAAAAATTATATCCCTTCAGGCTGGGATTACACAAGGCAACATCTTAAGACATATACAGGGTGCTGCAGAGCCAACAGGCACATTTCAGACTGCTCTCTCATCGGGGGTTAGGGGGTGTGGCTACACACCAAGCAAGAGAGGTTTTGATGCCATTTCAATTTCTTTTTTTCTTTTTCTTTCAGGCACAATGAAGAGGTGGAGTGCAGCACAGATAATTGCAGGTGTTCGTTTTTATTACGAAAGGAAGTCCATCATTCAGACACAGCGTCCTTTGTGGCAGGTCAGGTCAGGTATGGGAGCATGCGCCAGAGGAACGCGTCGCTGCGTCCACTTCCCGCCGGTACTCCAGGGGCCTCCGTCTGGCCATCTCCCAGGCAGATAACTGGCCCATCCCCATCTCCTTGAGATGCCGATCAACCTGCTGCAACCACGACGCACGTTGTCTGCCCATTGGCCTCCTCCAAGCACGAGACTCCCTCGCTGAGAGAATCTGGTGAGTAGGATCAGCGTCAGGAAAACGAGCGACATGTCCATGCAGCCACAGCTGACACTCACGTACTATGCAGGTAACAAATCTCATTTCAGTCTCTCTCAGCAACCGCTCGTTGGACACAAAGTCCGACCAGCGATAGCCAAGGATTCTCCGAAGAGACCTGGTACCAAAGGAATTAAGTCTCCATCTCAGATCCTTGGTCAGAGTCCAAGTCTCACATCCATAGAGCAAGACCGGAAGCACCAAGGACCTGAAGACTCAGACTTTCGGCCTCCAGCACAGGTACCGGCAGTGCCACACCCCATTATTCAGTGAATCCATGACCCCCAGGCCCGACCCAGACGTCTATTGACCTCTGACTCACAGCCAGCAGAGACATGAATATCACTGCCAAGGTAAGTGAATCTCTCCACGACCTCAACATCCTCACCACAAACAGGCACAGACAGGACAGCAGCATCCAATATGTCATTGAAAGCCTGGATCTTAGTTTTGACCCAGGAAACCCGTAATCCCAGCGGCTCCGACTCTTCATTCAGTACCTGGAGGGCCCCCAAAAGGATATCTAAAGTCTCCGCAAAGATGACTGCATCATCTGCGAAATCAAGGTCAGAGATCTTGACATTCCCAAACGATGCACCGCAGCTTTATCTCTCCGACATCCTCCCCAGAATCCAGTCCCTTCAAGTGCTGAAAAATGTGGGGGCCAGTAAACACCCCTGACGAACTCCAGTAACAACTGGAAATAAGTCGGAGATGGTACCACCACATCTCACAGCACTCTCAGTTCCAAAGTATAGTTCAGACATCAGATCAAACAGTTTTGGTGGCACCCCACGAAGACCAAGAGTCCTTCAGAGGGCAGCCCGATTCACTGAATCAAACGCTTTACATAGATCAACAGAAGCTGCAAGCAGCCCCTGTCGAAACTCTCGTCTGCGTTGGGTGAGGACCCGAAGAGCAAGGATACGGTCAATCGTTGACCTCTTTGGTGCAAAACCTGACTGCTATGGATGCTGGTGTGGTGCTCAAGCAGATGGAGGCGAACCCTATCAATAATTATCCGAGCAAAGACCTTGCCCGGCACTGAGAGCAGCGTCACCCCTCGGTCGTTGTTACAGTCTTGGCGATCACCCTTCCCTTTCCAGAGATGGACAACAAGGCCCTCTCTTCCAGTCAGTTGGGATGATGCCTGTGTTCCAGGCAGAGCACAGAACTGCATGCAACGACACGAGTGCAGCATTTCCTCCAGCCTTGAGAAGTTCAGCATGGATGCCACTGATCCCTGGAGCTTTACCCCATTTCAACCGGTTCACCACAGCCTCTGTTTCCACAAAAGAAGGTGGACCACAGTTGATTGGAGGGTCAGTAACAGTGATTGTAACACGTCTGATGTCCAACTTGACAGCTGATGGATCAGCCAAGTACAACCTCTCAAAGTAACCGGCCCAGCGGGCCTTCACTTCAGATTCCACTGTCAAGAGCCCCCCCCCCCCACCCACTGGTCTAACAACAGCACACCGAGGGATGGGCATGGAGGAACGAAATGCGCGAATTCCCCTGTAAGCAGGACGAGAATCACTTGACCACAGGTGATGCTCTACCCCTTCACAGATTCCTCGCACATAGGCCTCCTTGTCCACCCTTAGCGCACATACAGTTTTACGCCTCAGCTCCCTGAACAGCTCAGCTCTGCCATTCAGCCTGGCCCTGCGACTCTGGTCAATCTGCGGCAGCAGTTGAATATTCCTAGGCATGGCCCGATTCCATCATTCGACGAAATTTTGGCCAGGGTACATAAGTTTGAAGATACTGGCAGTGAGACAGACATAGCTCATGGTGCTCCAAGAACTGTGCGTACTGAAGAAAATGTTCGGAGAGTGAGGGAATATTTTGAGCAAAGGCCACATTGCACTGCTCGGCAACAATCACACATCCTCGGCATATTCAGGAGGAGTTTGGAACGAATTTTGCAGGATATGAAGTTTCACCCCGACAAGATACAGATAGTGCAGAAGCTTTTTCCTCGTGATAAGGTGTCTCGAGTGGAATTGTTGTTACACAATGCTCAGAATCATCAATGGAGACCCTGATGTTTTGAACCTTGTTTTGATGAGTGACGAAGCACATTTTCATGTTACAGGTTTCGTGAATAAACAAAATATGCGTGATTTGGCACCAGTGAATCCTAGATAATTGCATGAACAAGCGCTGCATTCCAAGACAGTATGGTGTGGGGTGGGGTGGGAACGTTTGGGGTTGTGGGACCATTTTTGTTTGAAAATGATAATGAGGAAGCCATCACAGTTAATTCTAAGCACAATGAAGCCATGCTGTAAAACTTCTTGCTTCTGCAGTTAGAAGCACTTGGTGTTCATTCCAACAACCTCTGCTTCCAACAAGGAGGAGCTACAAAAAAAATTCATGTTTTGGAGCCATCCCCTGGCCAGCACGTTCTCCTGACCTCACGGTCTCAGAATTCTTCTTTCGGGGAAATCTCAAAGAATGTGGATACAGAATCATTCACACACAACACCAGAGCTGAAATGTGCAAGTCAAACGGAAATTACTGTCATCAATCAAAATCTGTTGCGCCAAGTCTTTGATAATTTTGTGGAGTGTCGAAGACAATGCACTGCAGCTGGTGGAGGCCACCTTTTTTTTTGGATACTTTGTCGAGGCTCGTATGAGAGGTAACACACAACACACAGCAAGGGGGGCATGAGACAAGAGGGGCGGGAGTGGAAAGGACAAAACAGTGGGGAACAGAGACATTAGGAGATCTGTGGAAGGGAGAGGGATGGGGTGGGGAACACGGGGTACACAAGATGGACATTACAGGGACTTTCAGGAAGGAAAGCAGGGAATTTGAAGGAGGTGGGTTTGGGGTGGATTAACGGGGGTTAAAAAACGAGGTTTTGAATGGGGGAAGATAAGAAATGGTGCTGAACAGCTGTTTTGAAGAGCTGGAGGGAAGAATGGGATTGAAGAGAGTGAGGAAGTTTATTCCAAAGGCGGGAAAAAGAGGAATGAAAGAGTGAAGGTGAGCAGCGATTCGTGATTTTGATAGTTTTACCAGAAGAGGGTTGCTGGCTTACCTTGAGCGCCCTGCGGAAATATGGTGGGGACAAATCGCAGACAGAGCAGGGGAGGCAAGACCGGAGAGGAGACCGTAGAAGACAGAAAGACCACCGACCGGCCTGCGGTGAGAGATTGAGAGGCCGAAAGACTCAGCCTCACCGTGGGAGATGCCAATGATACGAAATGCCTTGATTTCCACAGTGTGAAGCCGAGAAAGGTGAGAGGCAGGAGCTCCAGCCCAGAGGGGAGAGCAGTACTCCATCAGGCTGCGGATGTTATGTTATCCACCATAAATAATAAAATTGCAAGCTTGGAACATAAACATTGGGTGTTTCATTTCATCCCTCTCTTGCTGTTGAAAATTATTGCATATCCAAATGTGTCAGTCGGCTGTGCACCACCGTATTTATTATTCATAATATTCTATATCAACTAGACTATTCAAGCAGACAACATGGCCACCCGAACAAAAAAGGCTTTGTGTAATGGCTTGCAATAACATATAACAATAATAACCATTCCTTTCGCACAGTGAGGCACATCGGGCTGCCGAGGCAGTCTCATTTGGCTTCGGAGTACAACACTGGACGGATTGCCCTTCCGACGCAGGATACTCAAATGGCTTATTACCCCAGTAAGCTCAAATGGCTTATACGCAGGATACTCACAGGATATCCAATAAGCTAGAAACTCATTTTGCCGACCTCGGAAGGATGACAGGCTGTCAACCCACTTGTTATTTCAACGGTAAAAAACAGGGGCTCAAACTCAAGAGCCTAAGATCTTAAGCCAGTCATCTTAATTGAGAAGCCAACCACCAGAATTCTTGCAATGACATCTTCCACTTAAATGTGGTGATGTCAGTGGTGTCATCAAAAGCATAATGAGAGCCAAAATTCAATTATTTGCAGAGGCAGGCCTCTCAGAACATCTATTTCGAATTATTGAAGAGATTATGGACCAGAATCTCTGGCAAATTCGTATGTTAAAGGAATCAGCATTACCCAACATGAACCTACTAGTAGACATGAGGCATAAGAGTATACAAAAGTTGGATACAAATTGAAAAATATGTACTGAAACCACATACTGGATACTGGGTCGAAAGAGCAGATTTGAGTGAGGAGCAAAAGAGCGAAGCAGAGACAGGAGTGAGGGAGGCAGACGAACACGTGGAAATGTAGGAAATGCTTCCAAAAAGCCTGGAGGTGATGAAGTGACAGATTGAGCTTCAGGTGTCGAGGGGGGGAAGTCAAAGTTTCCTGAGTGGCCAGGCAGCATGGGATGCAGAGACAGAGGAGACGGGCTTGGAGTTGCACAGATGATGCCACTGGGTTCAAGCTGCCATTGGCATCTAGATGAAAGAAAAGGAGTGAGGATAATAAAGCACTTGTAAGAGGAGAATAACAGGTAATAAAGGACCAGCAACAATAGCATTTGGTCAGACGGTATAAAAAGCACGAAACCAAGTTAGGATTGCTTCTTAAACATTTTATGTGATTCAGAACAAACAAGTATACAGTATAGAGTACTTCAATTTTAATAAAATAACGATTTTAAAGATTGTCAAAAAATTCCAGAAGTTTAGCACTATTGATGCAGTCTTACACACCGTGCTTATACACCACGTTATTTAGCATGTCCAAGTAGTACTGCAAAATTGGAGGTTCTTGGAAGTGATAAGAAGGTGATTTGTGTTCTCGTGTTCAAGTATTTAATTAAATTAAAATGAAAGATTGTAAAAGTCGTATCAATAAATGAATTCCAGGTTTTACCGCCGTTGATGCAGTGTCTATTACATCACCTTATCGAACACGTTGCATTAGTTATTTGTGCCTGTTGTTTGTGTCCTTCATGACGTCCTTAAAAACAGTCCGTTCTCTGTTTGGAATGATATAAAATTTTGTTTGACTGCGAGGAAGGCAGATAGAGTAAAAATATCACTACTCTCTGTGCATGTGTGATCAGGACGAATTCAGAGCCAAAGTACTGTAAAATGGTAAATTTGTCTTCCAATTCATGTTCAAAATACAACATTCAATTCAAAGGTCGACAGAATGAGAAATTTTAATTTTTTTTCTCTTTTGATGTGATGATATTGATTTGTAAGCAATAAACAAACAACTGAACATTGTTTTTAATTCTAATAATTAGAAGTGTTACAGTTTTAAAAAACCCAACCTGGTTGGTACCACCCATAACAAAAATCCAGAAAACCTCAATTGTCATTGCATCCTGTGTAACGTCTTCACCAGTGTGACTGTCTCAGCACGCAAGGAATAATGGCCACACAACCCGCTCCAAACTCGTCAGAAAGTGAATTTGATGAATAATTTTCTCATCAAGAATCTTCAGATTACAACGATAGTGTGGACCGCACATGGATGAACCTGAGGCGGAAATTGGGGGTGACATCGCTCATGAAATACTTGGCGTTCACAACAATCAGGACGATGTCGAAGAAAGACTATGCAATAAATAAGAACTGGTAAGTGGTAAATCATGGAGCTAGAACATGGTAAATGTGGAGTTTCGTGGTATTTTGATATTACACTTCTCTGTAATTCTTGTAGGAACGAGAAATGCTCTCATTTAAAAGCAAAAGGATGCATAATTGTCGACACCAGACGTGCAGCTTATTACCATGCTGGATGGGACTATCCTCACAATGCACATGTACATGTAGTGAGTGATTGATGTACAAGAGGTTAATAAACACTGATTGACTATAACTGTACAACCACCGGGGCAACAGTACGCAACTTACCCTTAGTTGCAGGCACTTTTCTGTCCTTTGTTCTTCTTTTCCATGAGATAGAAATGATCTCTAATCTTCGAGCAGATCGCGTCGGCTTTCAATTGCTTCAATTATTTATTTATTTATTTTTGTCAATGACGCAATTACAGTATTTCTATGTATAAAAGGTAAGTAGTCCGCACGTAGACACAAGTCCGGAAGGAAAAGTGTTCTGAAGAAGATGTAGCGGGTCATGTGATGTACGATTTAATCCCATCACCATTTTTGGGAGCAGGGCAATCGTGAGTACAAGGACACCAATAACATAAAAATCTTTGTTTCAAGATATTTATTTAAGACAAAACAATGACTAGGTGTGAAGCAAATCCATAGTTATTCATTAAACCAAACATGAATTTCTGATTCTGTGGATCTTTAAATGAATTTTTTTTTCTCGATCATAAAGTGATGATTGTGGACGGACTGACGGACAGACTTGAACCAATTGGTTAACTCCGCTTTTTGCTTCGTGCGTGTGGGGTAAATTCCATAAAACAGATAAAGTGAAATAAAATAATTAGAAAATATGACATTTCATTGTGATTCATCAAAAACATTTGACAAAATGATATCACATTCTGGATCAAATTTGTTTATTTGTCGGATGAATACACAAACTGTTCTGTGGTGAAGGGCAATTTTTTGTTCAGACAAGAGTGCTAAGAAATTTGAAAATTGCCAGATTGTCACCTTTGTAACAGCTCTGAAGAGAGTAGTTCTTTGCAAGTTTCCTCCTCAGGTGTCATTTCTGGCCCACGGTTAAGCACGTGGAGAAGAGAGCAGGAGAGTGAAGCCAATGTGAGGGTAATGTCCACCAGAAAAGGAAGACCACCTTCACCTTCCTCCTCATTCTCCTATTATGGAAGTGAGACAACAAAGTTGATGTTTTCTTATTCACATCACCTTATCCCTGAATTCATATCAAATCTAGTAACCAAGTGGCATGTCCATTCATTCACATGATGGGTAACTATTGCAAGTTGGGAACAACTCTCATTTAAATGTTGTCTTTGCTTCCACACATTTTCAGTTTCCCTTCCAACTCAACCAAACTTGTTTCCTTTAATCACTTGTTACTCCATCACATCTCTTTCTCAATCACCTTTGACTCCTCCATACCCTCCCTCTTTCATTTCCGATTTACTGCAATGCCTCTTTCAGCCTCCCAGAACATACTTGTGCCCTAACAGTGCAAGCAAAACCCCAAACAATGGAATCTGGTGTGTTGTATTCTCTTCCACTCTTCACTTCAAACACAAATGTCACCGAATCTCCCACAACCTGAAGGGACATGCAAACAAAATAAAAATGACTATACAGGATGAGAAAGACAAAACATGCATCAAGTGCTCTTTCTGGCTGGGATATTTTAATAAATTGTCACTTCGCCTTTCCCTCATCATCACACGTGGATCTCCAAATTCCCATAATCAATAAACAATTCCCCTGTCTCTCCCATCAATAATGAATGTTTGGCTTTTCATTTTTTAATCCCCATGCTGCCTTCTTTAACTGCTATCACGCCTATCTTCCAGCTGCCTCCTTTTTGCACTCTCCTCATATTTCTGAGCACTTTTTTGATTATTCAACCATCTCCTTTGAATATGATTCCCAATTTCCAAATAATTTTGAAGCTGTTTTCAAAACTCTGAGCTTTCCATTCCCCGACTGCTCACCCGAACCAGCTTTTTGGGCCAGGCAGATCCAAGGGCAGTATGACCTCCAAAACCTTGGCTGTTTCCTCCATACTCTCCAACCTTTCTTCCTCCTGTGCCAATTCCTGCATAAACCGTAAGCTGATGGGATCAGAGGAAAGAAGGACAAAAAGGATCAACAATGAATGACTAATATATAATGATCATGGTAATGAAAGCCAATATCAAGACTAAAAATGAACATGCATTGCAATGTTATGAGAGGAAATATGAGATGTAGAAAAAGGAAATTTGACCCAACATGCCTGTGCTGTATCCATATCCCATTATTTAATCTCCCAACATATTTAATTTAGTCAATTACTTAATTTATCAATAAACCAAACTCAATCTGGTTTATTGAAAAATTAATATCTCCACATGTTCTGAGACAGGGGTAAATAGACATCTGGGTCGGGCCTGGGGAGTCATGGATTCACTGGATTCACTGGATCATGGGGTGTGGCACTGTCAGTACCAATGCAGGCCAACTTAAGTCCAAGTATTTAAGTCCATGGTGCTTCCATTCTTGCTCTAGGAATGTGAGACTTGGACTCTCACCAAGTATCTGAGACGGAGACGTACCTCTTTTGGTACCAGATCTCTTCAGAGAATCCTTGGCTATCGCTTGTCAGACTTTGTGTCCAAGAGAGTCAGATGAGATTTATTACCTGTATAGTCTGTGAGCATCAGCTGCAGCTGTATGGACATGTAGCTCGTTTTCCCCTACGCTGATCCTGCTCACAAAATTCGTGAGGGAGCCTCATGAGTAGAGGATGCCAACGGGCTGACTACATGCCTTGTGGTTGCAGCAGGTGAATCGACATCTCAAGGAGATGGGCCATGCATCTACCTGTGGGGTGGCCAAATAGAGGCCCCTGGAGTGCCAGCAGAAAGTGGATGCAGTGATGCACTGCTCCGGCGCATGCTCCCAAAGCTGACCTGACCAAACTCGGTGGCATAAAAGGTTAAAGAGTCCACCCTGAGTTTGGGAGGTGGAACAGTTCGAACTCTGGCTGAGCTATACCAAAGATTTTTTAAAGGGTACGTGCTGCTTCCTTGCTTGACACTGAGCATTTAAAAAGGAATAGAGCACAGACAAACAACCGTATGTTTTGAACGCTAATGCAGGGTTTGATGGGTCTAATGGGAAATACCTCCTGCATTTAAGTTCATTGAAAGGGAAATCGTATTATTAATTACCAGCAACATACAACCTGTCGCTTTGCTGGCAGGAATGTGAAAAGGTGGGGGGAAGAAAGAGGGGGGGGAGAGGAGAGAGTGAGAGAGAGGGAGAGAGGAAGGTGAGAGAGGAAGAGAAGAGAGAGGAAGAGAAGAGAGAGGGAGGTGAGAGAGAAGCAGGGAGAAAGAGGAGGGAGGGAGGGCACAGAGGAGAGAGGAGGGAGGGGGAGAAAGGAGGCGAAGCAGAGAAGATGGAGTGGAGGGACGGGAGCGGAGGGGAGAGGATGGAGGGAAGGGAGGGGAAGGGAGAGGACGGATGGAGGGTGGGGAGAGGATGGAGGGAGGGGAGGGGAGAGGATGGAGGGAGGGGAGGGGAGAGGATGGAGGGTGGGGAGAGGATGAAGGAAGGAGAGGTGAGAGGATGATGGGAGGGGAGGGGAGAGGAGAGGACGAAAGGGAGGGGAGGGAGGGGAGACAATGGAGAGGGGAGGGAGGGGAGGCTAGGAAGGGGGTAGAGCGAGGAAGGGGGGGGAGAGCGATGCCTCACCAAATGTTGCTATATACTGCAGGAAGGAGGGGTGCGAGGAGGGAAGGAGAGGGTGAGAGAGAGAAAGATAGAGAGAGGGAGGGAGGGAGACAGAGACCAAGACTGAGACAGTGAGAGAGGGAAAGAGAGAGATTGAGAGAGGGTGAGGGGAGGGGGAGAGAGGAAAAAATAAGAAAGAAAGGTGGAGGGTGGAGGTGGAGTTAGCAAAGAGAATATGTTATGCTTAATGACCAAAGACACACACACACACACACACACACACACACACACACACACACACACACACACACACACACACACACACACACACACACACACACACAAACTCATGTCAGAACAGCAATATAAATAACGACACAACAGAGTCTGTGAAGTAATCTGCTGGCACCTCTGCAAAAACTTCCCAGTTCCAGAGTTCCAGAGATATCCCAGTTCCAGAGAATGTGGGAACATGGACCAATAGCAATCAATGAAAAAATGGAAGTACCACTTATGTATGACCTAATGATCCCATCAAGCGTGAGCATCGAAAACAAAGCATTGTGACCAGATATCATACTTAGGTACAAAAAAAAAAAAAGAGAAGAAGGCATTGCGAAATGAGGTGTGAATACCAGTGATTTTGGACTAAACAATGCAGAAATCAACAAAAACACCAAATACCAAGACCTCAAGAATGAAGTGAAAAGATCCTGGAAACTGATGAATGCCAAAGTTGTACCAGTGAGAGTTGGAGCTACAGGAATGATGATGAAGAACCTCACAGATGTAGTAAAAAAAACACCCCTGCAAATATGACGACAAACAAACTATAGTGGAAAGTTGTCCAGGGCTCAGTGATGATCCAGAAGAGGCACAAAACTTTGAGAACAGAAAACTTCACAGCCTGGTCCATGAATCATGACCCCTTTCTGAAAAGAAGGTGGATACTTTGAGCCGGCCCAGGGAGGACTCTTCCACATTCTGAAACTTGCATATGCAGAAACCAATCTAAAATCACAACCAATCACTTCCGGTTCTGGGTTTGAAGAGAAGGCTGGTTCTCTCAGGGATTTTGCCAACTTTCTCAAAGTTAAGTTTCTGGTCGTTATTTGTCACGTTTTAACTGTTTATTTTCTCACGTATATGTTAACTGTGTGTTCCTTGTTCGGTTTTGTTTCAAACATCGTGACATTTTGTGAGTTTTCGTCGACCTTGTCTTATCAGGCTCCTTGAGGGCGACTCGGTCTTCCCATCTAGGCGAACGATCGTTTTATTTGTATTCTCTCCCTATTACCATCAATTCCTATTTCTCCACTTTTCCCAACGCCCGCCATCTATCCCTCCCAACAACACCCTCTGTTTCTTGTCTAAAATGAAAAAAATAACAAAAAACAAAACAACCCTTTCTCGCTCTATACCCATGAATAGCGAGTGAGGGCACTGTCCTCACTGCCCCACACCCCCAGGAATACCTCTGACTATGGCTTCCCCTCAACTCTCACCTCATTTTTATATGTGTTCTGTACTGTCTACCAAACAGTGAGGACTCCATTTACACCTCACTTTCCGAAAACATGGACCAACTTCTATCCTCTCATCTGAACTCTCTCTTCCTCATATGTGGTGACTTCAATTGTCATCATGCCGTTTGGCTGGGTGTGGGTACCTCTCTCATCTGCTATGGAACTTCAGCAAAAAGACTTCTGTGACTCATTGGGACTGACTCAGTCGGTCAACCCAGATCTCAACCAACGGTACACCATCTCTTCTGGATCTGATTTTGACAAATTCCCTTGAAAATATCTGCTGTTCTTCCTCCGCTCCAATCGGTTCTTCTGACCAAGTGCTTGTCAAAGTGGACTCTCTCATTGCAGGCAGGTTGGTGGTCTTTCTGTCTTCTGCAGTCTCCTCTCCGGTCTTGCCCCCCCCCCCACCCCCTACTGCTCTGTCTGGGATATGTCTCCACCATATTTCTGCAGGGCACTCAAGGTCCGCCAACAACCCTCTTCTTGTAAAACTATCAAAATCACGAATCACTACTCACCTTCACTCTTTCATTCCTCTTTTTCCCCGCCTTTGGAATAAACTCCCTCACTCTGTTCAATCCCATTCTTCCCTCCAGGCCTTCAAAACAGCTGTTCTCCACCATCTCTTATCTTCCCCCATCCAAAACCTCGATCTTTTCTACCCCTGTTAATCCACCCCAAACCCACCTCTTTCAAATTCCCTGCTTTCCTTCCTGAAAGTCCCTGTCAGGTGAGGACCTGAAAGTCCCTGTAGTGTCCATCTTGTTTACCCCAGTATTCCACCCCATCCCTCTCCCTTCCACAGAGCTCCTTATGTCTCTGTTCCCCAACTGTTTTGTCCTTATCTCTCCAACTCCTCTTCTCTCCTGCTCCCTTTGTTGTACGTTCTGTGTGTTGGCTCTCATACGAGCCTCGACATTGTATCCAAAAAAAAAAAAATCCAATGGCGTCAAAAAAGTCCCATGCTGAAGTGCCATCCATCCACCCATTGGGACCATTCTCTGAGCAGGGTGTTGCTGCTGCCTAAGCTGTTTCCTTGGCTATTGGGCACAATCCTGGATGGGTCACCACTCCGACACAGGATAACAGCAAGCCGGTACTCATTTTGCCGACCTTGGAAGGATGACAGGCAGAGTCAACCCCACCTGGTATTCCGACTCTTCGGATTCGACTCTTTTGATATTCCGACTCTCAACAACTCAACAGCAGACAGAGTGGGATTTGAAGTCAGGGTCAGAGGATCCCAAGCCCACCACCCTAACCATTAAGCCAACACCAGGCATAAAGTGCCATGGCTGGTGAGAGATACCAACACCCAGCCAATTGGCATGGTGACAATTCAAATCACCAAATATAAGAGAGAGATTTGGGATAAGTGGTTAAAAGATGGTCCATGTCGTCTATGAGAGATGTACGAGTGGATTGAGTCATCACGGTTGGCGGACGGTTCAACACACAGACAAACAATAGGTGAGAGCAGAGAAGTCGTCAGAGCAAAAGGCACTTCTGGGGATTGGAAGGTGGAAGTTCAGTACATGACCAGTGAAGGGAAATGCAGAAATAGAGAACATGAAGTGAAGGAATGCTGAAGAGGGGGAACAATAGGAGTGGGACACATAGCAGGGGTGGGATTGGAAGGCCGCAAGCTTGAAGGGAATGTGGGTGAGGGTAATGACACAGAGGGGTTTAACACCTTTGAAAGATGTAGAGTATAATTGATTGTCATCATGACACAACCTCTGCAAACTGGACATCTCACATTCCAATTTTGGATAAGCAGAGACAAAGATTTTAAAAAATATTCCTTTTGAAGAAAATGAAGAGGAATAATTAATTGTGAAGAAGAAGAAGAAGAAGAGGAAGAGGAAGAAGAAGAATATGTGACATGCTCATGATTTAGAAATAAGGATGTGAAGCATTTCAAAATATATTTAAAAGCTTTAGAAGGAAGAAGGAAGAAGCGTTTAATTCAAGGAATATTCAGTTTGAAGAAATTGATAAAAAGAAGATATAAATACAGGCAGAAGGAATTACAAACAGATTGAGGTTATTGTTTTGGAGTGAAAAACATTTTTTTTTTTTTGGTATGAAGATGGTGAATATTATAAAGTTGAGTTGGAAGCTGAAAGGACAATACTTGGGAGAAGACAAGCGGATCGAGGAACACGGCTTCAAAACAGACATAATCTGCATGCCGACTATCCTCGGGGTGGGCTGAGTGAAACAACAATGGGAATTCGACAATAGAGCACAACAAAGGTTCGATTTAACATAGATAATTAATTGGACAAAAAGACAAACAGCAAAACAGGAACCAAAATATACCAGCAAGACATGACGTGGCATCTCTTTTGGATTATTTTGATGTTGCCTATTATATTGTTATATTGTGGCGAATCTGGAAGCCATGAGCACACAGACATTCAGGTTCCTCGAGCTCAGTTATTTCGATAAGTAAATGTGGATAGATAGCTCCCCGTCCCAAGTCTAATGGGAGTTCAATGTTAATGCGCTGTGATTTATTTTTATAGTCAGGGTTTCCTTTTTTACAACACCAACGAAAACCCTCTGCTCCCGACATTCTCCGCGTGCTCGCTTGGGCACTCCAAATCATGGAATGCGACATCCCCCACTGATTCGCTTGGCAGCGCACCGAGTAGGGGAAAGGTCAGGCCCCACGCCCCCACCCATCGGCTCGCTCGGGCACTCCAAGTCATGGAATGCGACACCCCCCCACCAATTCGCTTGGCAGCGCACCGAGTAGGGGAAAGGTCAGGCCCCACCCACGGCGAATGGGCCACGCCCGAGAGATATAAAAAGGGAACGGAAAGCACGGTTGGGGGTTGGGTGGAGAGTTCGGTGGGTGTTTGGTTGAATCTACTCGAGCGGGTTGCAAAGGATCGGCGCCTCGTCTTCACTAGCGCGTGTTCTGGAGCGCGTGAGGATCCGCCGGAGCTCGGAAGGCTAATCGTCTCGCCGGTGTCTGGATTTGGCTCGCCTCTCACTGGTGCCCGGTTCAAATCAGCTCGAAGACCACACGAGGTGGACAGGTCCGAGGCAGAATCTGGTCTTCAGCTCGCTTTCCCTCCGAGCTGGAGGCCGCAATAAAGACCACTTGGGGTCCGTATCGTGTGTGTGTGTGTGTGTGTGTGTGTGTGTGTGTGTGTGTGTGTGTGTGTGTCACCAGTCCATTAAGTAGCTATTGTTAAGTGCCTTGCTGTACATTATTTGCTTTGCATTCTTAACAGTCAGATAACACTGCTTCTTACGTGCGCCTCTGCCCCATTATAAATAAACCCATGTGTTAAATGTATCGGTTCGTTTTGTGTTTCTTTTATTGGTTTAACACAGTGCGTGTTGGAGAAGTAGCCAGGCTGTTACCGCTGTAAAGGGGACATTTGGACCGACGGTAGCTCAGCGACCGTCCGCTCGGGTTGCACACGGTTCGAGTACGCTAGCGGCTTGTTCCATACAGGTGCCCTCGAGGGTGTGAATACTCGGTAACTCGCCACGTGGATCTGTAGGTATTTTGAAGATTGGCAAATAACCCTGTACCACGTAGCAGAAATATTGACGATTCACGGTCCGATAAGGGACCCGTACTTTTCGGAGTTTTCCGAAAAGGTATGATCTAAATTCCGGGTGATTGGTGGAGCCGACTCTGCTGCTCCATCTATCGGTCGTGCTTGTTGCCGATACCTGGCCCCGCAACAATATTTCTTTATTCTGAAAGGCAAAACATTGTTGTGGACTCGGGGTTCGAGGCTCACCATAGGGGGAAGCACTCAGGTCCCTACGAAATGCCTGGCCCTGAGGCCACCAGGCACAGTCAACTCTGTGCACTGGTGGATTACTAAGCAATCATGAATGCTGTCCCCTATATTTCCGCAGTGCGTTCAAGGTCCACCAAAAACCCCCTTCTGGTGAAACTGCCAAAATCAAGAATCGCTGCTCACCTTCACTCTTTCATTCCTCTTTTCCCCACTTTTGGAACAAACTCCAACACTCTCTTCAATCCCATTCTTCCATCCGGGCCTTCAAAACAGCTGTTCACCACCACCTCTTATCTTCCCCCATCCACAATCTTGATCTTTACTACCCCAGTCAATTCAACCAAAACCCAACTCCTTCAAATTCCCTGTTTTCCTTCCTGAAAGTCCCTGCAGTGTCCATCTTGTATACCCCGTGTTTCCCACACCATCCCTCTCCCTTCCACAGATCTCCTATTGTCTTTGTCCCCTACTATTTTGTGCTTCCAACTCCCACCCCTCTGGTCTCTTGCCTTATTATATGTTCTGTGTATCAGCTCTCACACGAGCCTCGACTTGGTATACAAAGAATAATAATAAAAATAAAAATAAAATAAAAAACCCTGTTCAAAATTCAAATCAATCAAATGAAAATTGACGATTTTATGTGACCATAACCTTTGACCCAATTATGACTTAGTCTTCTCCATATTCTCATGAGGGTTTGCAAAAAATTGATGCCAAAAGCTCAAATGGAAAAATGTTATGGCCTGCGCACACGCGCACATGCACGCACACACGCACGCACGCACATGAACTGCAGACCTGTTCTTCAACTTCAGTTGTGGGGAAGGTGTTAGAGAGTAAATTCAGGATCACATGGCAAAGCGTTTTCAATAAATAAAAGAGACCATACTCACCTTATCATAATCATACTGAGTGGAGCAGCAAGAGTCGAAAAGCAGGAAAAGTGAACGAGCACCAGGCACCGTAAATGTGTCACGAAAATGGTAGTTATCTCTCACAGGATGCTCAGTTTCTATCCGGCGGCCAAATGCCCAGGGCTGTGGGATTTTGATTCCATGCAAGAACCTGTCTGGGCTAGAGAACAAATACATTTCAGTGAACAAAAGAGATGTGTATTTTTTTGTAATCAAAATCTTGGTTCGTGGAAGATCAAATTGACAGCTGAGGAAACCAAGGTCATATTCCAAGGGAGGAAGTAGAACAACAGACAGCTGCAACAAAAGCAAGGGAATGCACAAACAGGCAAAGGACAGAGAAAAGGAATGGAACCAGGATGGGTTGAAAGGTGGGGTTAATGAGGGTAGAAAAATCACAGGTAGGAATGAAGGATGACTTGAGATCAGGTCAAGTCAGGTATGGGAGCATGTGCCAGAGCAGCGAGTCGTTGTGTCCACTTTCACCGGAACTCCAGGGGCCTCCGTCTGGCCATCCCCCAGGCAGATGCCTGGCCCATCCCCATCTCTTTGAGATGCTGATCAACCTGCTGCAACCACGAGGCATGTGGTTGGCCCAATGGCCTTCTCCACTCACGAGGCTCCCTCGCGAAGAGAATCTGATGAGTGGGATAAGCGTTAGGAAAACGAGCCACATGTCCACACAGTCGCTGATGACGCTCACGCACTATGCAGGTAACAAATCTCATTTGAGTCTCCCTCACCAACCGCTCATTGGACACAAAGTCCGACCAGCGATAGCCAAGGATTTTTCGAAGAGTCCTGGTACCAAAGTAATTAAGTCTCTGTCTCAGATCCCTGGTCAGAGTCCAAGTCTCACATCCACAGAGAGCAAGACTGGAAGCACCAATGACCTGAAGAGTCAGATTTTAGTCCTCTCACACAGGTAACGACAAAGCTATACCCCATGATCCAGTGAAAACATGACTCCCCAGGTCCAACCCAGACGTCTGTTGATCTCTGGCTCACAGCCAGCAGAGACATGAATATCACTTCCAAGGTAAGTAAATCTCTCCACGACCTCAACATCCTAACCACAAACAGGTACAGACAGGATAGCAGCATCCAAGATGTCATTGAAAGCCTGGATCTTAGTTTTGACCCAGGAAACCCCTAATCACAGCGGCTCCGACTCCTCATTCAGCACTTCGAGGGCCCTCAAAAGGATATCTGGAGTCTCCACAAAGATGACTGCATCTAATCATCCATGAAATCAAGGTCAGAGATCTTGACATTCCCAAGCCATGCACCGCAACTTCATCTCTCCGACATCCTCCCCAGAAACCAGTCCATACAAGTGCAGAAAAGGGTGGGGGCCAATACACACCCCTGACGAACTCCAGCAATAACTTGAAAGAAGTCAGAGATAGCACCACCACATCTCACAGCACTTTCAGTACCAGAATATAGTTCAGACATCAGATCGATCAGTTTTGGTGGCATCCCACGAAAACCAAGAATCCTTCAGAGGGCATCCCGCCTCACTGAATCAAATGTTTGCAGAGATCAACATAGGCTGCAAGCAGCCCCTGCCGAAACTCTCGCCTGCGTTCGGTGAAGACCCGAAGAGCAAGGATACGGTCAATAGTTGACCTCTTTGGTGTAAAGCTTGTGCTCTGGATGCTGGTGCTCAAGCAGATGGTGGCGAACCCGATCAAGAATTATCCCAGCAAAGACCTTGCCCGGCACTGAGAGCAGCGTCACCCCTCAGTCGTTGTTGGAATCTGGACGATCACCCTTCCCTTTCCAGAAATGGACAACAAGGCCCCTCTTCCAGTCAGTTGAGATGATGCGTATGTTCCAGCAGAGCACAGAACTGCATGCAACAACATGAATGCAGCATTTCCACCAGCCTTGAGAAGTTCAGCATGGATGCCACACATCCCTGGAGCTTTACCCCATTTCCACCAGTTCACCGCAGCCTCTGTTTCCACAAAAGAAGGTGGACCACAGTTGATTGGAGGGTCAGTAACAGTGATTGTAACACGTCTGATGTCCAACTTGACAGCTGGTGGATCAGCCTGGTACAACCGCTCAAAGTAACCGGCCCAGCCGGCCTTCACTTCAGATTCCACTGTCAAGAGCCCCCCCCCCCCCACTGCTCTAACAACAGCACACCGAGGGATGGGCATGGAGGAACGAAATGCGCGAATTCCCCTGTAAGCAGGACGAGAATCACTTGACCACAGGTGATGCTCTACCCCCTCACATATTCCTCGCACATAGGCCTCCTTGTCCACCCTTTGCGCACGTACAGTTTTACGCCTCAGCTCCCTGAACAGCTCAGCAATGCCATTCAGCCTGGTCGTGCGTGTCTGGTCAATGGTATCCAGTGTCCCTTGCAAGACAAAATTATTCTTTGCTGGACGGTGAGTTCCAAGACATCTACCGGTAACATCAAGGATGGTGGTCTTGAAGGCACTCCACAACTCTTCAGGATCCCCCAAAGCACGCAGACCCCCAAAATCTCCACTCAGCCTGTTCGCAAACTCCTCAGCTACCCCCTCATCCTTGAGCTTGCCAACATCCAGCCTCGGCTGGGATGGTACCATTCTCCTGGATTTAAGGTGCAACTTCAGAGTTGCTACTACAAGCCTGTGGTCAGTATTGAGGAAATGAGCACTCCGGTGGACCCTACAGTTCGGGATCATCCTCCAACGACCATCAATGAGCACAGAGTCAATCTTTTCCACACCGCCAGCGTTGGAATACCAAGTCGAGCAATAAGCCTACTGGCACTGAATCCATGTACCAGCCACCCTCAGCCCATGACGTCTTGCAAAGTAAAGGAACTTAGTGCTATTCTGATTCATAGTTCCAGACCCATGGGGACCAACACATGTCTCATAACCATCCCTATCAGTTCCAGTCGATGAATTGAAATCCTCCAAGACTAGAAGAGCATCGTGCCTGGGGCACTGATCAACCACAGACTAGAGCGTGGGATAGAATGCATCCTTCAAGGTGAGATCACTCGCCTCAGTCAGACCAGATACAGAGACCAGGGAAATGACACTCAAGGAGTGATGACTCCTTTGTCTCATAATACGCTTGTCGACAGGTGTTACCTCAATTATCATTGGAGTCAGCTTGTTAGACACAGCTACAGCAACTCCTTGGGCATGGTAAGCATCAGAGCAACCAGGCCAATCGTAGGAGTAACCACCCGCCATGATCTCACCACCATCCGGTCTCGGAACCTCATAGTGCTGCAATACCGATGTCCAAACGCTTGAGCTCAGATGATACCATAGATAGGTGATCATCCTCTCTTAGGGATAATACATTCCAGGCACCCACCCAAAGGGACTGCCTCAGGTTAACCCAAGGAGACCACTGTCTGGTCGGCAATGAGAAGGGCAAGGCAATGAGAAAGGCAAGGCAGAACTTTCACAAAGTGGAGGAGGCAAAAAAGACAACACTTCCAGAGGATAAAAGCTCGACTGACCTCTGGAGCAACCAAACCCCGTGAATTGTGGTGGGCAGTGAAGAGGATACAAGGGAAAGGATGGCATTCTAGTGTCCCAACATTGCAGAAAGATGGTCAGACCTTTGCCACCTCCCAGGAGAAAGCAGATATCTTCTGCGATCATTTTGCATCAAAGTGTACAATTGGTTACAATGAAAATGACCCTCCCGATCTCACAGCTTGCTCCAACATTCACTTGGACACTGGGAAATTCCTGCCTCGTGACATCAGATGGATCCTGCAGAAGCTAGACATAAGGCATCTGGACCTGACGGAATTGGAAATAGAGTTCTCAAAGAGTGTGCATCAGTCCTTGCCAGAACTTCTGCCAAATTGTTTCGTTTCTGCTTTAGCCATGGCCACTTCCCTTTCTCCTGGAAGATAGCTAATGTAGTGCCAGTACATAGGAAGAACTCTTGCTCTGTTCCAGACAATTATAGGCCCATTAGTCTCCCAGGCTGCATCAGCAAGATTATGGAGAGAGTCGTTTACACCACACTGAGAAAACATCTCATTGGAAATGGTCTCATCGGTGACAATCAGTTTGGCTTCCGTCCTGGTCACTCAGCCTCCGACTTACATATCTGAGTCATGAGTGGATGTCTTGGCTCAACAGATGTCAGGAGGGTACAAATGTAGCACTTCACTTCAAGTATATTGTTGTGGTTGACGAAATTCACAAACCACCATTCAGGTCCCTTAGGTGAGATATCTCTGTAAGTATATGTGTAGTTAGGCCCAAATCCATTGTTTCGAGGGAATAAGTGTCATTCAGTCGGGCTGCGACTCTTCAGGATAGCCGTTTTTCTTTTACTATCTTTATTTTGGACCAGCCGCCATTACTACCACCACCAACCACGTCTCAACAGCCATCACACAACAACCACCAACCACAACGCCGCTTCACAACAACAGCCACGACCTTTACCGTCACAACTCGCCACCATTGCATCCCCACCATTCTCGCGCCACTTGTGGGCACCGATACTGGACTCGTGTAGGGCGCGCACCGAGCAGCGTGTTCAGAAACATCACAGACTTTCCGAGAAAAACGGATCAAAAACGACTCACGCCCACTTCTGTTCCGTCCTATCGGCGAGCTGGGGCGATTTGGCCCCGCCTCCAGGGCGTTGGAGTGAGGATGCTATATGCAAATTCATGGATCAAAAAGCATTCATGCCCACTTTTCCTCGGTCCAATGGGGAGCCAGTTAGAGAGGTGAAGGGTCAGAGGCAGAGGGTCAAAGGTGAAGGAGCGAAGCCACGGGGCTTATATAAACGGCTGCGTTCGTCAGTAAAGTAAGTTGAGAGTGGTGCGTTGGAACGAGTGGTCGGTGGAGCTGGGAAGAAGAGTCAGAGTTCGGAGGGGAGAAGTCAAGAGTGAAGAGTTGGGACGAGCCAAGAGAGGAGACGGAGAGGGCGATTAGACGGAGCTGTGGAGAGGTGGCGGCGGCGAAGGCGGACGAGGGGGTGCTCGCGTCGGTGCCGGGAGCTGCAGAGGGAGAGGCCAGCAACGCGGCCGAGGTCGAGGAGGAGACGCTCGTCGCGGGACCCGAGACAGGGTGATATCCTCCTTCCCCCCGAGCATCAACAACCCCCTCCTGTTTCCCCCCGCGCTGAGATAGTGCGACAAGGGGGCCCCTTTCCCACCCCCTACCAGACACTGTCCGCGAGGCCCGCGGAGTTGAGACGCCACCGCCACTTTGCGTCTCATCATCAGACGGGTAGGCCCGACACGGTCTCGGCCCCAGGCCCGTCTACCCCCCTCATCCTGGAGGGTGGTTCTTTTTCTTTTGCTTTGGGTATCTGTGTTGTCGGCGCCGTCTGTGAAGTAAAATTGTATAAGTGTTGCCGTGTGCTCGGTAGTCGGATAGCTTTGCATTGTGTTTCTCTTTTATATTTGCTTTTTGTGTAATATTGTGTTTCTTCTCCTTTTACATGTGCTTTTGGTGTAATTGTATATGTGTGCTTCCCGTTCATCGCGAAATAAATGTGAGTTATGTTGAACTGTTTTCCCGTTTCGCTTCGTCTTTTCCCTTATTGAATCTCCATCTTACTTCACGTAAAGGGTTGGTCGTGGGCTAAAACGCCCGATAATTAATCGAACCGTCGGGGCCGAAGATAACACCGCTCGGTTATCCCGATAGTACGGAACGGGTCGCTTAAAGTGGCCCGTGTCCAAAGTCGACCTGCGGCGAGGTGCGATCGCCCGGTCTACCCTCCGTGTGGGTACTTAGGTAGGTTGAATTTGGCGAGCAACCCTATCCCACGCGGGGGCCGATTGGCACGATCGTGGTGAGACCGAAAGGTCCACCCGTGACTAGTTCCCGGCGTTAGTCCGAGAGGGTCACGACTGGATTGTCCGTCCGGTGGGCGACGTGCCGCGATTCGAGTTACGTGGCCGTTCGCACGCCGGCGGGCGCGAATCCGCAACACTGGTGTCAGGTCGTGCGATATAAACCCATCGCCCTCCTCGCGGCACTGGTATCGGAGAACGGGAAAACGGGCTCTCCTGTCTCCAATTAAATTCACGGGAATCGGTCCAGGGGTGAGAGGAGCGACCCCCGATTCCCTCCAAATTACGAGCGAGCTAAATTAACCCTTTAAGAGAAGCAAGATGGCGTCTCAAGGCGAGCGGGAGCCGGGGGTATTAGAAATGGATGTAGAATGTGTAGAATCCATGGCTCAGGATGAAATCCCCGTGCAGGAAATGTTGGTTGTACAGGAAAACGAACTCGCCCAACTGAACCCAGAGCCCGAAATGGGTGCGGCAGCGGCCGCGGTGTATGACACCTCCCCTCCCCCTCTCCACCAAAACCCTTCCCCAACCCCTGCCGAAACGGCTCACCCAAGTGCACCCGACATGGCCCAGCTATTCACCATGCTGGCACAAATGAATGCGGAAATGACAGCGAAGATAAATGCGGATATGAAAAACGAAATGAAAGGCATGAACGAAAAGATGGATGCAAATGCACAAAAGATGGATACAAACACAAATGAAATGAAAAACGAAATGAAAGGCATGAACAAAAAGATGGATACAAATACAAATGAAATGAAAAACGAAATGAAAGGAATGAACAAGCAAATGAGGGAGGAAATGAAAGAGCTGCGGGGTGAGACGCAGAACATGGGAATGAGCCTAAAAGGAAGCTTGGAAGAACTAAAAAACGAAATGAAAAAGGAAGTCGACACGATACGAGCGGAGGTGACCGGGTTAAAAGAGAAAGTAAAAGGAGTGGGAGTCGCAATGGAAGAAAGTAAACAAGAGAGGGTAAACGAAATAAAGACGGTGGTAGGAAAAATAGACAAAGTAGGAAAAGGATTGGGAGAAGTAAAACAGGGACAAGACCAAATAAAGGAGGAAATAGGGAGGAACACGACGGCGATAGAGGAATTAAAAAGAGAACAAGGGAAAATAAAGGAGGGATTGGGAGCCGTGAAGGAGGACTGTGAGAAAAGACATCGGGAAATGACAGACAAAGTTGAAAACCTGCGAAAGGAGGTAAAAGCGGAGACACAGAAAGGATTAAAGAAGGTGGCGGAGGAATGTAGAAAGAGACATGAGGAGGTAATTAATGAAATGGAGCGGAAAGCCGGAGAAAAGACAGAGGAACTGGGGGAGCAGATAGGAAAAAATCGGGGCGAGACAGAAGAGCAGTTTAGGACAACGAGGGAGGAAATATCCAAGACAAATAAGATGGTGACACAGGTACAAGGGGAGGTGGAGCAAATAAGAGAAAAAGTCGGGGAACTGTCGTTAGGAACGATAGGGGAGGAAATAAATGGGGTAATAAAGGGGAAAATGGAGGAAATGGAGAAGAGACTGACGGATAGGGTGGAGGCCCGGTGTGAGAAGCAGGGTGGCCTCCTTCGGGAACAGGAGGAGAGGATATACTCCCTCGAGGCGGATCGTGCCCAGGTGGGGACGGTGTCACAAGGCGGAGGAGGAGGCTTGCCCGATGCGGGGGTGAGCATGCCAAGCTTGGGGAGGGTAGAGGCCGCGGGGTCTTTTGGCCTAATGGGGGTACCCAGAATGACTGTTCCGGGGGGTGTGCAGAGTGCGAGTCCAATGGCTTGGGAGAGTAAGCGGGACGACGCGGGGCACGGACAGACGCGGACAAGGGTGGTGGAGCCCCCGGGCAAAATGGCTCGGACCCTGCGGGAATGAGGCACCGTTGGGACTGGGGAGGTACACTCCTCCCGGAGTCCCTGGGGAACGGGAGGAGACCTCAAAAGGACCAAGGGTGCCGCTACCCCCGTACGATGGCAAGACGGACTTGATGGCATACATGGCCCAGTTCCAGTGTGTTGCCAGAGGCAATGGCTGGAACGAGGTGCAGGGTGTGGCACAACTCACAGCGGCCCTGCGTAGCGTGGCTTTGGAAGTCCTGACCACGGTACCCAGTGAGGGGGTGACCCTGGAGGATCTCCATTCGGCCCTAAAAAACCGATTTGGCATGGACCAGCAGAGCGAGCTTGTTAAAGCTCAGCTCAACGGGCGCAAACGACGTCCCCAGGAATCACTGGGAGAATTGGCACATGACATTCGCCGCTTGGTGGGGATCGCGCACACCAACATGCCACCGGAGTACCGGGAGGAGATTGCCCTGGACCATTTCCTTCGAGCAATAGGGGACACCGATGTCGGAGCATTGCTCACCGTATGGTGCCCGGACAACCTCCAGAAGGCGGCTGATACTGCTGCCTGCTGGGAGGCAGCCAGAACGCCATTGGGAGGGGCTGGGCGCCACGCGGTGGCAGTCCGACAGGTGGACCCCGTGAACGACAGTGCGCTGGGAGCCGGGGCAACCCTGGGCGACCAAGCGCGAATGGAAAGGATGGTGCAGGGCATGTTCGACCGCCGGTTCGGGAGACCTGGGGAGAGGCGGTCGGGCCCGGGAAGGGCGGGAGATGGGCCATCAGGGGGTACCCCAATTTGGAATGGAGGGGGGTATAATTCGGCGTACTGGAGGCAAACACCTTACCAGAAGAGGTGTTATAATTGTGGCGCAGGGGACCACCTGCAGCGGAGGTGCAACGCCCCGCGCAGGGAAAGGCCCCCGCGAAGAGAAGAGCCACGGCCCCCTAGACCACCAACTCCGCCCCGGGTCAATAGGGATAGCCAGGCCCAACCATCACCCCCCCCACCAGTCCCTGGGAAAGTAAGAAGTGCCGAACATGTAGGGCCGTGTTCGGCAGACTCAGACGGAGAAGAGCCCTCAGAACTGCGACAGGTCATCAGTTGTGGCCAAATTGGCAAAGGTAGCTTAACAATTCGGTGCAAGATTGCCGGCGTAGGGGTAGACGCCGTTGTGGACACAGGAGCAAGCGCCACGATCATCAGCCCTGTGGTCCTTGATTCGAGTGTAGACGGTTGGGATGAGATCCACCGTCTGCAAAACCATAGTTTTCAGCAAGCTACCGGGGCAACGGCCCCTATCATGGGACGTGGTTGCGTGTCGTTTAAATTGGGCACCGTGAAAACCAAGATAGAGGTTTGGGTGGCAGAGGTGTACGACCCATGTCTAATAGGGTTGGATGTGCTGACGGCCGGTGGTTGTAAGATCGACTTGGGCCGGGGGGTCATGCAGTTGGGTGGTGAGGAGTTGCCGTTAGGGGGCGTGAGCACGGATGAGAGGGTGGAGCTGGAGGCTCCTGACTCCGTGGTCATTCCCCCGGGTGCCGAGGCGGTGGTCCCGGCCCGGTGGCAAGCACCCCCAACGTGGCAGGGTCCCTGCGGCCTGGCGGAACTACCGGCAGGGCCGTCAACCCCGGGCTTAGTCGTGGGCCGCACCCTGGTAAGTACCGACGGGCCAATAGCGCCCGTGCGGGTGATAAATGTTAGCACGGAACCACGCACTATCAGGAAGGGCACGAAGGTGGCAGATTGCACCCCAGTAAAAGAGGTCGCAGAGCTGAGGGACGATAACGTCGAGTTGGACCGGCCCCAGAGGGAGTCTCCAGACTCGATTAGGAATTGGCCCGGTCCCATTTGTGAGATGGTAAATCGGAGTAGTGTAGATTTGGAGGATGCCCAGCGGGAGGCCTTATACAAGCTGGTCGACCGACACATCGGGATCTTCTCCTTGTCACCCGAGGATATTGGACGTACGGGCCTGGTGCAACATCAGATCCACACCAATGGGGCCCGGCCTGTCCGTCAGCCTGCTCGAAGGCTCCCATGGAGCAAAAGAGAGGAGGCTGATGAACAGGTTGAAAAGATGCTCAATGCAGGTGTCATCGAGCCCTCGGGAAGTCCTTGGATGTCACCAGTTGTGCTGGTTAAAAAGAAGGATGGGACCACGCGTTTCTGTGTGGACTATCGCCAGCTGAACAACGTGACACTCAAAGACTCCTATCCCCTGCCTAGAATTGACGATACCCTCGACGCCGTTGCAGGCTCTAAATGGTTCTCAACTTTGGACCTCAAGAGTGGGTATTGGCAGGTGGAGATGGATAAGACGGGGAAGGAGAAAACGGCATTTTCCACAGGGAAGGGACTGTATCAGTTCACTGTGATGCCGTTCGGTTTGTGTAACGCCCCCGCCACCTTTGAGAGACTGATGGAGCGTGTACTAGGCGGCATGCCGTGGCAGTCATGCCTGGTGTATCTGGATGACGTCCTGGTACACGCTAAAACATTCACCCAGGAGATAGCCAACTTGGACCAGGTGTTTGGGCACCTCAGGCAGGCAGGGCTGAAATTGAGCCCAGAGAAATGCACTTTGTTCGCGACAGAGGTGGCCTATCTCGGACACGTGATAGGCCGCGAGGGGGTGAAGACCGACCCCGGAAAAATTACAGCGGTAGAGGAGTGGCCCGTACCTACAACTGTCAAACAGGTACGGGGCTTTTGGGGACTTTGCTCCTACTACCGGCGTTTCATGGCAAACTTTGCGGAGATAGCCAGGCCCCTTCACCGGTTGACGGAGAAGGGGTTGAGATTTAATTGGACGGAGGAGTGCCAGGAGGCCTTCCTCAAATTAAAGGGGTGTTTGACATCCACACCTGTTTTAGCATACCCCACCGATGACGGGATGTATACCCTGGACACGGATGCAAGCCAGGAAGGATTGGGAGCAGTCTTGTCTCAGACACAGGGGGGCGTGGAAAGAGTGATCGCGTATTACAGTCGGGCCATGAGTAGGCCCGAACGAAATTATTGCGTAACTCGCAAGGAACTATTGGCTATGCTGTCTGCTGTGAGCCATTTCCACCCGTACTTGTACGGGAGGAAATTTTTGGTTCGAACTGACCATTCCTCCTTGCAATGGCTCTTACGGTTCAAGGAACCGGAAGGCCAAATTGCAAGGTGGTTGGAAAAATTGCAGCAGTACGATTTCAGTGTGGTCCATAGAGCCGGTAAGGCTCAAGGGAATGCCGATGCGCTCTCTCGACGCCCCTGTCTGAGGGAAAACTGCAAATATTGCACGAGATATGAGGAGAGGGACCAATTGGCAGACGCCTCCCCGAAACTCCCAGTCCGTGCGGCCCGGGTGGTAGGCCCAACTTTGCCACTAACCGCGGGAGAGGAATTTGGTGGATTGGCATGGAGCACGGCCCAGCGGGAAGACCCCGTGATAGGGCCAGTGTACAAATGGGTCCAGGAAAACAGGAGGCCCAGTGGGGAGGAAATCGCCCCATTCGGGGCACGAGCAAAGGCATACTGGGCTCAGTGGAGGACCCTAGAAATGAGGGACAACATCTTATATCGCAAGTGGGTGGAGATTCCTTCTGAACAAACTTCTTGGCTGGTGATAGTCCCTGATGGGTTTAAGACCCAAATTTTGAAACAGGTGCACGGTACCTGCGCCGGCGGCCATTTGGGCAGGACCAAAACAAAATCTCGGGCCCGCCGGCGGTTCTATTGGGTTAACATGGGGGGCGATGTACAGGACTGGTGTCGAGCATGCGACGCTTGTACTGCAAAAAAGGGACCGCCACAGAGGATGAGGGCCCCACTCCAACTACATCAGGTTGGGGCTCCCCTTGAGCGAGTGGCCATGGACATTTTGGGACCACTGCCCCCCACTCGCCAGGGTAATAAGTACATCCTCGTAATTATGGACTATTTCACCAAATGGCCAGAAGCCTTTGCCCTTCCCAGCCAGGAAGCAGGGGTTGTGGCCAAGGCCTTCGTAGAAGGATTTACATGCCGGTATGGGATTCCGCAGGAGTTGCACACGGACCAGGGACGAAATTTTGAGAGTGAATTACTAAAAGAGGTGTGCAGGCTCCTGGAAATTCGAAAGACACGGACAACGCCCCTGAGACCACAGTCTGATGGCATGGTGGAGAGGTTCAACAGGACCCTGGTCCAACAGTTGGCCCTCTTCACCGCCACTAACCAGGAGGACTGGGACGAACACCTTCCGTACCTCCTGATGGTCTATCACGCGTCCCAGCACGGGTCTACCGAATGTAGTCCGGCGCTGTTGATGTATGGACGGGAGCTGAGAAGCCCCGTCGATTTATTGTGCGGTCCGACGCCTGAGCGGCTTGATAGGCCCCCGGGGGAGGGCTATGCCCGTCGGTTGGAGGAAGGCTTGGAGAAGGTCCACGCCTTCACACGACACCAGCTCCAACAGGCGGGCATAAAGATGAAGCGCAGGTACGACCACCGGAGCCAGGTGAGCAAATACCCACCGGGGGCGAAGATTTGGTTCTTTAACCCCCGGCGAAGGAAGGGCAGATGCCCGAAGCTCACCTCACCTTGGCAGGGCCCGGGGGTCGTCCTGGCGCAAGTCAGTGACGTGGTCCTAAAAATTAAAATGGGACCACGAGCCCTCCCTCGGATCGTCCACGCGGACCGCCTGAGGCCTTACAAGGGCGACCTTACGCCCTCATGGATATGTCTTGCCGGAGGAGTCGGTGCTGGAACAGCCGCTCCCGCAGAGGCGCAAGGCTCTCAGAGCCTTGCAACGAGTTCACGAGCCCAGTAGGAAGGGAGGAAATCCCCCCTGGGAAATTGATTAATGGGATTATTTGAGGACATGGACAGACTTGTGAATGTGTAGAGGGGACGGAGCTTAGCTACGTAGTGTTAAAAGGAACGTGCTGTAGTATAAGGGACGACGTGGGAGCACGAGTTAGTTAGGGGATGTAGTTAGAAGGATGGCAGAGTTCAGTGGTGTGTGTGTTGAAGAGTTGTTGGTGAGTGGATTGGAAGCATGTGCTTGGTGAGTGAGTGAGGCCAGCGGGTCTGTGTGTGTGGAGCGAATGGGGAATGCATGGTGCGATGAGTGATTGGGGGGAGGAGTGACTCCCGCCCAAGGGACCCCGGGGTCAGTGTAGAGTGAGTTAGCTGGGTTAGTCAAATTGAAAAATGGAGGTCGTTTTGTTGTTGGTGGGAAAGTAGGCTCGAGACCCATTTGGAGGGGTGCAGGAGCCCTGTTGACAGGCTGGGAGCGTGGCTGCGAAAAGTGAGTATCGCTGAGTGGGTACCCCGGGCACCAGGCTAGTCGGCCGTGGTAGGCCAAGGGCCCATGGGGGGCCGGGATAGCGTAGTGGGCACGGGTGCGCCTGCTTGGTGCGGGGGCCCGGGGTGCCATTAGCCACGTGGGCAGTGTTGTGGGCACGGGTGACCCTCGGAAAGGGGCCTGGGAAGCCAGCCTGCCACGTGTGCGTTTCAGGGGAGGTGCCATGGGGGGCACTCCCCGGTGTTAGGGAGCTGGTAGGCTCGGAGGCAGTGTAGTGCCCGGGGGTGCCATCGTCGGAGAATCGGCAGAGGGTCGTGCCTGCCAAAGGGAGCCACGTGTCCCAGCCATGAGACCGTGTGAGGGCACGGGAAGAAAATTGGGGGGCGAGGCCCGGAATTGTGAGGACACCAACACAGGCAACGGGAATCTGGGTTGTTAGAACCAATAGTTTAAGCGAGAGGCGCTTGTTGAAAGCCCCGGGGTAGTTTAACAGTTAAATGGTTAGGGTAGATTAGGAAGTGTACCCCTCCGCACCATCCATCCCCTCGCTCTCGTTGTGGGCCGCTGGACCCACTTTGGTTATAGATCGCTGAACTCTGGGGAGGCCATCCTGAGGCTTCGTTGGGCCTCGGCACAGGACGCTAGCTCTCTCTTATTCCCCTCCGGGAAGGGAACGTAGGGGTTGGGAGTAGGCTAGGTGACAGGATAGGTGAGCCGAACAAAAACGATAAAGGGGGTTAGGGGACGATTTATAGTGGGGAAGTAAAAAAAAAAAAAAAAAAAAGTTGGGGCTAAATTGGTTTTGGACAAATTAAGGGAGTGGGTATAGACAGTGACAGGCAAAGGCGATAGGTTGGGAGGGAGACCGTAGGGTAGGTCCGAGCCCGCCTTCCGAGTGGCCAGCACCACCGCACTCCCTCCACCAACCTCCTCTGAACGGCAAAGGCTGGCCAGCTTCATCTGCTGGCTGCGTTTCTGCAAGGCAAAGGCCGGCCCACTTCATCGGCTGGCTGTTTTTCTTCAAGGCCTGTGCCGGCCAGTTCATCTGCCGGCTGTGTTTGCCTGCAGCGGCCTTCTTCTGCGGGCTGTGTTTGCCTGCTGCCTTTGCCATGCCATGCCCACTACCCCTGTTCACCAGCCCCGTTCAATTTTTGCTTTGCCCCCCCCCCTGTTCATTGCCATGTGCGCCAGGATCAAGGCAACAGTTTGCAAGCTGCAAGAACTGCCCTGTTGGCAGCTACAACATGGGCCTGCAGTGGCGGCCCGTGCACCGTGTTTGCGTTCAGTTCAAACCATTCATCCATCCATTCGTTGTGTTCATTGCATGTGCCACTTGAGCTGGCACGGAGACTGCATTTGTGCAGCCCATGCACCGTTGTGGTTCACTGCATTCAGTTCAAACCATTCATCCATCCATTCGTTGTGTTCATTGCGTGTGCCACTTGAGCTGGCACGGAGACTACGTTTGCGCAGCCCATGCACCGTTGTGGTTCACTGCGTTCAGTTCAAAAGGGAAGGCCTTGGACTGTGTGTGAGCAGCCGGCCACGTTCCCTGTCACCTGCATTGTTTTGAGTCAGAGACTGCATGCGAGCAGCCTGGCTCCCTGCTAACTGCTTTCTTTTTGCAGAGTTCAGTGATCCTGGGCCATGGTTTAGTGTAAAATTTGTAAGTTAAGGTTAAGATGTACTGTAAATATGAGTGCGCCCCCGGCATGTATGTCTTAGCGCCGGCAATTTTATTTAAGTCGTCCGTGTGAGTGAGTTTGTTTAGTTAGTTACTCAGCCCTCAGGTTATTTATTTTGGGGACACGAATACCATGAATGTCGCACTCAGGGATCCGTAGGTAAAATGTACTAGGGGAAAACTACACATGATGGCACACAAAAATTTGACGACTCGGGACGAGTCTGTAAAAAGGGGAGGGGGTAGTGTTGTGGTTGACCAAATTCGCAAACCACCATTCAGGTCCCTTAGGTGAGATATCTCTGTAAGTATATGTGTAGTTAGGCCCAAACCCGTTGTTTCGAGGGAATAAATGTCATTCAGTCGGGCTGCGACTCTTCAGGATAGCCGTTTTTCTTTTACTATCTTTATTTTGGACCAGCCGCCATTACTACCACCACGAACCACAACGCCGCTTCACAACAACCACCAACCACAACGCCGCTTCACAACAACAACCACCAACCACAACGCCGCTTCACAACAACAGCCACGATCTTTACCGTCACAACTCGCCACCATCGCATCACCGTCATTCCCACGCCACTTGTGGGCGCCGATGCTGGACTCGTGCGGGGCGCGCACCGAGCAGCGTGTTCAGAGACATCACAGACTTTCCGCAGAAAAACGGATCAAAAACGACTCACGCCCACTTCTGTTCCGACCTATCGGCGAGCTGGGGCGATTTGGCCCCGCCTCCAGGGCGTTGGAGTGAGGACGCTATATGCAAATTCATGGATCAAAAAGCATTCACGCCCACTTTTCCTCGGTCCAATGGGGAGCCAGTTCGAGAGGTGAAGGGTCGGAGGCAGAGGGTCAAAGGTGAAGGAGCGAAGCCACGGGGCTTATATAAACGGCCGCGCTCGCCAAACAGTTCAGTTCGGAGGGCAGAAGTCAAGAGTGAAGAGTTGGGACGAACCAAGAGAGGGGACGGAGAGGGCGATTAGACGGAGCTGCGGAGAGGTGGCGGCGGCGAAGGCGGACGAGGGGGTGCTCGCTTCGGTGCCGGGAGCTGCAGAGGGAGAGGCCAGCAACGCGACCGAGGTCGAGGAGGAGACGCTCGTCGCAGGACCCGAGACAGGGTGATATCCTCCTTCCCCCCCCGAGCATCAACAACCCCCTCCTGTTTCCCCCCGCGCTGAGATAGTGCGACAAGGGGGCCCCTTTCCCACCCCCTACCAGACACTGTCCGCGAGGCCCGCGGAGTTGAGGCGCCACCGCCACTTTGCGTCTCATCATCAGACGGGTAGGCCCGACACGGTCTCGGCCCCAGGCCCGCCTACCCCCCTCATCCTGGAGGGTGGTTCTTTTTCTTTTGCTTTGGGTATCTGTGTTGTCGGCGCCGTCTGTGAAGTAAAATTGTATAAGTGTTGCCGTGTGCTCGGTCGTCGGATAGCTCTGCATTGTGTTCTTCTTTTATATTTGCTTTTTGTGTAATATTGTGTTTCTTCTTCTATTACATTTGCTTTTGGTGTAATTGTATATGTGTGCTTTCCGTTCATCGCGAAATAAATGTGCTTATTGTTGAACTGTTTTCCCGTTTCGCTTCGTCTTTTCCCTTATTGAATCTCCATCTTACTTCACGTAAAGGGTTGGTCGTGGGCTAAAACGCCCGATAATTAATCGAACCGTCGGGGCCGACGATAACACCGCTCAGTTATCCCGATAGTACGGAACGGGTCGCTTAAAGTGGCCCGTGTCCGAAGTCGACCTGCGGCGAGGTGCGATCGTCCGGTCTACCCTCCGTGTGGGTACTTAGGTAGGTCGAATTTGGCGAGCAACCCTATCCCACGCGGGGGGCCGATTGGCACGATCGTGGTGAGGCCGAAAGGTCCACCCGTGACTAGTTCACCGGCGTTAGTCCGAGAGGGTCACGACTGGATTGTCCGGTGGGCGACGTGCCGCGATTCGAGTTACGTGGCCGCTCGCACGCCGGCGGGCGCGAATCCGCAACAATATATATATATATATATATATATATATATATATATATATATATATATATATATATATATATATATATATATATATATATGGTATGAGTTTAATCAAAACCATATGTGTAGGTTCAGAGAAGAAGTTGCAAGTATTTGTGGATGGACGGACGGATGATCGGACAGACGGATAAACGGACTGACGAACGACGTGCCATTCCATAAGCTTGCCGAAACTATGTTCCAGGTGAGCTAAAAACGTGAATTATTATAGATTTGTTAATGATGCTCTGACAACTTCATTTACTTCACAATAAATCTTCTTCTAAATTGTGGAAACAAAACGAAAATGAAAATCATGTGACGTACCCCTTAAGGGAATTTTTGTGGTCCTCACCTTTCATTTTGACGTGCTGTACTCTCCTCATCCTGCTGCCTCACATGTAATGAGATCTACAGACAAACAAAGAGGGCTTACTGATAATCAATTGTGCCACATGGTGTGAATTTCACTTTTTCACGACTCATTCCGAAATCCTTTCAAGAGGGAATTTAACCTGCAAATTTCCATTTGAAATTTAAACAGTTCAACAAATAAACGACGTCAGATTTATTTTTGGCTCAATAAGTGTAATTGTCCCAAACATAAGCAAAACGTTTCTCCCACGTACTGATTGACACACCAATGGCACATGAATGAAAATGAAATCATTACAACCACAGAAGAACAACCTTTTATCAGAAACTCTAAAAATATGGAAATATAAAAATCTGAAAAACAATGTGAAAAATATCAAAAGTCACAATTGAAAAATTAAATTGAAGATGAAGTAAATTAAATCAGGACAAAATATAAACTTCAACACAGGTATTGAGGTTCATGGAGAAGCAGACAGGCACTGTATGTGGAAGTATTAGGGATATGGTATGTTATGGTGTTTGGATACATGTATTGTGATTGTTAGGTCTGTGAGGTCTCATCAAAAGGTGAATGTGATGTATATACACGACATGGCCAAAAGTATGCGAACAACCCTTCTAATTAGTGGATTTGGATATTTCAGCCTCACCCATTGCTGACAGGTGTATAAAGTCAAGCACACAGCCATGCGATCTCCAGAGATAAACATTGGCAGTAGAATGGGACATACTGAAGAGCTCAGTGATGTTTAACGTGGCACTGTCATCGGATGCCACCTTTCCAACGAGTCAGTTCGTCAAATTTCTGCCCTGCTAGAGCTGCCCCGGTCGACTGTAAGTGCTGTTATTGTGAAGTGGAAACGTCTGGGAGCAACAACAGCTCAGCCGCGAAGTGGTCAGCCACACAAGCTCACAGAACGGGACCGCCGAGTGCTGAGGCGCGTAGCATGGAAAAATCGTCTGTCGTCAGTTTCAACACTCATGATCAAGTTCCAAACTGACTCTGGAAGCAACATCAGCACAAACACTGTTCGTCGAGAGCTTCATGAAATGGGTTACCATGGTCGAGCAGCCGCACACAAGCCAAAGATCACCATGCGCAATGCCAAGCGTCGGCTGGAGAGGTGTAAAGCTCACCGTCATTTGACTCTGGAGCAGTGGAAATGCGTTCTCTGGAGTGATGAATCACGCTTCACCATCTGGCAGTCTGACGGACGAATCTGGGTTTGAAGGATGCAAGGATAACGCAACCGGCCCGAATGCATAGTGCCAACTGTAAAGTTTGGTGGAGAAGAAATAATGGTCTGGGGCTGTTTTTCATGGTTCAGTCTCGGCCTCTTCGTTCCAGTGAAGGGAAATCTTAACGCGACAGCATACAATGAGATTGTACATGATTCTGTGCTTCTAACTTTGTGAAAACAGTTTGGGGAAGGCCTTTTTCTGTTTCAGCATGACAATGTCCCTGTGCAGAAAGTGAGGTTCATACAGAAATAGTTTGTCGAGATCAGTGTGGAAGAACTTGATTGGCTTGCGCAGAGCCCTGACCTCGACCCCATTGAACACCTTTGGGATGAATTGGAACGCTGACCAAGAGCCAGACCGAATTGCCCAACATCATTGCCTGACCTCAATAATGCTTTAGTGGGCGAATGGAAGCAAATCCCCCACAGCAATGTTCCAACATCCAGTGGAAAGCCTTCCCAGAAGAATGGAGGCTGTTACAGCAGAAAAGGGGGGATGAACTCCATATTAATGCCCATGATTTTGGAATGAAATGTTGGATGAGCAGGTGTCCACATACTTTTGGCCATGTGGTGTGTGTGTGTGTGTGTATATATATATATATATATATATATATATATATATATATATATATATATATATATATATATATATATATATATATATATATATATATATATATATATGCATACACACACTCTGTCACTCTGTCTCCGTGTATGTCTCCCTGTCTATTTCTGTCCCTCTGGCCCTCTCTCTCATGCTCAGCCACATCTTTTGAGATAAAAACAACAAACTCAGGGTGCAAATACAAATTTGTGTGGGGGTTAACATGGCTGTGACCTCATGCATGGGTGTGGGGGGGCACAAGGGGTCAAACTGTGTAAGACTTTGTAAAATGTGGATGGCAAGGGAGTGCTTATCACACTCCACTTGTTTCGATTTGCCCACCGATCACATCACGTACCTTCTGGTTGAATGGTTCGCATGAGCAGGAACAATAGTCTGGGTGGCAGATGGACAGTTGCTCTGTGTGGATTATGTGGTTTTACCGTGCGAGACATAATACGTGGCAATGCTCACCATAAGAGTCAGGAGGTGTGTCTGGTGTATAAATGAAAAATGTGGTCATCATTGGTTTGACATTTATTGGGATGCCATCCTGATGAGGGCAAATAAGCCCGAAATCCGGATTGGTGACTCTGTTTCATGTTTAACTGATGTTGACCATATAATCATTGTCTGTATGACAGTCACTCGGCTGAGGCCTCTGTGTTGGAGGTGACGCTTTGGTGTAGGACTGTGTCCGATGGGAGCAGGGGAGTGCTCGTCACACTCCATGTTTCGATTTGCCCGCCGATCACATCACGTGCCTCCTGGTTGAATGGTTTGCATTAGCAGGAACAATCATCTGGGTGGCAGACGGATGGTTGTTCTGTGCGGTTGTACCATGTGAGATATAATTTGCAGTGATGCTCATCATAACAGTTGGGAGGTGTGTGTGTGTGTGTGTGTGTGTGTGTGTGTGTGTGTGTGTGTGTGTGTGTGTGTGTGTGTGTGTGTGTGTGTGTGTGTGTGTGTGTGTGTGTGTGTTTGTGTGTATATATAAAAATATATATATATATATATATACAAATATATACATATAAACATATATACTGTATATATATATATATATATATATATATATATATATATATATATATATATATATATATATATATATACATACATATATACACATATCTTTATATACACAAATATATACATGTGTACCGGAAGTAGTAGCGTGCGCCTGTAGTCCGGCTACTCGGAGGATCGCTTGATGACGGGAGCTCTGCATAATAATATATATAATATATACATATGTACACTAGCGATACCCGTGCACATGCACGGGATAGCAGTACAACATAGCTGATAGCAGACGACAGACCGTACACGGGGAATGACAAAAATACGCATTGTGCAAAATGCAAGTGGTAGTATGGAACGCCAAGACTTCCCAAACGTTGTCGGCATGTCCGCTAAGTGCCACAGCAATTTCGTAGGGATTGTGTGACGGCGAGCCGAGTTTTTAGTGTGCAAGCTTGGTATTATAACAGAGATGTATATCTTCTGCTTCTTCTTTCGGCTGCTTCCGTTAGGGGTCGCCACAGCGGATCATCCGTTATGATCCACATTCTGATTTGGCACAGGTTTTACGCCGGATGCCCTTCCTGACGCAACCCTGGTCGCCTCTTACGACACAGGGATAAGGATTGGGTTTCGCCATTATTCCGGGCTGACCTACACCCTCTCATAGCGCGGCCCAGTGCAGAGCGACCATCCTCAAGCGATCGTCCAACCCAAGCCTCCGAGTAGCCGGATTACAGGCGCACGCCACTATGCCCGGTGCATATATATATATACATGTGTATATGCATGTATATATATATATATATATATATATATATATATATATATATATATATATATATATATATATATATATATTGTTATGGGTGTCAAAATCACATCCAACGAATACATACAAATATTTCTGTCCTCAAACAGATATTTCACTAAATGCATGTCCAGGATAGACCTATCCCCATGTATGGAGGAATTCTAACTTTGATGCATTGGAGAAGGGTGTAGAATAGATACCCTTTCTTATGGGATGGCCTTTTTCTCTTGACAACAGACACATTCATGCATGCAAGATTGCCGATAGCCCAACGTGGGCTCGTCTACTCCCTTTCCATCAGGACACATTGTCTTGGAGGTGGACGATTTATTTACACCTTGGACTTACACGACACTTGATTAAGCACACCGCAGGCTTTTTCTGAGCAGTTATTCTGACGTTCAAATACGGCTGTCAATCATTTAACTCACCCACCTATCTTCATTGACTTTCGTTACCCACCACCAGACATATACATATACATATATATATATATATATATATATATATATATATATATATATATACTTTTTCTTCTTCTTTCGGCTGCTCCCGTTAGGGGTCGCCACAGCGGATCATCCGTATGATCCGCATAGTGATTTGGCACATGTTTTACGCCGGATGCCCTTCCTGACGCAACCCTGGTCACCTCTTACGACACAGGGATATGGTACACCTATTTTAAACTGGGTATACACCGGCCCAGTATACTGGTACTCATTTCGCCGACCTCGGAAGGATGACAGGCTGAGTCAACCCCCTGGTGTATTAATTCAGTGGCCCAACGGGGCTTGAACTCAGGACCTTTTGGATCCCAAGCCGCTGCCCTAACCACTGCGCCAACACCAGGCTCTATATATATATATATATATATATATATATATATATATATATATATATATATATATATATATATATATATATATATATATATATATATATATATATATATATATATATATTTCTATATATATATATATGGTGTCTCAAAAAAATGTACTCACATTTTGGCTCCTCATAACTCATTGAATTTCTCATTTATTTTTTCAGATCAAATTGACCCTAATAATGGCAGAAGTACCACGAAGTTTTGAAGAAAGAAAATTTATCATAAAGTGCTACTGGAAGCACCAAAACATCATTGAAGTACAAAGACAATTTAGAAGATATTTTCACAAAGATCCACCAACGCGACACACCATTGCTCGCATCTGAGATAAGTTTGAAACAGGTGGAACTGTGCATGACGTCCATAAGGAGCGTTCAGGAAGACCACGGTCATCAACCACCCCTGCAAAGGAAAATCAATTGCTGGAAACCCTCCACCAATCCCCACAGAATTCTGTATGACAAATGGCTCGTGAGACAGGAATTCCAAAATCAAGCGCCCATCGCATTTTGAAGCGAATTAATCGGAAAAGTTACATTCCAAAATTAATCCATTGGTCCGCGTTATCGGCTGTGTTTGGAACGTGATGGTCATCAGTTTGAACATTTGCAAACAAGCATTTATCCATTTATACATTTAACCATTAATCTTGTTTCTAATCAATAAACAACGCATTTATTATCATTTAAAGAGTGAGTACATTTTTTTGGGGACACCCTGTATATATATATATATATATATATATATATATATATATATATATATATATATATATATATATATATATATATATATATATATATATAAATATATATTTTTTTTTTAGTGTGCAAGCTTGGTATTATAACAGAGATGTATATCTTCTTCTTCTTCTTTCGGCTGGTCCCGTTCGGGGTCGCCACAGCAGATCATCCGTATGATCCGCATGGTGATTTGGCACATGTTTTACGCCGGATGCCCTTCCTGACGCAACCCTGATCGCCTCTTATGACACAGGGATATGGTACACCTATTTTAACCGGGGTATACACCGGCCCAGTATACTGGTACTCATTTCGCCGACCTCGGAAGGATGACAGGCTGAGTCAACCCCCTGGTGTATTAATTCAGTGGCCCATCGAGGCTTGAACTCAGGACCTTTTGGATCCCAAGCCGCTGCTCTAACCACTGTGCCAACACCAGGCTCTATATATATATATATATATATATATATATATATATATATATATATATATATATATATATATATATATATATATATATATATATATATATATATATATATATATATATATATATATATATATATATATATATATATATATACACACATATATATATACACACATATATATACACATATATACATATACATATATATACACATATATACATATACATATATATACACATATATACATATATATATATATATATATATATATATATATATATATACATATACTCACATATATAAATATATTGTTACGAATTTCGGCCCGTCCGGCGTGCGATCGGCCACGAAACTTGAATCGCGACGCGTCGCCCACCGGAACGGACAATTCAGTCGTGACCCTCCTGGAACTATCGCCAAGGAGCTAGTCAGGGGTGGGGGTTTAACCTCACCACAACCCAGTCTGCATTCTACCCGCGCGAAATAGGTATATCGACATTCGGCGATTCACCCTAAGTACCCGCGCGGGTAGCGTACCGAGGAGTTGTACCACGCCGCAGGTCGACTCCGGACACGAACCGCTTAAGCGGCTCGTTCCGTGCTGCAGGGAGAACCGAGCGGTGACCTCGACGGTTCAGATTAGTTACCGGGTGTTTTAAACCCACTATCAATCCTTTACCTGATGCAAGATGGAGATTCAACAAAGGAAAGGACGAAGCGAAACGGGGGAACAATTGGACAAGCGCACTTTTATTTCACACACGTAAGCAGGAAAATAGGAACAAAGGAAAGCACTACGACCGAATAAAAGGCAATTATTTACAGTACAGTCCCTAATACAGGTTTTACTTGTCGGACTGGCACCACAAAAACACAAACAAAAGCCTGAAAAGAAAAGAAAAGAAGTGACTTCCCTCATGGACCGTCGAGTCCTCCTCTCCTACTACCGTCAGTGCGGTCGCGCCTGGTTCAGGCCTCCCACACGGCCGGGGAACCCTCTCCGGCACCCCTCATCCTGATGCGCAGGTACACCACAGGCCGCACTGCGGCGCCTCCTGTCCACGTCTCCACCAACAGGCCGCGCCGGGCCACGAGCGAGGGAACAAAAGAGGAGGAAGGGAGCGCTTTGGAGAGCGAGACCCAAGGAGAGAGACCGAGCCTTTTTGGAGAGAGAGCTGGTGCCTTTTCCGGAGAGAGCGACAGCCAACATGAGCCACGATCAGAGAGACTTGAGCCTCATGTCCGTTTACCTTTTGTAAGGCGGGGCTCCGCCCTTCGCCGCTCGGGGCTCCGCCCCGTTCGCGGCTCCACCTCCCTTCGAGGCGTTTCCAGAAAGCTCTCGAAGGGGGGCGTGCCTCCACTCCGACCGCCTCACGCCGGGCCTCCACCAATGGGGAGAGAGCTGCCCTGCCCCCCTTCCCGTGCCAGCTTTGGTACTGCAGAGGGGTGCACAAACCCGCGCACTAGCGCAGGTTTCTTTTTTTGCAATTGTCGTTGGTTGGTTTGAGGTTGTTGGATCCAAAATAACGATAGAGAAAAGAAAAATGGCTAACTCAAAGCGTCGCAGCCCAGATGAATCACACATATTCCCTCTAAACAACAGGTGTGGACTAACTACACATGAACTTAGCGTCATAACTGATCTAAGGACCCTTTATGGTGTATTGCGAATTTCTACAGCCGTAACACTACCCTCCCTCCCCTTTTTACAGACTCGTCCCGAGTCGTCAAATTTTCGTGTGCCATCATGTGTCAGTTCTCCTCTCGTACGTTTTACCTTCGGATCCCTGAGTGCGACATTCAGAGTATTCATGTCCCCAAAATAAATAACCTACGGGCTGAGTAATTAACTAAACAAACCCACTCATACTGACGACTTAAATAAATTGCCGGCGCGAAGACACACATGCCGGTGGCGCACTCATATACAATACACAACTTAACACCTTACAAATTTGACACTAAACCATGGCCCAGGATCAATGGACTCTGCAAAGAGAAAAGCAGTTAGCAGGGAGCCAGGCTGCTCGCATGCAGTCTCTGGCTCAGGGAATGCAGGTGTGGGGAACATGGCCGACTGCTCACACGCAGTCCAAGACCTCCCCCTTTTTTAACAGGAACGCAGTTAACAACGGCGCATGAGCTGCGCAAATGCAGTCTCCATGCCAGCTCAAGTGGCACACGCAATTAACGCAACGGATGTATGGATGGATGGATGAATGGACGCAAACACGGTGCACGGGCCGCCACTGCAGGCCTGTGTTGTAGCTGCTAACAGGGCACTCCTCGCAAACTGCGGGACGATCCTGGCGCACATGGCAATGAACAAGGGGGGGGGGGAATGCAAAACAGAATGGGGGCAAAAGATGACGAGGGCAGTAGGCATGGATGGAAAAGTTGGACAGGCAAGGCATGGCATGACAAGGCCGCTGTAGCAAACACAGCCAGCAGGTGACGTTGGCCGGCACAGGCCTCGTAGCAAACGCAACCGGCAGTGAAGCTGACCGGCACAGGCCTTGCAGTAAACAGCCAGCCGATGAAGTGGGCAGGCACAGGCCTTGAAGTAACACAGCCAGCCGATGAAGTTGGCCAGCCTTTGCCTTTCAGTGGAGGTTGGTGGAGGGAGTGCGGTGGTGCTGGCCACTCGGAAGGCAGGCTCGGACCTACCTACTGTCTCCCTCCCAACCTATCGCCTTTGCCTGTCTCTGTCCATACCCACCCCCTTAATTTGTCAAAAACCAATTTATCCCCAACTTTTTTTTTTAACTTCCCCACAATAAATCGTCTCCTAACCCCCTTTATCGTCCTTGTTCGGCTAACCTATCCTGTCATCTAGCCTACTCCCAACCCCTACGTTTCCATCCTGGAGGGAAATGAGGGAGAGCTAGCGTCCTGTGTCGAGGCCCAACTCAAGCTTCAGGATGGCCTCCTCAGATTTCAGCGATCTTTACCCAAAGTGGGTCCAGCGGCCCACAACGAGAGCGAAGGGATGGATGGTGCGGAGGGGTACACTTCCTATCTACCCTATCCATTTAACTTTTGAACTACCCCGGGGGCTTTCAACAAACGCCTCTCACTTAAACTATCGGTTCTAACAAACAAGATTCCCATCGCCTGTGTTGGTGTCCTCACAAATTACGGGCCATGCCCTCCAATTTTCTTCCCGTGCCCTCACACGGTCTCACGGCTGGGACGCGTGGCTCCCTTGGCAGGAACTACCCTCTGCCGATTCCCCGACGATGGCACCCCCGGGCACTACACTGCCTCCGAGCGTACCAGCTCCCTAAACACCGGAGAGTGCCCTCCATGGCGACTCCCCTGAAACGCTCACGTAGCAGGCTGGCTTCCCGGGCCCTTTTCCGAGGGTCACCCGTGCCCACGACTGCCCACGCAGCCAATGGCGCCCTGGGCCCCCGCATCATGCGCTACAGCCAACATGATCCACGATCAGAGAGACTTGAGCCTCACGTCCGTTTGCCTTTTGTAAGGCGGGGCTCTGCCCTTCACCGCGCGGGGTGCCGCCCCGTTCGTGGCGTTTCAAGAAGGCTCTCCAAGGGGGGGGGGCATGCCCCGACTCCGACCGCCTCACGCCGGGCCTCCACCAATGGGGAGAGAGCTGCCCTGCCCCCCTTCCCGTGCCAGCCTTGGCACCGCAGAGGGGTGCGCAATCCCGCGCACTAGTGCAGGTTTCTTTTTTCCATTGGCGTTGGTTGGTTTGAGGTTGTTGGATCCAAAATAACGATAGAGAAAAGAAAAATGGCTCACTCAAAGCGTTGCAGCCTGGATGAATCAAACATATTCCCCCTAAACAACAGGTGTGGACTAACTACACATGAACTTAGTGTCATAACTGATCGAAGGACCCTTTATGGTGTACTAGCTGAAGTACCCGGTAATACCCGGGAAATTTGCCCTATTTTCCTCACGCTAGTTAGACTGAGGCATTCGTTGTATGGAGAAAATTAGGAAGGCTTCTTTTATTCCTCAGATTTATG
>NC_140964.1:140981610-140989822 GCF_056783735.1 Eptatretus burgeri
TGAGTCCTCATCTTGCTTCACGTAAAGGGTTGGTAGTGGGCTGAATACGCCCGATAATTAATCGAACCGTCGAGGTCGACGATAACACCGCTCGGTTATTCTGATAGTACGGAACGGGTCGCTTAAGTGGCCCGTGTCCGAAGTCGACCTGCGGCGAGGTGCGATCGCCCGGTCTACCCTCCGCGTGGGTACTTAGGTAGGTCGAATTTGGCGAGCAACCCTATCCCATGCAGGGGCTGATTGGCTCGATCGCGGTGAGACCGAAAGGTCCACCCGTGACTGGTTCCCGGCGTTAGTCCGAGAGGGTCACGACTGGATTGTCCGTCCGGTGGGCGACGTGCCGCGATTCGAGTTACGTGGCCGTCAGCACGCCGGCGGGCGCGAATCCGCAACACTGGTGTCAGGAGTGGGATATAAACTCATCGCCCTCCTCGCGGCACTGGTATCGGAGAACAGGAAAACGGGCTCTCCTGTCTCCGGCTAAATTCACGGGAATCGGTCCAGGGGTGAGAGAAGCGACCCCGATTCCCTCCAAATTACGAGCGAGCGAAATTAACCCTTTAAGAGAAGCAAGATGGCGTCTCAAGGCGAGCGGGAGCCGGGGGTATTAGAAATGTATATGTGTAGTAATGTAGAATCCATGGTCCAGGATGGAATCCCCGAGCAGGAAATGTTGATTGTGCAGGAACACGGACTCGCCCAACTGAACCCAGGGCCCGAGGTGGGTGCGGCAGCGGCCGCGGTGTATGACACCTTCCCCCCCCTCTCCACCAAGACCCTTCCCCAACCCCTGCCGAAACGGCTCACTCAAGCGCACCCGACGTGGCCCAGCTATGCGCCATGCTGGCGGCAATGACAAATGAAATAAAAAACGAAATGAAAGACATGAACAAACAAATAAACGAAAAGATGGATACAAATACAAACGAAATGAAAGGCATGAACGAAAAGATGGATACAAATACAAATGAAATGAAAAACGAAATGAACAAGCAAATAAACGGAATGGAAGCAAACATGAAGGAAGAAATGAAAGAGCTACGGGGTGAGACGCAGAACATGGGAATGAGCCTGAAAGGAAGCTTGGAAGAACTAAAAAACGAAATGAAAAAGGAAGTCGACACGATACGAGCGGAGGTGACCGGGTTAAAAGAGAAAGTAAAAGGAGTGGGAGTCGCAATGGAAGAAAGTAAACAAGAGAGGGTAAACGAAATAAAGACGGTGGTGGGAAAAATAGACAAAGTAGGAAAAGGATTGGGAGAAGTAAAACAGGGACAAGACCAAATAAAGGAGGAAATCGGGAGGAACACGACGGCGATAGAGGAATTAAAAAGAGAACAAGGGAAAATAAAGGAGGGATTGGGAGCCGTGAAGGAGGACTGTGAGAAAAGACATCGGGAAATGACAGACAAAGTTGAAAACCTGCGAAAGGAGGTAAAAGCGGAGACACAGAAAGGATTAAAGAAGGTGGCGGAGGAATGTAGAAAGAGACATGAGGAGGTAATTAATGAAATGGAGCGGAAAGCCGGAGAAAAGACAGAGGAACTGGGGGAGCAGATAGAAAAACCGGGGCGAGACAGAAGAGCAGTTTAGGACAACGAGGGAGGAAATATCCAAGACAAATAAGATGGTGACACAGGTACAAGGGGAGGTGGAGCAAATAAGAGAAAAAGTCGGGGAACTGTCGTTAGGAACGATAGGGGAGGAAATAAATGGGGTAATAAAGGGGAAAATGGAGGAAATGGAGAAGAGACTGACGGATAGGGTGGAGGCCCGGTGTGAGAAGCAGGGTGGCCTCCTTCGGGAACAGGGGGAGAGGATATACTCCCTCGAGGCGGATCGTGCCCAGGTGGGGCCGGTGTCACAGGGCGGAGGAGGAGGCTTGCCCGATGCGGGGGTGAGCATGCCAAGCTTGGGGAGGGTAGAGACCGCGGGGTCTTTTGGCCTAATGGGGGTACCCGGAATGACTGTTCCAGGGCGTGTGCAGAGTGTGAGTCCAATGGCTTGGGAGAATAAGCGGGACGACGCGGGGCACGGACAGACGCGGACAAGGGTGGTGGAGCCCCCGGGCAAATGGCTCGGACCCTGCGGGAGTGAGGCACCGTTGGGACTGGGGAGGTACACTCCGCCCGGAGTCCCTAGGGAACGGGAGGAGACCTCGAAAGAACCGAGGGTGCCGCTACCCCCGTACGATGGCAAGACGGACTTGAGGGCATATATGGCCCAGTTCCAGTGTGTTGCCAGAGGCAATGGCTGGAACGAGGTGCAGGGTGTGGCACAACTCACAGCGGCCCTGCGTGGCGTGGCTTTGGAAGTCCTGACCACGGTACCCAGTGAGGGGGCGACCCTGGAGGATCTCCATTCGGCCCTAAAAAACCGATTTGGCATGGACCAGCAGAGCGAGCTTGTTAAAGCTCAGCTCAACGGGCGCAAACGACGTCCCCAGGAATCACTGGGAGAATTGGCACATGACATTCGCCGCTTGGTGGGGATCGCGCACACCAACATGCCGCCGGAGTACCGGGAGGAGATTGCCCTGGACCATTTCCTTCGAGCAATAGGGCACCGATGTCGGAGCATTGCTCACCGTATGGCGCCCGGACAACCTCCAGAAGGCGGCTGATACTGCTGCCTGCTGGGAGGCAGCCAGAACGCCATTGGGAGGGGCTGGGCGCCATGCGGTGGCAGTCCGACAGGTGGACCCCGTGCACGACAGTGCGCTGGGAGCCGGGGCAACCCTGGGCGACCAAGCGCGAGTGGAAAGGATGGTGCAGGGCATGTTCGACCGCCGGTTCGGGAGACCTGTGGAGAGGCGGTCGGGCCCGGGAAGGGCGGGAGATGGGCCATCGGGGGGTACCCCAATTCGGAATGGAGGGGGGTATAATTCGGCGTACTGGAGGCAAACACCTTACCAGAAGAGGTGTTATAATTGTGGCGCAGGGGACCACCTGCAGCGGAGGTGCAACGCCCCGCGCAGGGAAAGGCCCCCGCGAAGAGAAGAGCCACGGCCCCCTAGACCACCAACTCCGCCCCGGGTCAATAGGGATAGCCAGGCCCAACCATCCCCCCCCCCACCAGTCCCCGGGAAACTAAGAAGTGCCGAACATGTAGGGCCGTGTTCGGCAGACTCAGACGGAGAAGAGCCCTCAGAACTGCGACAGGTCATCAGTTGTGGCCAAATTGGCAAAGGTAGCTTAACAATTCGGTGCAAGATTGCCGGCGTAGGGGTAGACGCCGTGGTGGACACAGGAGCAAGCGCCACGATCATCAGCCCTGTGGTCCTTGATTCGAGTGTAGACGGTTGGGATGAGATCCACCGTCTGCAAAACCATAGTTTGCAGCTAGCTACCGGGGCAACGGCCCCTATCATAGGACGTGGTTTCGTGTCGCTTAAATTGGGCACTGTGAAAACCAAGATAGAGGTTTGGGTGGCAGAGGTGTACGACCCATGTCTAATAGGGTTGGATGTGCTGACGGCCGGTGGTTGTAAGATCGACTTGGGCCGGGGGGTCATGCAGTTGGGTGGTGAGGAGTTGCCGTTAGGAGGCGTGAGCACGGATGAGAGGGTGGAGCTGGAGGCTCCTGACTCCGTGGTCATTCCCCCGGGTGCCGAGGCGGTGGTCCCGGCCCGGTGGCGAGCACCCCCAACGTGGCAGGGCCCCTGCGGCCTAGCGGAACTACCGGCAGGGCCGTCAACCCCGGGCTTAGTCGTGGGCCGCACCCTGGTAAGTACCGACGGGCCAGTAGTGCCCGTACGGGTGATAAATGTTAGCACGGAACCACGCACTATCAGGAAGGGCACGAAGGTGGCAGATTGCATCCCAGTAAAAGAGGTCGCAGAGCTGAGGGACGATAACGTCGAGCCAGACCGGCCCCAGAAGGAGTCTCCAGACTCGATTAGGAATTGGCCCGGTCCCATTTGTGAGATGGTAAATCGGAGTAGTGTAGATTTGGAGGAGGCCCAGCGGGAGGCCTTATACAAGCTGGTCGACCGACACATCGGGATCTTCTCCTTGTCACCCGAGGATATTGGACGTACGGGCCTGGTGCAACATCAGATCCACACCAATGGGGCCCGGCCTGTCCGTCAGCCTGCTCGAAGGCTCCCATGGAGCAAGAGAGAGGAGGCTGATGAACAGGTTGAAAAGATGCTCAATGCAGGTGTCATCGAGCCCTCGGGAAGTCCTTGGATGTCACCAGTTGTGCTGGTTAAAAAGAAGGATGGGACCACGCGTTTCTGTGTGGACTATCGCCAGCTGAACAACGTGACACTCAAAGACTCCTATCCCCTGCCTAGAATTGACGATACCCTCGACGCCGTTGCAGGCTCTAAATGGTTCTCAACTTTGGACCTCAAGAGTGGGTATTGGCAGGTGGAGATGGATAAGACGGGGAAGGAGAAAACGGCATTTTCCACAGGGAAGGGACTGTATCAGTTCACTGTGATGCCGTTCGGTTTGTGTAACGCCCCCGCCACCTTTGAGAGACTGATGGAGCGTGTACTAGGCGGCATGCCGTGGCAGTCATGCCTGGTGTATCTGGATGACGTCCTGGTACACGCTAAAACATTCACCCAGGAGATAGCCAACTTGGACCAGGTGTTTGGGCACCTCAGGCAGGCAGGGCTGAAATTGAGCCCAGAGAAATGCACTTTGTTCGCGACAGAGGTGGCCTATCTCGGACACGTGATAGGCCGCGAGGGGGTGAAGACCGACCCCGGAAAAATTACAGCGGTAGAGGAGTGGCCCGTACCTACAACTGTCAAACAGGTGCGGGGCTTTTTGGGACTTTGCTCCTACTACCGGCGTTTCGTGGCAAACTTTGCGGAGATAGCCAGGCCCCTTCACCGGTTGACGGAGAAGGGGTTGAGATTTAATTGGACGGAGGAGTGCCAGGAGGCCTTCCTCAAATTAAAGGGGTGTTTGACATCCGCACCTGTTTTAGCGTACCCCACCGATGACGGGATGTATACCCTGGACACGGATGCAAGCCAGGAAGGATTGGGAGCAGTCTTGTCTCAGACACAGGGGGGCGTGGAAAGAGTGATCGCGTATTACAGTCGGGCCATGAGTAGGCCCGAACGAAATTATTGCGTAACTCGTAAGGAACTATTGGCTATGCTGTCTGCCGTGAGCCATTTCCACCCGTACTTGTACGGGAGGAAATTTTTGGTTCGAATCTGACCATTCCTCCTTGCAATGGCTCTTACGGTTCAAGGAACCGGAGGGCCAAATTGCAAGGTGGTTGGAAAAATTGCAGCAGTACGATTTCAGTGTGGTCCATAGAGCCGGTAAGGCTCATGGGAATGCCGATGCGCTCTCTCGACGCCCCTGTCTGAGGGAAAACTGCAAATATTGTACGAGACATGAGGAGAGGGACCAATTGGCAGACGCCTCCCCGAAACTCCCAGTCCGTGCGGCCCGGATGGTAGGCCCAACTTTGCCACTAACCGCGGGAGAGGAATTTGGTGGATTGGCATGGAGCACGGCCCAGCGGGAAGACCCCGTGATAGGGCCAGTGTACAAATGGGTCCAGGAAAACAGGAGGCCCAGTGGGGAGGAAATCGCCCCATTCGGGGCGCGAACAAAGGCATACTGGGCTCAGTGGAGGACCCTAGAAATGAGGGACAACATCTTGTATCGCAAGTGGGTGGAGATTCCTTCTGAACAAACTTCTTGGCTGGTGATAGTCCCTGATGGGTTGAAGACCCAAATTTTGAAACAGGTGCACGGTACCCGCACCGGCGGCCATTTGGGCAGGACCAAAACAAAATCTCGGGCCCGCCGGCGGTTCTATTGGGTTAACATGGGGCGCGATGTACAGGACTGGTGTCGAGCATGCGACGCCTGTACTGCAAAAAAGGGACCGCCACAGAGGATGAGGGCCCCACTCCAACTACATCAGGTTGGGGCTCCCCTGGAGCGAGTCGCCATGGACATTTTGGGACCACTGCCCCCCACTCGCCGGGGTAATAAGTACGTCCTCGTAATTATGGACTATTTCACCAAATGGCCAGAAGCCTTTGCCCTTCCCAGCCAGGAAGCAGGGGTTGTGGCCAAGGCCTTCGTAGAAGGATTTACATGCCGGTATGGGATTCCGCAGGAGCTGCACATGGACCAGGGACGAAATTTTGAGAGTGAATTACTAAAAGAGGTGTGCAGGCTCCTGGAAATTCGAAAAACACGGACAACGCCCCTGAGACCACAGTCTGATGGCATGGTGGAGAGGTTCAACAGGACCCTGGTCCAACAGTTGGCCCTCTTCACCGCCACTAACCAGGAGGACTGGGACGAACACCTTCCGTACCTCCTGATGGCCTATCGCGCGTCCCAGCACGGGTCTACCGCATGTAGTCCGGCGCTGTTGATGTATGGACGGGAGCTGAGAAGCCCCGTCGATTTATTGTGCGGTCCGACGCCTGAGCGGCTTGATAGGCCCCCGGGGAGGGCTATGCCCGTCGGTTGGAGGAGGGCTTGGAGAAGGTCCACGCCGCACGGCCACCAGCTCCAACAGGCGGGCATAAAAATGAAGCGCAGGTACGACCACCGGAGCCAGGTGAGCAAAATACCCACCGGGGGCAAAGATTTGGTTCTTTAACCCCCGGCGAAGGAAGGGCAGATGCCCGAAGCTCACCCTCACCTTGGCAGGGCCCGGGGTCGTCCTGGCGCAAGTCAGTGACGTGGTCCTAAAAATTAAAATGGGACCACGAGCCCTCCCCCGGATCGTCCACGCGGACCGCCTGAGGCCTTACAAGGGCGACCTTACGCCCTCATGGATATGTCTTGCTGGAGGAGTCGGTGCTGGAACAGCCGCTCCCGCAGAGGCGCAGGGCTCTCAGAGTCTTGCGACGAGTTCACGAGCCCAGTAGGAAGGGAGGAAATTCCCCCCCCCCCTGGGAAATTGATTAATGGAATTATTTGAGGACATGGACAGACTTGTGGATGTGTAGCGGGAACGTAGCTTAGCTACGTAGTGTTAAATGGAACGTGCTGTAGTTTAAGGGACGACGTGGGAGCACGAGTTAGTTAGGGGGTGCAGTTAGAAGGATGGCAGAGTTCAGCGGTGAGTGTGTTGAAGAGTTGGTGAGTTGTGAGGTGAGTACTTGTTGAGTGAGTGAGGCCAGCGGGTCTGTGTGAGTGAAGCGAATGGGGAATGCATGGTGCGATGAGTGATTGGGGGGAGGAGTGACTCCCGCCCAAGGGACCCCGGGGTCAGTGTAGAGTGAGTTAGCTGGGTTAGTTAAATTGAAAAATGGAGGTCGTTTTGTTGTTGGTGGGAAAGTAGGCTCGAAACCCATTTGGAGGGGTGCAGGAGCCCTGTTGACGGGCTTGGGAGCGTGGCTGCGAAAGGTGAGTATCGCTGAGTGGGTACCCTGGGCACCAGGCTAGTCGGCCGCGGTAGGCCATGGGCCCATGGGGGGCCGGGATAGAGTAGTGGGCACGGGTGCGCCTGCTTGGTGTGGGGGCCCGGGGCGCCATTATCCACGTGGGCAGTGTTGTGGGCACGGGTGACCCTCGGAAAGGGGCCCGGGAGGCCGGCCTGCCACGTGTGCGTTTCAGGGGAGGTGCCATGGGGGGCACTCCCCGGTGTTAGGGAGCTGGTAGGCTCGGAGGCAGTGTAGTGCCCGGGGGTGCCATAGCGGGAGAATCGGCAGAGGGTCGTGCCTGCCAAAGGGAGCCACGTGTCCCAGCCAGGAGACCGTGTGAGGGCACGGAGAGAAAATTGGGGGGGCGAGGCCCGAAATTGTGAGGACACCAACACAGGCGATGGGAATCTGGGTTGTTAGAACCAATAGTTTAAGCGAGAGGCGCTTGTTGAAAGCCCCGGGGTAGTTTAACAGTTAAATGGTTAGGGTAGATTAGGAAGTGTACCCCTCCGCACCATCCATCCCCTCGCTCTCGTTGTGGGCCGCTGGACCCACTTTGGTTATAGATCGCCGAACTCTGGGGAGGCCATTCTGAGGCTTCGTTGGGCCTCGACACAGGACGCTAGCTCTCCCTTGTTCCCCTCCGGGAAGGGAACGTAGGGGTTGGGAGTAGGCTAGGTGACAGTATAGGTTAGCCGAACAAGGACGATAAAGGGGGTTAGGGGACGATTTATAGTGGGGGAAGTAAAAATAAAAAAAAATAAGTGGGGGCTAAATTGGGGTTTGACAAATTAAGGGAGTGGGTATGTACAGTGACAGGCAAAGGCGATAGGTTGGGAGGGAGAC
>NC_140964.1:141015322-141035322 GCF_056783735.1 Eptatretus burgeri
TTTGGCAGTTTCACCAGAAGGGGGTTGCTGGCGGACCTTGAGCGCCCTGCAGAAATATAGGTGGGACAAAGCACAGACAGAGCAGTTGGGGCAAGGTCAAAGAGGAGACGGTAGAAGTCAGAAAGATAACCTGCGATGAAAGACCAAAAGACTCAGCTCCATTGTGGAAGCTACCAATGATCCTAAATGCCTTGGTTTCCACAGCGTGAAACCAAACTAGGTGCAAGGCATGAGCACCAGCCCAGAGGGGAGAGCACTATTCCATCAGGCTGCGGATGAAAGCTTTGTCTGTGGTCAGGAGATCAGGTGTGCCAAGGAAGGTCTTTGCACAACAGAGGATGCCCAGTCAGCGACTGGCTTTGGACACCAGCGCGGAAATGTGACTTTCCCAGGAAAGATCATGACAGATAGTGAGGCCCAAAAGGTTGAATGGCAGGTCTTCTTCAAGAGGATTGTTGAGAAACTATATGGGTTGCCAGACGGTCCAGAAGCAGCACGTCAAGGATAGAGTGACGAGGTCTGAATCACAATTGATGATCGGAAATCAAGCCATTGGAGAAGAGGAAAGATTTAATGTCGTTCGCGATGATGGATTCCATCACCTTGCTGATGATTGGGAGAAGGCAGATTGGTCTGTGGTTGAAGGGATCTGTTTTTGCACCTTTTTATGCAGAGCGGTAATATGTGCTGGTTTTCAAGCAGATGGTAGATGACCTTCAGCAAATGAGAGGGTGAATAGAACAGATAGAGGGTGAGCAAGAGCAGCAGAGCAGGTTTTTAGAACACATGGGCTGATCCCGTCTGGACGGGTTGCAGAACCTGAGTCGAGGTTTGACAGCAAACTCTCCACCTTGTCGGGAGAAAAGCACACAAAGTCCAGGAACAGCTGGGTGATGTGGGAGCAGAAAGCGATGGGTTTGGGGACAAGATTTTGAAGGAAACAGAGTTTAGGCATTCAATGTATTCATGGGCAGTGTCAGCTGTGCAGCCATTTGAGGTAAGGGAGGGATGGCGGTGCAACATACACTAGAAACAGACTTGACCAGATGCCACCAGGATTTGGAGGAGGGAGAAAGGTTTGAGAGTTCAGTCTTGAGATTAGAAAAATGTTGTTTCCTGGCTCTCCTGAGGGTAGACACAAACTTGTTCTGACCTTTGTGGAAGGAACTGAGATTGGCATCAGTTGGATTTGCCTTCCATGAGGCGATGGCAAGTTGTTTCAAGGCAACTGTCTCACCACAGGCTTCAGTGTTTCAGTGTACCATGGGCATGACAACTGAAGATGAGATGAGATAAATCTGTGCATGAGAGCAAGCAAAATTATTTGAAAAATTTCCAGGATGAGTTGATGTCAACAGCCGAGTGTTGGCTTAATGGTTAGTGTGGTGGGCTTGGGATCCACGGTTCTGAGTTCAAATTCCGCTCGGCCATTGAATCAACACCAAGTGGGGTTGACTCAGCCTGTCATCCTTCCGAGGTTGGCAAAATGAGTACCAGCTTGCTGGGATGTCCCAGCGTGTGCCCCGGTTTAGAATAGGTACACTGTGCCCCTGTGTGCCGTAAGAGGCGACTAAAGGGTTGGCATCAGGAAGGTCATCCGGCCATAAAAACATTGCCTCAAAAAGGGGAACCATGATAGAAGATTGTTATGGGACCTGCATGGCTAACCCCTGCTCTCGCAGGGAAAATGGCCTTGAAGTGTGTGTGTGTGTGTGTGTGTGTGTGTGTGTGTGTGTGTGTGTGTGTGTGTGTGTGTGTGTGTGTGTGTGTGTGTGTGTGTGTGTGTGTGTGTGTGTGTGTGTGTGTGTGTGTGTGTGTGTGTGTGTGTGTGTGTGTGTGTGTGTGTGTGATGCATTGATGTCAGAGGATGTAGAAATTGGGGACCAGTATAGAAGTTTGATGGCTGCTTGAAGTCCCTGCCAGTGGGCCTGACTGAAATGTCACACTCGTCAGCGTTGATGTGGTTCTCAAATAACAGCCAGAGATGTCTACTTTAACAAGCATATGGTCGGATGAACCAATCAGAGCCGAAGCAGAACAGCAGATATTTGCAGGGAAATTAGTCAAAACCAAATCCAGAAGAGACGGAGTACCGCTGACTGAGATCCGGGTCAGGAAGTTGACCGATTGACTCAGTCCCAATGAGTCACAGAAGTCCTTTGCTGAAGTACTATGGCAGATGAGAGAGGTACCCAAACCCAACCAACTGGCATGATGACAATTGAAATCACCACATATGAAGAAGAGAGAGTTTGGATGAGAGGATAGAAATTGGTCCATGTTATCGGCGAGCGAGACATAAACTGAGTCATCACTGTTTGGTGGACGGTACAACACACACATAAACAAGAGGTTGGGGTGGAAGGGCAGCCGTGGCCAGAGGTACTCCTGGAGGTGTGGTGGAGTGAGAGCAGTGCATGGAGAGTGAGGAATAGAGTCTTTGATGAAGAGAGCAACTCGTTCACCAGGACAAGGCTCAGGTCTGTCATACCGGAGGAGGGAGTAACCAGGGAGAGATACTTGGAAGTAAGAGACAACTTGAGGGAGGAATGTTTCTGTTGGGCAGATTATGTCTGGTTTGTCATTGACAACCTGTATGGAAAGATTTGTCAGGTTAAAGTGAAGGCCATGGATGTTTGAGGTCCATACTGTTAAGGAAGAGGGAGGGGAGGAGGCTTTGGGCGCAGGAGAGGAAAGGGGTAAGATAAGACAAGGGGGAGAGGGGGAGGTAGGGAGAGCTATTGAAAGGGTGTGGGAGATTGCAGAAGAGCTAGGGAAGAGAGCCGGATGAGGAGGAGGACAAAAGGCTGGGTGGTGATGGGATGAGGCACAGTGGGGAGTAATAAAGGGGCTGTCACACCTTGACGATTTAGCCAGCGTATGCCGACGTATGAAAAATTTGTCTAAAACGCTGGCACACTTCGAATACGTTCTGGGTAAGTTCAGCATGCTGAAAATTTTACGACGTATGCCAGCGTATGACGCACACATTCCGCATACGCTGCCCATAAGTTGTGGGCACGTGACGCGATCGTTGACACACGTCACTTGTAAGTTACTCATAAGTCGAAACATGTCGAGGTAATTAATGTTTAGCGTACCCGAAACTTATTTCTAACCTATGAGCAACGTGCTTTGAACCTATGTGTAACGTATCTCCAATGCACATTGACGTATGTAGACGTATTTGATTGACGTCTTCCGGATGACCACAGAACCTACTGAACGTGTTTCTAACTTACAGCGACTGTATAATGGCGTATTGGCAGCATTTAAGGGAATTGGTATGTAAAAATGGACTTCATAGGAGGAACCCGTCAGTGTTCCAGACTCCATGGTTTTTTTTCCTTCCTTCCTTCCTTCCTTTTTCTTCTTCTTCCTCTTCTTTTTTTCTTTCTTTCCTTCTTCTTCGGCATGACGGTGATGTTGACACTTCGATTTCTAGTGCGGTTATTATTTAAATCATTGACCGGCAGCCTATTAATTATATTATATTATAACCGCACTAGAAATCAAAGTGTCAACATCACCGTCATGCCGAAGAAGAAAGAAAGAAAGAAAAAAAGAAGAGGAAGAAGAAGAAGGAAGGAGGGAAGGAAGGAAGGAAGGAAGGAAAAAAAAAAACCATGGAGTCTGGAACACTGATGGGTTCCTCCTGTGAAGTCCATTTTTATATACCAATTCCCCGAAACGCTGCCAATACGCCATTATACAGTAGCTGTAAGTTCGAAACACGTTCAGTAAGTTCTGTGGTCGTCCGGAAGACGTCAATCAAATACGTCTACATACGTCAATGTGCATTGGAGATACCTTACACATAGGTTCAAGGCACGTTACTCATAGGTTAGAAATGTTTTGGGTACTCTAAACATTAATTACCTCGACATGTTTCGACTTATGAGTAACTTACAAGTAACGTGTGTCAACGATCGCATAACGTGCCTACAACTTATGGCCAGCGCATGCGGAACGTGTGAGTCATACGCTGACATACGTCGGAAAATTTTTAGCATGCTTAAAATTTGTCGACGTACTCGGCGTACTACGACGTATGCCAGCGTGCTTCAGCATGCTCTTAACGTATACAAAACTTACCCATAACGTATTCGACGTGTGCCAGCGTATTCGGCAAATTTTTCATACGTTGGCATATGCTGGCTAAAACGTCAAGGTGTGACGGTGATGTCGACACTTCGATGTCTAGTGCGGTTATGATTTGAATCATCGAGTGGCAGCCTATTAATAGGCTACGCCACGTGATCGTTGGCGATACACTGCCGCGCTATGCATACATTAGACTATCGTTGGGCAGACGTTGTGAACGCTGACAACACGCTAAGCATTCGTTGGTATAAGTTATCTATAAGTAATCGAAACGTTCTGTGTACGTTACTAACACGTTTTGCATACGTTCAACTCGTTATGAATACGCCAAAAAGTTTAAAAAACAAACAAACAAAAAAAAACATCAATAGTTCAGCGAACGCCAGCGTTTTACATACATTTTGATACGTTGCCATTGCTGGCTAAAACGTCAAGGTGTGACAGCCCCTTAAGAGAAGGGGTAGAGTGAAGTTGAAGATTGGAGAAGGTGGAGGAAAAAGTTGGAAGAGAGAAGGTGGAGGAAAAAGTTGGAAGAGAGAAGGTGGTTGAGGTGGTTCTCAAAGAGATTCTCCAAGAGGTGGAGACAGCTTTGTGGATGTGGGGAGGGACAATTTTGAGAAGGGGGTGTGAGGGGGGAGATTTGAGGGAGAACTGTGAAAGGGGGGGGGGTAGAATTGAGGGAGAAAGGTGTGGGGAGCTTTTGAGAAATGTGAGGGGGACTTGGAGAGGGAAGAGAGTGAAGAGGTGGCTGATTAGAGAGGGAGGGGTGAGAAGGAAGCTTTGAGAGAGAGGGGACATGATGAGAGCAGGCACGGCCATGGGGGAGTACGGAGAGGGTTGAGATGGGAAGAGAGGAAGGATGAGAGTAGGTCGTGGTATGGTGAAAAAGGGAGCGGGCAGGGAGAGAAACAAGATTTGAGGGGTTGGGAAGAGGGGGAGGTGTGATTAGAGGAAAGGAAGAGCATGTTTGAGATTTTGAGGAGTGGACTGATTTAAAGAGTGAGATACTTGTTAGTGGTCATGTGGAGGTGGGTCGGTTCGTTCAGTTTTGTTGTGCAGATCACCAATCTAAACGAAATTCACCCTGTACATTCATGAGAACACACCATTGAAATTCCTACTTGTTTCCATATGCACAAGTTGACACACCGACAGTTATTACCATTTGAAATTACCACCGTGAAGTGGGCGTGTCATGCTTGTAATTGCGGAGGAAACGACCAGGAAACAACAAATGAAGATGGCGGCGCCCATGGTTGTCGTGTGATTTCGAGTGATTTTTGGTCTTTCAACAACCAAAGATGCGTTGTTTCATACACTTGGGTGTGGAGGATGATGAGAAAGTGACACAATTCACGGATAAGAGCTGGCGTAAGGTATGCGAGTGTGCGAAGGCTTGGTGCGACGCCACACATTGTGAAACTATCAACAAATGCCGTTTGCTGGCTGATCAAATAATGAAACTGCTGCCAATGACTGATCCTCCTGCAGATGCCGGCCGTCACCGGTTCTGCTATGCGTCGTTTTGTAACAAGGATCGTATAAAATGCGCTGAAGCCAGGAAAAGGAAATCAGAAGCCAGCATTACTGCAGTTTCTGCTAGAGCCAGTGAGGTGGTGGGCGGACTAGAAGAAGAGGGGCGCTCACACCACACGATACGAAGAAAATCCCTCAGAACCTCCGTAGAAAGGGTGGCTGGCAAATCAGCTGGTGCACTGCCAAGAATTTGTATCATATGCCAGAAAAAAAAGACAAATTCATCCGTGTCAAAGGAAAATCTCAACATGATCAGTTGTCCCGGGCAGAAACACAGGATGGAGGAAAGCTGAGGGAAACTGCTGAGCAGAGGAGAGATGAACGTGATGTGAGAATAATGACAACTATAAAGGATAAAGACTGTGTGGCGCTGGAAGTTTGTTATCACCGTAAATGTTATTACGAGTATGTGAATGACACATACCACAGACAGAGTCAAAGTAAACTCCAAACTCAGAAAGTGAACTATGACTCAACATTTGACATTTTCTGTGATAAAGTAATCCAGGTAAGACTCATTGATGGAAAGCAATCTATACATATGAAGAAGTTGTGTGAGATGTTCAATGACCTACTCAGAGTATGTGAAGGTCAGGATAAGGACAACTACCAGGCAACAAGACTGAAGAAAAGACTGCAGGAACGGTACCCAGAAATGATTTTCTATCGCCCACCAAAAATGTCTGAGAGTGAAGTGGTGTACATGAAGGACATTGATATTGGTTCCATTGCTCAGGCTGCTGTTGTAGACAGTAGCTCTACAACAGAAACAGAGTCAACTACAGAAGATGAAGCCAGCCACGGTCCACAGCAGGGTGACTCAGGCCTCAATTTACATGTTCTATACTCGGGAGCACTCATGGTGAGGGATGACCTGAACAAACACCAAGGTGTGGACATTACATGGCCACCTCTTGCTCCTGACTTCGACATTTCAAATGCTGAAAGAGCCATCCCTGTTGCATCGTACAACCTTGTTGCATGGATTGTGGGCCTGTCAGACGAGCCAATCCTGGAGAAATTTGTGGAACTCCCATGGCATATTCATCTGAAAATGCTCTCTGTTCTTCAAGACGTTGTTTCTATAGCGTCAAGGGGTCAGACGTTTACTCCGAAGTCCTATGCATTGGGCCTGACTGTGAAACATTGGACTGGTTCTACTCGACTGCTAGGACTGCTCAACAAGCTTTTTGCATTGTGTCTCGGTCAGTACAACACAGGCGTTGGAAACTGCTTTGGCACTGTTGCAGATTGATCAGGAGGGAAAACTGCCCTCAAACTGCCTCAGAAATGTACCGACAATATTTGTGTACGGTAACATCGATTTCAGTGAGGAGACCCTCACCGGTCATGGGACCACTCACCAAACCAATGGATTGATGATACAAGACGCACCCTCTGAGCCGATTCAGCACGCTCGTCCAGTGACTCCAATTAGCCGTCGTCAGCGATCATTAGTTGGTAACACGCCACCCATTCTCAAGTATGGTGGCGGGAAAAGGCAAGGGACCACAGCCTTTTACAGTTGTGACATTGACATCAGTCCGTCACAAGAGGACAGGCTATCGCTGGATGTGCTCTATTACCCAATGAAAACGGTCCAGAAAACGGACGGGCGGTTGCCGACATGGACTGAGTACAACACCTTCCTTCGTCGGGATGAAGAGTTGACCAAGTCAGCCATCATCTACCTTCCCGTGATCGAGGCATCACCCACGGAACTGGACACCGTTTACACGGTCCTACGCCAAAGCATCGATACGGCTGATAAACTGGAACGTGAAGAAGTAGTTCTAGTCTTCAACCTTGCGATCTACAGTAAGGCGCAGGAGATTCGTTGGTTGCACCCGGAGTTGACAGAAAGGTTGGCAATTCATCTCGGCGAATTCCACTAACTCATGAGCTTCCGAGGCATGATCGGCAAAAGATTCTGAGACGCAGATCTGCTAGACCTCATAATAGAATCTGGTATTGTCGCTCAGCGTTCTGCAAATTCAGTAATAAACGGCCACCACTATAACAGGAGTCTGTGCTGTCACAAGCTCATCTACGAAGCGCTAGGAAGACTTTGCTTCCAGGCCTTCATGGACTCCCTCGCAGAGGAGACGCGTGTGCGATTCAAGAGGTGTATCGAGCATCTCCAGGAAACGTTTCCGTCTCCGTTGTTCGAACAGTTACTGTCATCGGAAGAGGTCTCGGAAATGTTCACACGCTACAGCGACTTCAGACAGCAGCAATGTACAGCGAGCAAAACATTCACATTCTGGTGCTCCTACTTGGAAATGGTGGAGCTAGCACTAGAGCTTATATGGGCAACTCGTACTTCAAACTGGCCGAAACACCTTGCGATCACGAGAGCGTCAATGCCCTGGTACTTTGCGTACGATCACCTAAACTATGCAAGGTACTTACCCGTTTACTGGCTGGAAATAGCCAGGCTCGAGCACTCCCACCCAGACACCTATCAAGCGTGCATGGACGGCAAATGGACTGCCCAACGGCATACTGGTTATGGAATTAGTAGTGTTGCGTGCAATCAGATGAGAGAGCAGACTTTAAATAGGGACAGCAAGACCAGTGGAGGCATCATTGGTTACACTCAGAAAAGCACAGCTGTGAAGAAGTGGATCCTGTCCCAACCAGCACGTGCGGAAATCGCAAGGAAATGCGAGTCCATGGCAGGTATCCACGACGAGCCCCGAACGAGAAAGGATTTGGATGTTTCGAGCTCGAAGAAGAACGAAGCAGGTCAGGTATGGGAGCATGTGCCAGAACAGCGCGTCGCTGCGTCGACTTTCCGCCGGTACTCCAGGGGCCTCCGTCTGACCATCCCCCAGGCAGATGCCAGGCCCATCCCCATCTCCTTGAGATGATGGTCAACCTGCTGCAACCATGAGGCACGTGGTCGGCCCACTGGCCTCCTCCACTCATGAGACTCCCTCGCTGAGAGAATCTGGTGAGCAGGATCAGCGTCAGGAAAACGAGCCACATGTGCATACAGCCACAACTGACGCTCACGGACTATGCAGGTAACAAATCTCATCCGAGTCTCTCTCAGCAACCGCTCGTTGGACACAAAATCCGACCAGCGATAGCCAAGGATTCTCCGAAGAGACCTGGTACCAAAGGAATTAAGTCTCCGTCTCAGATCCTTGGTCAAAGTCCAAGTCTCGCACCCATAGAGCAAGACTGGAAGTACCAAGGACCTGAAGACTCGGACTTTCGTCCTCCCGCACAGGTACCGGCAGCGCCACACCCCATGATCCAGTGAATCCATGACTCCCCAGGCCCGACCCAGACGTCTATTGACCTCCGGCTCACAACCTGCGGAGACATGAATATCACTGCCAAGGTAAGTGAATCTATCCACGACCTCAACATCCTCACCACAAACAGACACAGACAGGACAGAAGCATCCAAGATGTCACCGAAAGCCTGGATCTTAGTTTTGACCCAAGAAATCCGTAATCCCAACGGCTCCGACTCCTCATTCAGCACCTCGAGGGCCCCCAAGAGGATGTCTAAAGTCTCCGCAAAGATGACTGCATCATCTGCAAAATCAAGGTCCGAGATCTTGACATTGCCAAACGATGCACCGCAACTTGATCTCTCCGACATCCTCCCAAAAATCCAGTCCATACAAGTGCTGAAAGGTGTGGGGGCAAGTACACATCCCTGACGAACTCCAGTAACAACTGGAAATAAGTCAGAGATGGTACCACCACACTTCACAGCACTCTCAGTACCAGAGTAGAGTTCAGACATCAGATCGATCAGTTTCGGTGGCACCCCACGAAGACCAAGAATCCTCCAGAGGACATCCCGATTCACTGAATCGAACGCTTTACAGAGATCAACATAGGCTGCAAGCAGCCCCTGCCGAAACTCTCGTCTGCGTTCGGTGAGGACACGAAGTGCAAGGATACGGTCAATCGATGACCTCTTTGGTGTAAAGCCTGACTGCTCTGGACACGCTGGTGCTCAAGCAGATGGTGGCGAACCCTATCAAGAATTATCCGAGCAAAGACCTTGCCCGGCACTGAGAGCAGCGTCACCCCTCGGTAGTTGTTGCAGTCTTGGCGATCACCCTTCCCTTTCCAGAGAGGGACAACAAGGCCCCTCTTCCAGTCAGTTGGGATGATGCCTGTGTTCCAGGCAGAGCACAAAACTGCATGCAACGACACGAGTGCAGCATTTCCACCAGCCTTGAGAAGTTCAGCATGGATGCCACAGATCCCTGGAGCTTTGCCCTGTTTCAACTGGTTCACCGCAGCCCATGTTTCCACAAGCGATGGTGGACCACAGTTGATTCGAGGGTCAGCAACAGGGATTGTAACACCCTTGACGTCCAACTCGACAGCTGGGGGATCAGCCTGGTACAACCGCTCAAAGTAACCGGCCCAGCGGGCCTTCACTTCAGACTCCTCTGTCAAGAGCCTACCACTCTCTGCTCGAACTGCAGTGCTCCGAGGGATGGGCTTGGATGAACGTAATGCGCGAATTCCCCTGTAAGCGGGACGAGAATCACCTGTCCACAGGTGATGCTCTACCCCCTCACAGATTCCTCGCACATAGGCCTCCTTGTCCACCCTCAGTGCACGTACAGTTTTACGCCTCAGCTCCCTGAACAGCTCAGCTCTGCCATTCAGCCTGGCCCTGCGACTCTGGTCAATGGTATCCAGTGTCCCTTGAGAGACAAAATTCGTCTTTGCCCTGCGGTGAACTCCAAGGCATCCACTGGCAACATCAAGGACGGTGGTCTTGAAGGTGCTCCACAACTCTTCAGGACCCCCCAAAGCACCCAGACCCCCCAAGTGTCCACTCAGCCTGTTCGCAAACTCCTCAGCTACTCTCTCATCCCTGAGCTTGGCAACATCCAGCCTAGGCTGGGATGGTACCATTCTCCAGGATTTAAGGTGCAGCTTTAGAGTTGCTACAACAAGCCTGTGGTCAGTATTGAGGAACTGAGCACTCCGGTAGACCCTGCAGTTCTGGATCATCCTCCAACTACCATCAATGAGGACATGGTCAATCTCCTTTGCCACACCGCCAGCGTTGGAATACCAAGTCCAGCGATGAGCTTGTGGGCGCTGAAACCATGAACCAGCCACCCTAAGTCCATGACTTCTTGCAAAGTCAAGGAACTTAGTGCTATTCTGGTTCATAGTTCCTGACCCATGGGGACCAACACACACCTCATAACCATCCCTTTCAGTTCCAGTCGATGCATTGAAATCCCCCAAGATTAGAAGTGTATCTCGTCTGGGGCACTGATCAACCACAGACTCGAGTGTGGCGTAGAATGTGTCCTTCAGGGTGAGATCACTCGCCTCAGTCGGAGCATAAATAGAGACCAGGGAAATGACACCTAAGGAGTGGCGAATCCTTAATCTCATAATACGCTCGTTGACCGGTGTTACCTCAATTATCATTGGGGTCAGCTTATTGGACACAGCTACAGCAACTCCTTGGGTATGGTAACCATCAGAGCGACCAGACCAATAGTAGGTGTAACCACCCACCATTATCTCGCCGCAATCCGGTCTCCGAACCTCAGAGAGAGCTGCAATCCTGATGTCCAAACGCTTGAGCTCAGATGATAACAGAGACAGGTGATCATCCTCTCTTGGGGATAGAACGAAGTTCTTAGGGAAGAACGAAGCAGCGGTGGCACAAGTGATGGACACAATACTTCAAATGATTAACCCTTTCTCCGGCGCTCACCTTGAACTCGTCAATATTAGTTCAGGTGTCATTGCACCGCCAGCCACTTCCGCGGACTTGATGAATGCGTATGTCAAGGGAGAGAATGCTGTCGTGCAATTCATGCGTGATCGGCTTCTCTCGGGTGAGGTCCCATTCCTCAGTCCGATTTCGAAGGCCAAATTGGCAACTTTCTCGAAGGCGCGAGGCAAGTCGGCGACTCCCCACCAGCAGACACCGAAAGTTGAAATTGCGAATTAACGTCGTCTTTTCACATGACTGCTGTTGATTGGAGAGAAAAGCAATGTAACACTCCACGATCTGCTCGCATACCCACTGGCGAACATATCTTTCCCGCTGGCATCTGGTGATGGTTTGATTGCTAAGACGGACAAAGCCAAACTCCGCAACGATATACTGAAACTGTGGCCCGATTTCCGTGTGGACACTCGGCCTATCCAAGGTGCAACGATTGTGGATGGAATGGCCGTTATTCAGGCGATAAAGGCTGGTTCACTGCCTAACACTTTCAGCAAAATGGAAGAGATGGTGCTGAACATCATAGTGGCCAAAGCATGACATAACCAATCTTCGAGACTGGACGTGGTGTTTGATACTTACCCAAGTGTCAGCATCAAGTGCCTGCAGCATGCCAGCCGAGCGGGCAGGGTGGGCGATCTTCAGGTGCGAACCATCTACGGACGTGATCAAGCCCTTCCAAAACAGTGGGCCAATTATCTCCTGAGCGGAGCCAACAAGGAGGCGTTGATAGAGTTCATCGTCGAATCGTGGACGAGAAACATCTCTCCATCAAAACTGGGCGACATGCTGTTGTACGTCAGTCATGCCGGAAAATGTGATAAAATTGAGGCGTCGAATGGCGTCATGACTGTGTCGTCAGTACCTGAACTTGAATGTGACCATGAGGAAGCTGACACGAAGCTCCTGCTACATGCCACTCACGCGGGACAGAATGAAGAGTCGGTGCGCATACAGAGTTTCGACACTGATGTGTTTGTGTTGGCGTTGGCTCACTCGAAGTCGATTCGAGCACGAAATTTCCATCTGGTCACAGGAAGTCCCAAGGACATTATCGTTGTTGACATTAGGAAGCTGAGTAATGCCTTGGAAAGTTCTGTCTGCGATGCGTTGATAGGTTTGCACAATTTCACAGGAAGTGATACCACCAGTGCATTCCACGGTAAGGGCAAAACAAGGCCATTTGACTTGATGATGAAGAGTCCCCATCTCATCACCTGTTTCGGGAGCATTGGTCGAGAATTCACGCTAGATCAGAATATCATTCAGGACCTGGAACAATTCTTCTGTGCCATGTGCAATCAGCCGACCATGAATTGTGGATGAGGCTCGCTACAAGATATTTTGCAGCCAGTCGCTGGGAGAACAGAAGTTGCCGCCAACAAGCGACGCTCTGATGCTGCATTGCAAAAGAGTGAACTATCAGTCTGCGATCCACCACCGCGCGACTGAGAGGTTTATAGAAGCCCCTTCTCCTACATTTCACGGATGGGTGGAACGCAACGGAGCACTGACTGTTCACTGGCTGAGCAAACCACCAGCGCCGAAAGAACTGTTAGAGGCGACGAAATGTAATTTCAAGAAGATGAAATGCGAGACCAACCAGTGTTCTTGCCGGTCAAAAGGACTGTCCAGCACAGAGTGCTGTGGGTTGCAGGTCTGCACCAACGATGAACAGACCCGTGCAGAAATGGAACTTATGGATGATGAAAGCGGAACTGACGATGATTCCGACGACGAACTGTGAATGCAGGTGTCACAATGCTTTTGCTGTGGTGATCTTCTGCACAATAGTATTCAGGTTGGTTAGCATGTAATAGTGGACTTGAGTTTTGTAATCGCAGCAGTCAAGAGCCTAGTTCAGCAACCGCTTCAGAGCAAGAAATACTGGAATTCTAAGACAGTAATCCTCTTGTGGCGGTTCCACTTTTCATCAAGCTGAGTCGCGCAGCTCTTTGTCTTTGATTTAATCCGTAATAGCCAATGTAACTGTCTTTAATAGGCGCTGTAACTGCCTTTAATAGTCAATGTAACTCCCTTTAATAGCCAGTGTGGCTGCCTTTTCAGCAAAAAGTTGACTTGGTCAACTCGAAGGCCTGTCTGGTCGGTCCAGACGTTTTGGGCTGGTAAAAATATGTAACTGCTTCGGTTTATGACCTTTAATTATAAACATCTTTAATAACAGTGAATCGGGTTTTCTTTGATAATATATAACTCTGTATAAACATATTGTATCATTTTAAGACCTCACGAGTTTTCTTTGACGTACATATCAGTCTAACCTTGATTCTTCATTTTTGTGTCAAAATCGTGCTTTAATGTTCGGTGTATCTTTAATTGCCAAAAATGACCAATTGTGTCACATCCTCGACGTGGAAACAAGTGGATTTGGACTCAGTGTCTAAAATTCTTTAAGTATGCCAAATTTCATCCAGATTGGTGATCTGCACAATGAAAATCATTTTCTGAAGGTAATAGCGAGTACCTCCACATGGTCTATTAGGTTGGAACAGAGCTCACAGATGTTTGAACACCACAGTTTGGGACACCCAAAAGTTTGGGACACAGGAGGAGCTGTTAGCACCTCTCCACTGTCCTCTGCTGTACTAAGAGAGGAGGTAGGAAGAGGGGCAAGATGGGAGGTGTAAGGAGGGGTATAACAGGGGAGCAGTGAAGGAGGTAAATGTAAAGAGGTGGGGTGAATTTGCACTGAAGTTGGAAGAAAAGAATGATTGATGCAAGACGAACATGCATTGCAAAATGGAATTAAATTTTTTTCCAAGTCAGAGATGCGTTTAAAGATGTTCGGGGAGGGGTGGAAGAGAGGTGAGTTAAGGAAACGTTGTTACAGTTGGACTTTTTAGACACGGGATCTCTGAAAGGTCGAATTGAACTCAGTCTTTTGAAGAAGAGGAGGAGGAAACTGTGATGAAATAATAGAGAACCACACAGAAGAAAGAGGAAGTTGAAACATTTTAAAACCGTTTTTTTTTTTTTGGAAGAGGTTTAAGAAAAGATTGTGAAGTGTTTGGTGAATACCTTCATGATCAAAGTGGGATTGGAAAGGTATGTCAGCAAGAAGGATTAGGAGGAAGAGGAGGAGGAGAAAGAGGAAGTCACGTGGTTACAGGAGATGCAAGATAAGAAGGGAAAAATCTTTCTTTCTTTAAAAATAAATATTTTATGAGATTAAACAAGGGTATAGTTGGGAGGAATTGAAACAGTGGTAATGGGATTGTGGTGGAAATAAAAAATCTGAAGGTAATTAGGAGTAAATACAAAAAGCATGATTGTGCACACAAAGAAAAGGGTAGGCCTCAAGGAACCCAATGTGAAAAAAAGCCTACGAATACTCACAAATTGGCACAAATTTAAAAAAAACAAAACCGAACTAGAAACACAGTAAACACAGAGATAACAAATTAACAGTAAACAAGAGTGCAAGTGAGCACAATATACGCCCGAACAAGAAGGTATATACAGAATTGTGCTACTACATGGAAAACAGCATCCTGGTTGCCATGGCAACCACTTTAGATGACGAACGTATGTCGCGACACACCGTCTCCACAGTCTGTACCTATGTACCAAATATGAAACAAGAAAGTTGAAAACTTTGGGAGTTAGAGTGCGGACAGGAACGGACGGACGGACGGACAGACGGACGGACGACCGGTATCACATAATACGCCTATATATATATATATATATATATATATATATATATATATATATATATATATATATATATATATATATATATATATATATACACACATATACATATACATATATATATATATATATATATATATACATATATATATACATATATATATATACATATATATATATATATATATACATATACATATATATATATATATATATATATATATACATACATATATATATATATATATATATACATATATATATATATATATATATATATGTATATGTATATCGGGCGTATAAAAAAATTAATAAAAACTACCGGGAAAACTTATCTTTGAGAAAGTCCACAGAGATCGTGCAGAACACCACCGAAGCTCAAGAACTGGAAAGCGGAAGTCCAATTTTATAGTATAGACTAGCAAATACCATCAGTCACTTTGCTGATGGGAATACCAAGAGGAGGTGGAAGAGAGAGAGAGAGAGAGAGAGAGAGAGAGAGAGAGAGAGAGAGAGAGAGAGAGAGAGAGAGAGAGAGAGAGAGAGAGAGAGAGAGAGAGAGAGAGAGAGAGAGAGAGAGAGAGAGAGAGAGAGAGGATGTGGGAGGAGAGAGGAGGGGGAGCACGGAGGTGGGCGAGGAAGGGGAGGAGGGAGAGCAACGCTACACCATACATCATGATACACTCTGGGAAGGAGGGGATGGGAGCGAGAGAGAGAAAGAAGGAGGGAAGAGAGGAGAGAAAGAGAGAGAGAAAGAGAGAGCGAGAGAAAGAGAGAGCGAGAGAAAGAGAGAGGGAGAGAAAGAGAGCGAGAGAGAGAGAGCGAGAGAAAGAGAGAGCGAGAGAAAGAGAGAGCGAGAGAAAGAGAGAGCGAGAGAAAGAGAGAGCGAGAGAAAGAGAGAGCGAGAGAAAGAGAGAGCGAGAGAAAGAGAGAGCGAGAGAAAGAGAGAGCGAGAGAAAGAGAGCGAGAGAAAATGAGAGAGAGAGAGCGAGCGAGAGAGCAAGCAAGCGAGCGAGAGAGAGCGAGAGAAAGAGAGCGCGAGAGAAAGAGAGAGCGAGAGAAAGAGAGAGCGAGAGAAAGAGAGAGCGAGAGAAAGAGAGGGCGAGAGAAAGAGAGCGAGAGAAAGAGAGAGAGAGCGAGAGAGAAGCGAGAGAAAGCGAGAGAAAGCGAGAGAAAGAGAGCGAGAGAAATGAGAGAGAAAGCGAGAGAAAGCGAGAGAAAGCGAGAGAGCGAGAGAAAGCGAGAGAAATGAGGAGAAAGCGAGAGAAAGCGAGAGAAAGCGAGAGAAAGCGAGAGAAAGCGAGAGAATGAGAAGCGAGAGAAATGAGAGAAAGCGAGAGCGAGAGAAAGCGAGAGAAAGAAATGAGAAATGAGAGAAAGCGAGAGCGAGAAAGCGAGAGAAAGCGAGAGAAAGCGAGAGAAAGCGAGAGAAAGCGAGAGAAAGCGAGAGAAAGCGAGAGAAAGCGAGAGAAAGCGAGAGAAAGCGAGAGCGAGAGCGAGAGAAAGCGAGAGAGCGAGAGAGAGAGAGAGAGAGAGAGAGAGAGAGAGAGAGAGAGAGAGAGAGAGAGAGAGAGAGAGAGAGAGAGAGTTAAATCGCACAAAAAGGGGAGACAATGCGATCTCGTGTGAAAAAAAACTTCACACCAGATAACACCGAGGCACCTTATGACACCACAAGGCCCGCGCCCAAAATTTGTACATTGAGCCATCGCCAGGTATTACAAAGGAGAAAAGGATATATTTTTTGTTGAATTTTGCACTTTGCCCGTGAATAAACACTGAACGGTACGAACAAACAAACATCAAAGAATACCACTCAAAATTGAGCAACAAATTTGTGACATATTTCAGCAAAAAGACAAATAAAGCAAACAGAAAGGTAAGAGAATAGTGAAACAGCAGTGTTCCATTATCAAGCAGCTTGTAGAGCACTGACAATGTGGCTTAAGCACTCAAGCAAGCACTCCAATGAAACAGCTGACAAGGAAAGGTGGGCTTGGCAAGAGATAGCAAGGTGATTCCCTCTGCCACCGAAGGTGAATGGAGGTTATTGTCGTGTTAGTAACGGTTAAGACCGACCTGGACGGATAGTCAAACAGTTCTCCCTTGGAGTGGAACATGTGTTCCTTGGAGAGAACAGCACGTGCGGGACGGGGGTGGCAAGCATCTACCAGTTATGTTCACCTGGGCAGAGGACAAGGGTTAATACTTGAACCCACAACGAATAGACAGACACAAGTGAGCTTAATAAATAGGGCTTTAATGAACATAAATGAGGTATTCATAAGAGGAATAAATCAAAGTGTGATATAATAAAACATGAGGTCATTTCCAGCCGAAAGTTGAGGCACCTCCACACACAGTTACAAAAACAGACAAGGGGAAAGAACATAAAATAAAAATCCCTCTCTTTATTCTTGCATTTAGCTTTGTCCAGAGATGGTCTTTCAGAGCTTGATGGTCAAACCGCGTCATCTTGCGTGGGAAACCACACTCAAAATTGTACGGCGCCGCTCTCCAGGCAGGAAGCGCATGAGAGGTAATTTGTGCGGATGGTCAATTTGTTAAGGGCCCAGAAACCGCCATACAGTCTCTTTTCACGTTCGAAATTGCCAACCCCGCTCCTCTCTTACACCAGGTCTGCTCACAATGATGGTCCACCTTCCTCCTTGAACACACAACGGGATCACGCTGAGTAATTGCTGAGAGACGCGCTGTTCTTCTCTTCTCCTCTCCCCCTCATAAACGGACAACTTCGCAACTCAGCCGAACAGTAATGGCTATCATCGTGCTCCAGCACACGAACAAATCCACAAAGCACGAACATGGGAGTTGCGCAGCCTTCCTCAGCATGTCGAGAACAAGCAACTGTAATGCCCTTCTCTTCCCATCGATATCTCCTCACTCGCATCTCTCCCGAACCTTCTAACATCCACCCATCCATCATCCCTCCGCCACCCCCCCCCCCCAGGGGCGTAGTTTGCTCGTTGTCATTCCTGGTAGTGGCGTTTTTGCCTGCTTGGAACAGTCGGTTCGGTTGTTGTTGCTTGAAGGATGTGATTCATTTTTATCGCCGGTCTTATAAATGTCAAAACATAGGAAAAGGTCACGGGGGCAATCACATACTGGGAGAAACCAGCCTTAATCCCTGCTTAATCAACACAGCACCGCTCCCCCATGCGATGACACACAACAACTTAAACTGACAGTTTTCCCTACTTAAATCACATTGAGATGTCTCCTGCTCGTCCACGGACCATGCCACTCGATACAATCCTACCTCCACCATGAAATTTTATATATTTTTTTTTACAGGAAGGAAAGCAGGGAATTTGAAGGAGGTGGGTTTGGGGTGTATTAGCGGAGGTAGAAAAGATCGGGGTTTTCGACGGGGGAAGATATGAGATGGTGGGGAACAGCTGTTTTGAAGACCTGGAGGGAAGAGTGGGATTGAAAAGAGTGTGGGTTTGTTCCAAAGGTGGGGAAAAAAGAGGAATGAAAGAGTGAAGGTAAGCAGTGATTGATTTTGGTAGTTTTACCAGAAGGTGGTTGCTGGTGGACCATGTGTGCCCAGCAGAAATCAGGTGGGGAGGGGAGGAGAGGGAGAACAGAGCACTTGTTTGTCCGGGAGCTATCTCAGCCAACCTTTCAGCTAGGAAGCTGAAATTGGAGGACAACAGTGAAGATGTATGTTGGCAAAGAAGTTATGTTATTTTTTGATTAATCAATCAATTAATTAATTACTGAGCTATTATTGATTTTTAAATGTATTTATTTTCTTTCTCATCTGGGCAATATCTTTGGCACCTTTTGAGCAAGGAAGCAGACAGTTGGACACGACAATGACGAAGTGATTTGGCTATAAAGGATATTTTTAACTTATTGATGTATCAATTAATCTATTAATTGTTCATTTTGCGATGAATTACTTAATTTTCAAAAACTTACAGATTTGTATTAAATGGTGGTGGTATGCCATAAGCCAAATGATTAAAAAATTAATTATTTTACGATTATTTCTTTATTTGAATGATGCAAGTAATCAATTCATCACTGCACATTGCTCACTCCCAATTCTGTCTTTATGTGCTGCATGGCGGCACTGTCGGATGCCAGAGGGCCCAGGCAATGTCGCGTGCTGGAGGATTTATTATTTATTTATTTGGCATGGGAGCGGAATACTTTGAATGCACACCCACTTGTTAATGAAATCTTTTCAAGTTACCACGATAGATTCCCTTTACTTTCGTGATTTTATATGCCATTTTCCATGCCAACTTCTGGGGTCAACAGGTGACATTTTAATTCGCAAATTAAAAGGTGGGGGGGGGGTGCAGATGGTGAGTGCTCACTTTTGCAAGCACCTCACACTGGCACAGAACTTATATTTAAAGGCAATGGAATGATGTGTTCGAAGAAAGAATGGTTTGAGAAGGAAGACGTCTTCCCACCAGGAATTAAAGTGTTGTAGCATCGATGGAGCAAGTGCATTGCTGTGTCAATGTCAATCACGGAGGACAGCAATAAATGTTTCAACCAAAATACGAAATATAACAATACCATTGGTGTTGAGACAAAGCATAGCTGGATACTAAGTGCATCCAACTGGAAACTCGAGGAAATCGAGTTGGATCAACAGATGCACCAACCAAAGCAGCATACACGTCAAGATCAAGCTTGCAGGGATCGGGCCTGAAACAGGAAGGAAAATGACAAAGCATGATTGTATAATGGAAAAAAGGCCAAAATAAATTATGAACACGAAATCAATTCAACCATTGTACACCGCTTTAGAAATACACAAATATGTACATACACACACAAACGTGTGTGTGTGTGTGTGTGTGTGTGTGTGTGTGTGTGTGTGTGTGTGTGTGTGTGTGTGTGTGTGTGTGTGTGTGTGTGTGTGTGTGTGTGTGTGTGTGTGTGTGTGTATATATAT
>NC_140964.1:141040322-141102822 GCF_056783735.1 Eptatretus burgeri
TTCCCGCTCATGCTGCCACCCCCTTCCATCGCTGTAACGGAAGCACGACCACGCTGCTGGTTTGGCAGGGGGGGGGGGGGAAAGCAGGAGTACCAACAAACCATCTCAAAATTACGCAAATTTCACTCATCAGCCAAAAATCCTCATCTTTGAGCGACCGCTAAATGTTACTGTAGGACTACAACAATTCACAGGCAAATAAGTATATCATAGTGAACAAAAACAAGCCATGTGGAAGGAACATTCAGACAACATTATATTTTTCATATTGATCATGGACCACCCTAATATATATATATATATATATATATATATATATATATATATATATATATATATATATATATATATATATATATATGGACATATAACAGATCTTCTCCAGATGCTTCAGGTTTCGGGGCTGTCGCTGGGCAACACAGACTTTCAGCTCCCTCCAAAGATTTTCTATTGGGTTCAGGTCTGGAGAATGGCAAGGCCACTCCAGGACCTTGAGATGCTTCTTACGGAGCCACTCCTGAGTTGCCCTGGCTGTGTGTTTCGGGTCTTTGTCATGCTGGAAGACCCAGCCACGCCCCATCTTCAATGCTCTTGTTGAGGGAAGGAGGTTGTTGGCCAAGATCTCGTGATACATGGCCCCATCCATGCTCCCCTCAATACGGTGCAGTCGTCCTGTCCCCTTTGCAGAAAAGCATCCCCAAAGAATGATGTTTCCACCTCCATGCTTCACGGTTGGGATGGTGTTCTTGGGGTTGTACTCATCCTTCTTCTTCCTCCAAACACGGCGAGTGGAGTTTAAACCAAAAAGCTCAATTTTGGTCTCATCAGACCACATGACCTTCTCCCATTCCTCCTCTGGATCATCCAGATGGTCAATGGCAAACTTCAGACGGGCCTGGACATGTGCTGGCTTGAGCAGAGGGACCTTGCGTGTGCTGCAGGATTTTAATCCATGATGGCGTAGTGTGTTACTTATGGTTTTCTTTGATACTGTGGTCCCAGCTCTCTTCAGGTCATTGACCAGGTCCTGCCGTGTAGTTCTGGGCTGATCCCTCACCTTTCTCATGATCATTGAGGCTCCAGGAGGTGAGATCTTGCATGGAGCCCCAGACCGAGGGAGATTGACTGTTATCTTGAACTTCTTCCATTTTCTAATATTTGCGCCAACAGTTGTTGCCTTCTCACCAAGCTGCTTGCCTATTGTCCTGTAGCCCATCCCAGCCTTGTGCAAGTCTACAATTTTGTCCCTGATGTCCTTAGACAGCTCTCTGGTCTTGCCCATTGTAGAGAGGTTGGAGTCCGATTGATTGAGTGTGGACCGCTGTCTTTTTTGCAGATAACGAGTTCAAACAGGTGCAGTTAATACAGGTAATGAGTGGAGAATGGGAGGGCTTCTTAAAGACAAAACTAACAGGTCTGTGAGAGCTGGAATTCTTTCTGGTTGGTAGGTGATCAAATACTTATTTCATGCAATAAAATGCAAATTAATTATTTTTTAAAAATCATACAATGTGATTTTCAGGATTTTTGTTTTAGATTCCGTCTTTCACAGTTGAAGTGTACCATGATAAAAAAAAATTACAGACCTCTACGTGCTTTGTAAGTGGGAAAACCTGCAAAATCGGCAGTGTATCAAATACTTGTTCTCCCAACTGTATATATATATGTATGTATATATATATATATATATATATATATATATATATATATATATATATATATATATATATATATATATATATATATATATATATATATATATATATATATATATATATGTTGAGTTAGCTCCCCCCAAAAGCCCGAACCAAGCCCCAAAAGCCCGGTCATTTCCTTTATGAGACACACCCGAAAAACCTATTGTCTTAACATTTTCCATTTTGTCATCAACTCGTCCGATTTATTGCCAAACGTGAACTTTGGCATGCTTCTTTCAAAAATGGAGTGTTCAGAGGAGTTCTCCGACCTTGCAGATTGATCTTTTCAAAAGAGGAGAGGTGAGATCATGAAACCAATTCATTATATTTGTATATATATATATATATATATGGACATTATATATATATATATATATATATATATATATATATATATATATATATATATATATACATATATATATATACATATACATATACATATACATATACATGTGTGTATATATATATATATGGACATATGAGGCGCCGCGAGGAGTGATGCAAAGGACACATCGGCCATTTTGGAGTTAATTCCATATCGCACTATTGTAACCCTTACCCTATCATCAGAGCCTATCATCATCATATCATTAAAAAATGTCGCTTACATCACTCCTCCTCGTGGGGCCTCATATATATATATATATATATATATATATATATATATATATATATATATATATATATATGTGTAAGTAGATGATAAAGGTTGCTTCTGGGACGCCCATTCAAATGAATGGGAAAAAATGTAAAAACCATCTGACCCAAGCCCAAAAAGCTCAAAATGGGAGGCTCACTTCCTCCCCACCTATCCCCTTCCCTCCCATGCATACAAATGAAAAATTGAGACACTGATTTAAGCACTTCTTCCCCCCAGCATCGTCACAGTCCTTTCATATTTTCATGATACTCAGAGCGAATCAACGAATAACTGTCCACGTTCTACTTTTGCGAATAACTTAATTTTCTTCTAACATTCATTTCCATCGAGAAAATCCACAAATAATAACTTGGAACTTAGTTCTTGGTTTAAGTATCTTTATTGAGCAAAGATTAAATGATAAACTTCTCTTAATGCTATTGTTTGTGCACCTCCTGAGCCACATCATTTTATCGATTCCTTATATTTTTCATTGTCTTTCCAAATTCAACATTATTTATGATTTTATGAAAGTTCTTCTCAAAATCATTTGAAGCAAGCTGTTTTATTTTGTGTTAAAATGAGTTAGCTTGGCTGAGTTAGCTCCCTCCAAAAGCCCAAACCAAGCCCCAAAAGCCCGGTCATTTGCTTTATGAGACACACCCGAAAAACCTATTGTCTTAACATTTTCCGTTTTGTCATCAACTCGTCCGATTTATTGCCAAACGTGAACTTTGGCATGTTTCTTTCAAAAATGGAGTGTTCAGAGGAGTTCTCCGACCTTGCAGATCGATCTTTTCACAAGAGGAGAGGTGAGATCCTTAAACCAATTCATTATTTGTTGTTTTATACAGGATTAAATCAAGATACAACCAATAATTATTGTTTTGGGGTTTTTTTTGACAGGTTGTCCCCAATAACAACATCGTTGATTACTGATATTTAAAATGAAGCCAACGAATATCATGAAGAATGGCAAAATATGAATGAAATCCTTATCGATCTTCAATCATTTCGAAGCGAATTAAATGACATCATGTCTCGGTTGATGGAAGATCTTTCACACCCCGTGATGTTGGATAAGTCAAAAGAAAGGTGAGAAATTATTCCCGTCTGTCTCCCTCTGTCTCTGTCTCTGTCTCTGTCTCTGTCTCTCTCTCTTTTTCTCTTTTGGTGTTAATTTTTGTTTGTTTTGAACCATGAAGTGTTAACTCATTTTCAATTTTTTTTTTCAGTTTAAACGCCTGTCTGGTTGTACCTGGCACAAAAATCAATCTTGTGGAGGTAATGTTTTTTCTTAATTTATTTATTGTTTTATTAATATCATTATATAATCATCTTTATATACCCTAATGGCTTTTCTCTTTTTGTTTTAAATAGAATATGATGATCGAGTTTCAAAATGACAAAGCTTCAGACGACTGGAAAAGAAGATTTTGTTCAATGTTTTCAATCTTATTTAATTATATTTGTTTTGCTTACAATTATTTAATTCTTAATTACAAGAAAATAATAAAGGAGGTGTAAAGGGAGGGACGAGGGGGGTTTATGATTAGGGTTGGGGGATAGGTGCGCTCCTCCAACGACCCACCACTCCCCCTCATCCCACCTGCTCCCCTGTGTGTGTGTGTGTGTGTGTGTGTGTGTGTGTGTGTGTGTGTGTGTGTGTGTGTGTGTGTGTGTGTGTGTGTGTGTGTGTGTGGAAGGGTGGGGGTAGGATGAGGAGTGGTGGTGGGTCAAAGTTGTGGGCACACAAGGGGAAGGGGAGGGTTGAATGGATGGGGCTTGTATGGGTGGGGCTTGTGTGGGTGTAGCTTGTGCGAGTGTGGCTTGTGTGGGTGGGGCTTGTGTGGGTGGGGCTTGTGTGGGTGGAAACAAAGGGGTGGAGCAATTTTTTAATTCAATAAACATGTGTGTGGGGAACAAATAAACTAATCACTAATCATGTGGAAATGATGGATGTGGGTGGGGCTTGTGTGGGTGTGGTTTGTGTGGGTGGAGTCAAAAAGGGGATGAGTCAAAAAAGAGGTGGAGTCAATTTTTGATTTTTTTTTTCAATTTATCTTTGTCTTTTGCAATTCCAGTGAATAAAATGAACCTAAAATCTCTTCCCCCTCAAAATCGCATAATTTTAAGTCCAAGGAACTGTACTAATTACATCAACAATTTTAAAAAGTTCATTTGTCCATCGCTTAGTACAAGCTTTTTCAAAATGAGATTTCCACCTGTATATTCTTACTGTTGTTCGTCTTTCGGCTGCTCCCGTGAGGGGTCGCCACAGCGGATCATCCGTTATCATCCGCATACCGATTTGGCACAGGTTTTATGCCGGATGCCCTTCCTGACGCTACCCTGGTCACCTCTTACGACACAGGGATAAGGATTGGGTTTCGCCATGATTCCGGGCTGCCCTAGACCCTATCATAGCGTGGCCTAGAACAGAGCTCCCGTCCTCAAGCGATCCTCCAACCCAAGCCTCTGAGTCGCCGGATTACAGGCACATGCCACTACGCCCGGTACCTGTATATTCTTACTATATTATAATATTCTTCTTTACGAGACTGATTAAAATCGTGTAGGTCTTCTAGGTTTCATGAAAAAGACCAATTATATCCGAAATCACACATATGATACCTCCATTTCTCTATTCTCATATTAACAACACTTCCTTCTTTATAAAATTCAATACTAAGCAGATAATTGAATTTTAGAAAAGGTGTATGGTTTGTTGAACCAGGTGTTGTGGTTGTAAATTCTACTTGTTGAACAAAACAAACTGTTTTATTTCAGGATATATATTGTGATAAATCACTTAATCTCACCAAGTCATTCGCATCAGTCGGGCTTGGATTATGTATTAATTTATAAGCTTTTTTCATATTAATATTTTTTGCTATAGAGTCATTCCACCTCATATCACCGGAGGCCTCCCAGTTGACCCCTCAGATTTACTTTAAACTTTCATAAAATAGTTCCCAGGTATCAAAATGAAGCTGCGTAAAATTTTAGGTCCATCGATGCAGTGAACTCCGAGATATTGAGGGTTGAAAATGTGGTTGTGGCCCTATTTTTATGGTCGTTGCGAGAATCACAAAATGAACGTCTACTTTTGAACTCCCACAACTTTTTAAATATCAATGCTAGAGCCTTGAAATTTTCAGAGATTATTCTTCTATAACTGCTCTGTAAGAAACAAACATAAAACTGAGTATACCTCTCTTAAATTTTATGACCTGATCAGTTGAAATCCAGAAAAAAAAAATGTTGGTTTTGTATGAAGACCCAACTTTGAGAACCCATATATTTTTATTGACCCATCCCAGAAGCTTGAATTTTTTTCTTGTAAGAACTGTATCGTAGTAGTATTCAAATACATTTTTACTTTTCTTAATCAGTCATATTACAGTCATGATCCCTCAAAATTGAACATTTTCATTTTTCCCCAAAATTCAGGTGAGGATTGTAAATATATGACAAGGTATACCACTTCAAATCGTTCACCATTGGAAAGAGCATATTCAAGTTTACAAAAGTGTCAAATATCAAATTGCCATTTATATATGTAATTGTTTATAAAACAAAAAATATATCCCTCAATATCTCATCTTGTTTCACAACAATATATTTATATTATTCAGTCGTGTGCTTCATATAATCCCCAAATTCTTTTTTACGACATAATGTAGAACAATTGTCTCTCCAAAAATTGTTTATATCTATTGAATTTAACTTGAATAAAATGAAAGTATTGGCATCGTTTCTTATTGAGCGACGTGAGAGTTAAATGTATGATTGACAAATAAATACAATTACAAGAAGAATGCATCCGTCTTGTGTAGTGGCTATCCATTTCTGTTTGGTTTCTCTCATTAACACAATCATCAAAGATAACGAGGTTCTTTTTTGATTTATCCAAATCTTGGGGTGAAGATATATCATCTGTTTTATCATTAAGAATACAAGTTATAGGTTTTGATTTATTAAAACATTTCTGTGTATCACAAAATAGTTGTATTATATCTTCAATGGTGTAATCATTTAGTTCGTTTTGAAGTTTAAATAAACCGATTAAATCTTCTTTTTGAAGACCTGCATTAAAACCTTGTGAGAGTAGTTGATACTCAGGTTGAAAACTTGACTTTGTAAAAATTATTAAATTATCATAATCTAAAAAGTTGGGAGTAAGTAGCATCTTTAAAAGCAGGCAGGCTTTTCCACATCCACTTGAACCAACGATGAGACATCTTAATGAATTTGAAAGATTTTTGTGGTTAAATTTTATCTTATTTTCCCAAATGGGTAAAAAATAATTCATTTATATATTTGGAAAACAGGTTATTTAAGTTTTTTATTGGCTTTTTTTAGAAACACTATGTTTTATCCTAAGGTCAGGTTTAATTTCAAGATAATCCAATATTTTATTTATACAATATCTTGTGTTGATATTTCCCAGAAAATGACAATTGTTAATAATATAAATTGTTAAACATTACCGGCATTTGTTCGGTCTCTTCTCTTTTCAGAAAAGGTGTGTTATCACTCTCGTACTTAACATCCATTTCTCTTGTTAATCTTGTAAAGTAATTCATTTTTGATGTAATTTTGAAACAGTTATGTTTCACATTTTTTTTATATATTTTTATTTTCATTAATTGGAAGATAATCACAGAATATACATTGTTTACGGGCTTCTGACTCTGTGTTTAATCCCACCCTATCACATGCAGGACAATTCTCAAATTTGTCATATGGAGAATCAGGGAATTCAAGCAGCTCACGATCTCATATACTATTCATATTTACAAAGTAAAACTTGACTTCAAACAAAATTCATCTTCGGTATTTTCATAGGTGCTTTCACAATTACCCATAAAACTACTTTCATAACTATCGTTTGAACACAAACTCTCGGTATCATAACTGTCTTCTGTTTAAACAGAGATACTATCATCGCTCTCATAATCTTCAAAATCTTCAGTTGAATAATGACATATTTAATTAGTGGAAAAAACATTACCATTTCTATCGATTATACTTTTTTTCATTAACAGATTCAACTACGACATTTTTAGATCCTTGTGGAGGATCTCTAAGTCTTACTCACGTTGTTGTTCTTGTGGACTTTTTTGTTTCACAGCCTACAGTTTTCATCGAAACTTCCTGAAATTTGGCATATATATGTAAAAATACCCTGCGCAGACAGTAACCATCTCCGATTTTGAAAATTCCTCCTAGAAAAAGTTATGACGTCAAAATATCTCCGCTAATGGAAATCGCCAAAAAAATTATCTCAAACTTGGCAAGCTTTTTGAATTCTGTTTGCGGGAATCGAACAGGGCATTAGCAGAGATTAATTACCACACATATGATGCATCACTGACGTCATATCAATTTTTATGACATCATTCCTATTTTTTGACATTTTTTGTTTCACAACCCAGAGTTTTCATCGGATCTTCGTGAAACTTGCCATGTATATGCAGAAAGCCCACGCGCAGGCAGTAACCATCTCTGATTTTGGAAATTCTTCCTAGAAAAAAAGTTGACGTCATAATATCGCCGCTAATGGAAATCGCCTCTACCATTATCTCCGAAACTAGGCAAGCTGTTTGAATTTTGTTTACGGGAATCAAGCCGGGCATTAGCACAGATAATTTATTGCAAACCTGATACATCACAATGACGTCATATTCGTTTTTATGACGTCATCATTAAGAGGACGAGGATCTTGGCTCATATTAAAGGTAATTTTAAAATGGTCATTCACTACTACTGAACGAAATGTCATTTCACCTGATGTATTAACACCCTTTATTTCATCAAGATTTACATTTTTAGGGTTGTTGAAAAAAATACAAATTTCTCCTTGCATATTGCATATGGTCTTATCTTTTCTTTCTAAAGCTTCATCCATAATGTTTTTCTTTTTTGATACTTTTTCTTGTTTCATTGCTTTTTCTCGTTTTGAATATATTGCCAGAAGGAGAGGAGAAACTTATGCTCGAGCTACTTTAATTGACGTTCTTCCAGATAAACTAAAAGCCCTTCCACTGAGGGAAATTGAAGAACACAAACTATTCTCAATAACTGCTTTTATCCAATAGTTGTTATATTTATCTTTATTCAATTTTACATCCTCAACATATTTCTCAGTATCTTTAACAAATGTAAAGATTGTTTAAACTTGTCTTTTGTGTCATTGTATTTAGTAAAAAAAAATCATTGTATTTAGTAAGTAAAAAAAGTTGAATAAAATGGTTTTAAGCACAGATTCATGTTTAAATTAAATGGAATTTTCATCAAGAACATTTTAGTTTCGGCAAAGTTTTGCTATATAAATATGATGAATACAACGTACTGTGACGTTTGTAATCATTAATATAAATGTTAAAAAAAACACCTTCAAACAAACAAACACACATTCAATCTTTTCAGACAAATATCACCATTTGAACAAGAAACAAAACATGATAGATGTAATATTGATATTCTTTAAAAAAAAAAAAAACATTATAGTAGACACCTTCAATCATGTAAACACAAGAAGAATGAAGAAAGGGAAGGGGCTACTAAATTCTCTATTGAAAACACTGATGGGGCATTTAAAGGATATATAAAAATAAGATTGTTTCGCTTTCAAGACCCTAGACCATCTTCAATCATTGAAGCAGTTGATGTGGTTGAACAAAGTATTGAAACTGTAATTAAAAACACATTAAGTGAAATGAAAACTTTAAAGTTTTATATAGGAGTAAAATTGAAAGTGGTAAGAGAAGGTGATGAAACTACTCCCCATATGAGGACGAACCCTCACTTTATCACATCATTTCAAGATTTTGTGAGATGTGATGTTTACGATGAACTCCAGAGACAAGAACAAGATGTTGATAACACTGCAGTAGGTCGTGGATTTGCAATTACAAAAATAATCTTTTTAGATATACACATTTTAAAATCAGATCCTCTTAAAGCTTCTTCTTATGTTGATTTACCAAAAGAGATAAAACTTAAGAAAGCAGTTGTTAATATTCAAAACAAAGATAATAAAGGTTTTCTCTGGTCTGTTCTTAAGCCTGGTGTTGGCTTAGTGGTTAGGATGGTGGCTTGGGATCCCAGGGTCCTGAGTTCAAGCCCCATTGGCTGCTGAATTAACACCAGGGGGTTGACTCAGCCTGTCATCCTTCCGACGACCAGGGTTGGCGTCAGGAAGGGCATCCGGCCATAAAACATTGCCTCAAGGAAAAGCCAAACCCCTGCACAGCAGGGAAAAATGGCTGTAAAAACGGTCATTTTTATTTTTATCTGGTCTGTTCTTACTCACTTACATCCTCCACAATGGAAACCTGAAAGGGTTGAACATTATAAGAAATACGAGAATACGCCACATGTTAAAGATTTAAGCTTTCCAATGTCATTGAGAGATATTCGTAAATTTTAGAAAATGAATAATCTATCTGTTAATGTGTTTGGATTAACGGATACAAACAAAGTTCAAATATTAAAAATTTCAAATAACTATAAAAATGATGAAACACCTTGACCTTCCATGTTATAGTTCGGGGAAAAATTCACATTATGCTTTTATCGAAAATTTATCAAGACTAATCACCTCACAAGTATTCAAAAGAACAAATAAAATATATCCCTGTAAGAGATGTCTCAACTTCTTTCAAACGAAAGAACGATTAAATCAACATTCAAAATACTGCAGTAATCATAAATCAACCGTAATTAATATACCAAAACCAGGAAAGAAGATATCATTTAAAGATTACAACAAATCGAACAAACATCCATTTGTGATATATGCATGTTTTGAAAGTATCCTTGAAAAGATAGATACTGTATCTCCAAATCCAAATTAATCATACACAAATAAATATCAAAAACATACTCCTTGCGGTTTCTGTTATATCAAATCATCTGTTGGTGATAAATACAAGTAAGAACTTTATAGAGGAGAAGATGCTTCAGAGGAGTTTGCAAGACAATTGGAAAAAGACTATAAGACGAAGACAAATAATAGTTAAAACCTTTCAACCAATGTCATTAACAAAGGGAGAGAAAAAGGAATTTAGGAAGAACAGTATCTGTCATATTTGTGAGGAGAAAATTGAGGGAGAGGTCAAAGTTAGGGATCATTGTCATCTTACTGCTAAATATAGTGGTCCAACTCATTCCCGTTGTAATCTTAATTACAAGCTCGCAAACTTTATTCCTGTTTTTCTTCACAACAACGCTCACCATGACACACATCTATTTATAAATGAACTTTCAAAGACATCTGGAGATATTTCTGCCATTCTGAACACAGATCAAAAATACATCTCATTCACAAAAACAATTAATACATCCCCCATAACCCATATCAGATTTCTTGACACATTCAAGTTTATGGCAAGTCCATTATCTGACTTAACATCAAATATTAAAAACTTACCGAATGTTAAATCACATTTCTCAAATCAAGAAGAGATTGATCTCTTATCACAAAAGGGAATATATCCGAATGACTATATGGATTCATTTGAGAAGTTTAAAGAAACACAACTTCCTTCAAGGGAAAGTTTCTATTGCAAGTTGAATAAAAGTCATATTTCCGATAGAGATTATACACAAGCTAAAAAGGTTTGAGAGAAGTTTCATATGAAGAATCTTGGAGAATATCATGATTTGTATCTTAAAACTGATGTATTATTATTGACTGATGTGTTTGAAACTTTTAGAACAGTCTGTCATCATAAAAATTATTTTGGATTAGACCCTGCCCACTATTACACAGCCCCGGGTTCGGCTTGGAGTGCCATGTTAAAAATGACAAAACAGGATTTGGAATCAATCATGATATCGATATGCTTTTCATGATAGAGAAGGCTAAAAGAGGAGGAATATCTCAATTATGTTCCAAGAGATATGAGGTGCCACGAGGAGTGATGTAAGGGACACATCGGCCATTTTGGAGTTAATGCCATATAGCACTATTTTAACCCTTTCCCTATCATCCGAGTCTATCATCATCATATCATTAAAAAATGTCGCTTACATCACTCCTCGCGGGGCCTCATATACTAAAGCAAATAACAAATATCCTCCTGATTATAATAAGAATGAGGACAACTCTTACCTGATGTATTATGATGCAAACAATTTGTATGGGTGGGCGAAGTCTCAATCTTTACCTTATGGAAAACTTAAATGGGTTAAAGAAAAACATTATGAAAAAGTATTACTTGACATTGTTATCTCCTCTCAAAAAGAATTGGATGAAGCTGAAGTTGGATATTATTTTGAGGTTGATTTAAAATATCCAGAAGAACTTCATAACAAAGATAAAGACCGATCTTATGCCCCTGATAAGGAAAGTCCAAGAAAAGAATGGTTAAGTGATTACCAACAGTCATTTAATATAGAAGGTAAATCTATAGAAAAACTACTTACTGCATTAAATGATAAAGAAAGTTAAGTTTTGCATCAAAGGAAATTGAGACAATATTTATCTGCTGGGTTGAGAGTGAGGAAAATTCTTAGGATTTTGAAATTTAAACAGTCATTGGTTAAAGAAGTATATTGATTTTCATACAAAAAGGAGAACGAAGCAAAAACAGATTTTGAGAAGGACTTTTATAAATTAATGAATAATGCTGTATTTGGAAAGACTATGGAAAATGTTAGGAATAGGCAAAAAATAAGACTGACGACATCTTGGAAACAGGCTTCAAAGTTAAGCGAGGGAAGGTGTTTTCAGAAAACTTTTGTGCTCTTCATTTGAAAAAAAGGAGCATTGAAATGGATAAACCTATTTATATAGGAACATCAATTTTTGACTTGTCAAAGTTGTTCATGTATAACTATGACTATAATAATTAACAAGAGCGCAAGTGAGCACAATATACGCCCAAAAAAGTCTCTGTGACACATACACACGCGCGCACGCATGCACGCACACACAATTATATATTCAAACACGTCAATTTATGAAGAACAAGAAGGTATATACAGAATTGTGCTACTACATGGAAAACAGCATCCTGGTTGCCATGGGAACCACTTTAGATGACGAACGTATGTCGCGACACACCGTCTCCACAATCTGTACCTATGTACCAAATATGAAACGTGAAAGTTGAAAACTTTGGGAGTTAGAGTGCGGACAGGAACGGGCGGACAGACAGACAGACAGACGACCGGTATCACATAATACGCCCCGATATATATCGGGCATATAAAAACCAAAGTATAAGGATAATGTATCATTGTTATATATGGATACAGATAGTTTCATATTAGAAATTAAGACAAGTGATGTATATGAGGATATGATTGATTATATATATATATATATATATATATATATATATATATATATATATATATATATATATATATATATATATATATATATATATATATATATATATATAGTAGGGGTGCCAAGTTGCGGAAATGTGCTTAAAAAGAGATTGAGGTAGTCATGAAAGAACATACTTTTGTCCTAGATGTTTTTTGGTAGATTGGACCTTGGCACACATGACTGGGGTGGCCTGCTCGGCCAACTATCTTGCGAAAGTGCTCATCTGGCTCGATTTATCATGTGTCACCATGACGAAATTCGGCCCAAAAATTAGGGGTAGGAGAAATGGAATTCATTATTTGAACATGTTCCTATTGTTGTTAACCAACATTTTAGGTATCAGAAGAAAGGGTTTGGGCTGGGCTACAATTTGGTAGGAGAAACATTTTGATGGGGTCACTGAGTGCAGGTTGAGGGGTCAAAAGGTCACGCTCGGAAGGGTCAGGTGAAAATCTAGGGGCCGTGTGTATAAATGGAACTGCTGTACCCAAACCAATAAATATAAATGAATGACAAACACAGATTTAAGAGTAGTATATAACAAAGTTTTTGATAATCAAGCCATGTTAGGTGGATACAGAGAATTTGAGAATTAACCCCTTTATGTCTATGAGCAGAATCGCAAAAATGGCAAAAGTCGGCTTTTTCTCATAAAAGTTATTATTCGCTAATTACTTGACCAAACATGACTAGACATTGTCAGAAGGTATCAATTTCAACCTATTTTACCATTTTCTTTGGCTAAAGGTAAGTTTTATGCCTACAATATCATTTTCACCCAAGTGAGAATTTGCTGTCCCAATGAGACACCATACTTTTTAAAACAAAGAGCTCTTCATTAATTGGAGGTGTAAAATTGATCTCCTCATGACCTTAAGCCATGCAACAGGAAAATTCAGAAGGATTTTTATCCATCATATCCAATAACATAATCAAAATGATATTGAACTGATGATACATAATAATAGAGGAAATTTAAGGTAATTAGTTTAACAATACAAACACCATGAATCTTGAGTTAGATGATCAGAATCTTGAGTTAGATGCAAAGATTAGAGATGTTGGGCCTTCAAGCGTGTCATCTCTTACTTTGAACTTGAAGCCAAGATAACCAAACACCCAAGGGTCTTGCAAACTCTGATCATGTAGGCCTAAGGCATGTAAGGAGATTATGCAGCTGGCCTCAAAATGTAAAGTAGAAATTGAAGTCATGTAATCATAGATTTGCTGTGCTAATTGTAGACTACATCTGGGCTTGATGAATCATGTGTTTTTTTCATGAAATCTACGGAAGCTCATTCGGAAAGAGGCATTCAGTTCATTGTTTATCTGAAAAAAATGTCTGCTCTTGCCATGTCTGATGTTAATTGTAACATCATTGTTATGTTACTAGTAGTCGGCCAATATATGTTATCATGCTCTGTAAATAAATGGGTATAATGGAATAAAATTTTGAATTGTTGACTTCCCCCCCCCCCCCCCATAATGTTGTCTGCTGAAATGTAAGTCTAACTGGCTATGATTATAATCTTGATATTCTATACACCAATTGGAATTCACCAAAATGTGACACATTGCACTTTGCCTTTCAGCCTCAAGTTAGATCATTCAAAGTCGACCAATGGCAGAACTCACTGAGCTACAGTTCAGGAAAAAAAGGAAGAGTCCATCATTTCCCAAAACTGACTTTGGTTGCTGTATAATGTCAGAAGATGATTACAGACCCTTTGCAGCAAGTAGCTGACAATGGATACGCCACGCTGTTGTATGCAGTGACATCGCAATGATGACATTGCTGACCGTCTCCGAGATGATGTCATTTGCAGAGATACATTTCTTGAGAAACAGCCGAAATACCACCGAAAATGCCGCAATACGTACACGAACAAGAAATCGGTAGATCAAAAAAAACGTGTCAAGACATTAAATAATGAACTTGAGGACAAAAATCAATGTGCACCTCATGTCACCAGATCTTCACATTCAACACGGGAATTCACAAAGGTATGTTTCGTCTGTGGAAAGGAGTGGGATAGAAAGGGCGAGCGCAAACTGATCCTTGTCACAACAAAAGACCGGGAGGACACCATATTGAGAAAGGCAAAAGAGTTGGATGACTTTGCGATGCTTCACATGATACAGGGACATGGTGAACGTTGTACAGACTTAATTGCCAATGACTTTCGCTATCATAAATCATGCTTGACATTATATTTGTTGAAAAGTAGGCCTAGTAGTACTGAGCAAGATCAGCCAATTGATTCTGAGCAGAGAGTTGATGAGTATGAACGTGCATTTAAAGAAACTGTGTCAAAAGTTGAAGGCAAATTGTTGAATGAGAATACTGTATTCTTTGTTTCTCAATTGCGTGACATGGTCAGGCAAGGGTTGTCGGACAGACAGGTTAATCATGCAATACAGTATTGTTCAAACCAACTGGTAAGGCAATTAGAAAATTATTTTGGTGACAAGATCATCATTGTTTCCCTGGTGGGTACCTCACGGTTGGTGTGTTCTTCTAGTTTATCCCTGTCAACTGTTTTGTCTGAAGTGAAACAGCTCAAAGGCAAGCTTGAAGAATGGGAATATCTTGATGAAGAAGATGATGAGCCTAATGAGAAAAATGGTGACAGAGGAAGAGATGTTCATGTTCAATTCCAGCGAGAATCATTTATCACAGTAAAGGCAATTCGAAGACAGGTGAAGGAAATCATGCCCCATTTGTAGGGTGGACAGCTCAGATGTCGGAGCTAAAATAGCTAGTTCACAAGCTGGTTAATAAATCTATTAAACCCCATGTCTAAACAGCTTTCAGTGTTATGCACTGCCAAGGGCTTGGGTTGAATTTTTTCATTACTCTAAAGCAAGGAGGTAGAAATTAGTAAACGTACCCAAAGGGTTAATATGAAACATCCAGAAGGGGTTAATATATGCAACTAAAGGGGTAAATAGGTTGAAATTGGTCAATTTATACCTTCGGACAATGTCTAGTCATGTTTTGGTCAAGTAATTAGCGAATAATAACTTTTATGAGAAAAAGCGGACTTTTGCCATTTTTGCGATTATGCTCATAGACATAAAGGGGTTGATTCTCAAATTCTCTGTGTCCACCTTACATGGCTTGATTATCAAAAACTTTGTTATATACTACTCTTAAATTTGTGTTTGTGTCATTCATTTATATTTATTGGTTTGGGTACAGCAGTTCCATTTATACCCACGGCCCCTAGATTTTCACCTGACCCTTCCGAGCGTGACCTTTTGACCCCTCAACCTGCACTCAGTGACCCCATCAAAATGTTTCTCCTACCAAATTGTAGCCCAGCCCAAACACTTTCTTATGATACCTAAAATGTTGGTAAAGAACAATAGGAACATGTTCAAATAATGAATTCCATTTCCCCTACCCCTAATTTTTGGGCCGAATTTCGTCATGGTGACACATGATAAATCGAGCCAGATGAGCACTTTTGCAAGAGAGATGGCCGAGCAGGCCACCCCAGTCATGTGCGCCAAGGTCCAATCTACCAATAAACATCTTGGACAAAAGTATGTTCTTTCATGACTACCCCTCTCCAAGTTTCTGGGCTCTGGCACCCCTACGAATATGATTCAAGTAATTATAAGTCAGGTGATATATTGTTTTCATCAATTAATAAAAACGTTATTGATAAGTTTAAAGATGAATTGGGAGGGAAGGTAATAAGTGAATTTATAGGATTAAGATCAAAGTCTTATGCTTATAAGTATATTGATAATAATAATATTGAAGGGTGTGATAAGAAGCTGAAGGGAATAAAGAAAAATATAACCAAGGAAACAATAAACTTCAAACATTATTACACCTGTTTAACCTTGAAGAGGGAAGAGGATAGAAAAACGAATACAATAAGAAGTCAAAAACATCAATTATATACAGAAGAGGTAAATAAGAAAGCATTAGGAGTTTTTGATGATAAAAGATATATTTTAGAGAATGGAATCAATCATCTCTCTTCTGGTTATAAGTATAAGTGTTAAGATATTTAAGTGGTAAGATATTGGGTTGGGGATTTTAACGGACTACCGCCGTCTTTTACTGATTGATAAATGATAGAACCAAGCAATAACCAAACCAAAGAGTGGAGATGTAATCAGCCTTGGTATTTAAATGGGAAACATGATGAAATTGAGAAATATCAAATAAGTCTTATTGAAGAAATAACCGGGGTAAAAGTAGATAAAACAAATTAGCGGATAAATTTAACGACAAATAAGTTGGAGGATGTAAAGAAAAATTTTTTTATATCCTTGAATGGACTGAAAACTTTGATGGTTATCAATTGAACAATGAAAAAACAACTCACTGCAATCTGAAAATGATATGTGGCTGAGGAAGTGGTCAGACAAGAGCATCAAGAGAAGTTTGTCATTTCATCTCTGCTCAACAAAGTACTCAAACCAATAACCAAGTTCCAAGTTATTCTTTGTGAATATACATGATGAAAATGAATGTTATAAGAAAATTAAGTTATTCCCTAAATTAGAACATGGACAAATATTCGTTGGTTCGCTTTTTGAGTATCATGAAGATATGAAAGGACTGTGATTATGTTGGGCGGAAGAAGTGCTTTCATCAGTTAGTCTCAATTTTTAATTTGCTTGTATGGGAGGGGGAGGAGGTGAGTCTCCCATTTTTAGCTTTTGGGGCTTGGGTCAGATAGTTTTCCCCTTTTTCCCCATTCATTTGAATGGGTGTCCCAGAAACAACATTTATCATCTACTCAGATGATAAATAGTGTGTAGTAACAAAGATAAATAATAGTGTGTTATAACATAGATGATAAATGGTGCGCAATAGCAGAGATGATAAATGGTGTGTAATAGCAGAGATGATAAATGGTGTGTAATAACAGATGATAAATGGTGTGTAATAGCAGAGATGATAAATGGTGTGTAATAACAGATGATAAATAGTGTGTATTAACACAGATGATAAATAATGTGTGATAACGGATGATAAATAGTGTGTTACAACACAGATAAATAAGTGCCATAACAGACAATAAATAGTGTGTAATAACACAGATGATAAAGAGTGTGTAATCACAGATGATAAATGGTGTGTAATAACACAGATGATAAATGGTGTGTAATAAAACAGATGATAAATGGTGTGTAATAACACAGATGATAAACAGTGTGAAATAACATCAATGGTGAATAGTATGTAACAACACAGATGATAAATGGTGTGTAATAACACAGATGATAAATAGTATGTCATGTCATAACACAGATAATAAATGGTGTGCAATAACACAGATGATAAAAAGTGTCACAACACAGACAAATAATAGTGTGTAATAACGCAGATTATAGTGTGTAATAGCACAGATGATAAATGGTGTGTAATAGCACAGATGATAAATGGTGTGTAATAACAGATGATAAATGGTGTGTAATAACAGATGATAAATGGTGTGTAATAACACAGCTGACAAATGGTGTGCAATAACACAGATGATAAATGGTGTGGAAAAACAGATAAATAATAGTGTGTAATAACACAGATAAATAATAATGTGTGATAATGCAGATGATTAATAGTGTGTAATAACAGATAAGTAATGGTGTGTAATAAAACAGATGATAAAACGTGTGTAATAACACAGATAAATGAGTGGGTCATGACACAGATGATAAATAGTGTGTAATAACACAGATAAATAAGTTGGTCGTAACACAGATGATAAATAGTGTGTAATAACAGAGGATAAATAGTGCGTCATAGCACAGATGATAAATGGTGTGTAATCGCACAGATGATAAATGGTGCGTAATAACACAGATGATAAAGTGTGTCATAGCACAGATGATAAATAGTGTGCAATAGCACAGATGACAAATGGTATGTAACAACAGAAAATAAATGGTGTGTCATAACACATTTTAAATAGTGTGTCATAGCACAGATAATAAATGGTGTGTAATAACAAAGATGATAAATAGTGTGGAATAACAGAAAAATAACATGTAATAACAGATAAATAATGGTGTGAAATAACACAGATGATAAATCGTGTGTAATAACAGATAAATAATAGTGTAATAACGCAGATGATGGTGTGTAATAACAGATAAATAATGTGTAAAATAACATAGATGATTATCCCAGATTCCCCCTTAAATGCATATTTAGCCAGGTTGCTCGGTAATTAGACGTTACATGTGTGCCGGGAGGTGTAGCAGGCAGTCCAGTGTTCATACAGTGGTGGTGTACCGGGAGGCGCCTTGCTTCATTTTCCTTCCCCTCTCCGAACTAGCCCCACCCAGCGCTCTGAGAGTGTCAGTCGGCGAGACGTGTCGGCAGCCGATTGGTGGAGGGCAGCTGCAATCTCGAGCGATGGACCAATCACGGGTCCCCGGGGGAGTCTCCAGAGAGCAAGCGCCGAGAAGGCAAGGAAGGAACTGCATGAGGTCAATCTGCCTTCTGCTGGATGAGAAACAGCTAGTGGGAGTCAGCGATCGGCTGTAAAAAGAAACTGGCTGCTTGGTGAGTCTGGGATCGGCTTTCGTGAGAAGAGCGAGCCCCAGGAAGGCAGGAGGAATTGCATGAGGGGAGTCGGCGATCGACTTTTATGAGGAGGTAATCGACAGGTTCATCCGGAGTCCAGTGACGGAGCCTCTGACTGTCCCTACTCACTGCATGGCTCGACAAGTCTTGTAATCCCATCGATCCGCCTGCAGAGCCCAACACCCCGATTTGGCCTAGTCTGGTGAACAGGCCAGACCTGGATTTGTAGACTGCACCTTGTGAGAAACCAGCTGGAACCCACCATCGATCTGACTGTCTTGTGCCGTCGACCTTACGAGGGCTGGACGTGCCAAGGCTGCGAGCGCAAGCGGTGCCGATAAGAGAACGAGCGCGATCTTGCCATGCTGGTGCGCAAGTGGCGCCGGGAGAAGAAGTACGAGCGTCATCTTGCCACGCGGCGTGTTCGAGCTTGGGCGCTCGAATCCGTTGACATCGGCTTCTCACGAGCTGCATTCGTGCCTTTGACACTTTCCCCTCGTCCATGAGGCATCACCAAGTACTCTGTGTCTTGTCTGCATGTTGTCCAAGGTTTATCTCGCTAGGGTTCCCTTCAAAACTTGTATTCCGTAGCTCCCTAGTTAAGAGCGGGTTATAGATTAATTATAACATTGTCGTGAATGTTTTGCTTGTGTCATGTTCCCCGAATGTGTCCCCAATAAATCTGGCTGATTCATACGAGAGTTGCCGCCTTGAGTTTATTCGTGCCGTGCTGAGGAACAATTCGCTCGATTTGTATTTAAAACCAAAATGGTTACAGACTGGCAGACTTCGCTCGGTCTCTGACAAACCCAGTCTGTAACCGGGGTCTATTTCCCCAACTGGCAAGGCCAAAAAAAAAAAAAAAAAAATACATTTGTTTCCGATTGCATGGCTAAAAAAATTGGGTAGGTAGGGAATTTTTTTTTTGACAATTTTTTTTGCCATGAATACATTCATATAACTCGATTAAAAATCTTTATTTTCCTTGGTGGTGGTAGTGGTGTGGTAGTGATGTGGTGGTAGTGTGGTGGTGGTGGTAGTGTGGTAGTGGTGGTAGTGTGGTGGTGGTAGTGTGGTGGTGGTAGTGTGGTGGTGGTAGTGTGGTGGTCGTAGTGTGGTGGTCGTAGTGTGGTGGTCGTAGTGTGGTGGTCGTAGTGTGGTGGTCGTAGTGCGGTGATCGTAGTGTGGTGATCGTAGTGTGGTGGTGGTGGTAGTGGTAGTGGTAATGGTTGTGGTAGTAGTGGTGGTGTGGTAGTGGTGGTGGTGGTAGTGGTGGTGTGGTGGTGCACTCGACTTGCTAAAAATGCACTTTATTCTGTCTTAAATGTCTCTGCATATTTAACAGTGCATGCATGCTGAAAATATACATTGTTTATTAATATATATATATATATATATATATATATATATATATATATATATATATATATATATATATATATATATATATATGAAGCCTGGTGTTGGCTTAGTGGTTAGCATGGTGGCTTGGGATCCCAGGGTCCTGAGTTCAAGCCCCGTTGGCTGCTGAATTAACACCAGGGGGTTGACTCAGCCTGTCATCCTTCCGAGGTCGGCGAAATGAGTGCCAGTGTACTGGTCCCGGTGTATGCCCCGGTTAGAATAGGTGTACCATATCCCTGTGTGTCGTAAGAGGCGACCAGGGTTGGCGTCAGGAAGGGCATCCGGCCATAAAACATTGCCTCAATGAAAAGCCAAACCCCTGCACAGCAGGGAAAAATGGCTGTAAAAACGGTCATTATATATATATATATATATATATATATATATATATATATATATATATATATATATATATATATATATATATATATATATATATATATATATATATATATATATATTACACAGTCATCGTGATGACTACCACTCAATACCGATGTGAAAGTGAGTGCGGTGATGCACAGAACAAGCCAATATAAAACCATGATCGGACTTCAACACTAAGCTCGATTGATCCTTTACTCCTTCGCCAGAGACTGCATTGCGCAGCCTGTCTACCTCTTCAGATGCATGTGGGACGGCACGCTGACTGAGCTGAACGCAGCGCAGTTATAAATAGCCTATCACTGGCGGTGTAAACCAATGAGCGAGCATCACGATTCCATGAAATCTGGCTTCTCACGAGTTAGAAGTTCCGTGTGACGAGTGAGGCGTGGTAATTTACTTGAGTTTCCATTACGCGGGAATGGACAACATTTGACGACTTTGAGGAAGTGACGACTTACAGACTTTATTCAAAGGGATTTAACATTAGATAAATTCGGGACTTTTTGACGCTGTCGACTTAGGCGAAGTGACGAGTTACACGCTGCCGACTTACGCCTAGTCTACTGTATATGTATGTATGTATGTATGTATGTATGTATGTATGTATGTATGTATGTATGTATATACATACATACATACACACACACACACACACACACACACACACACACACACACACCATCATGCGCCGCTTAACGACATTCCGGGCAACGACGGATCTGCCAGCTGTGGAAAAAAAAAAAAAAAAAAAAAGGTAGCTGAAAAATTCCTATCGCAGAGCGATGTAGCCGACGTAGTGCTGTCAGTCGTATAAAAATAGCACGTACAATTATGTACACTGTACAGTACATAATACCTCATAATGATAATAAACAACGACAGTGTGGCCCTGTTATAATGCGATCGTTGAGGTCCATAAAATGTCATCGCGAAAAAAAGCAGGGTCGTGCTAAATCGGGATTCAAGGAAATCAGCTTTCAAACTGAACCAATGTTTGCACGTTTACCTTCTAGCAAGTAAATTACCTTTGAATTGAAGAATTCCGCGAATAAATCGTTGTTGTTACCGTCGAAATTAAAGCACAGATTTGTTTTTAGTGAAGCTTTTTATGTTGTCAAAACAATCGCACTGTTCCGAAAATATATATCACAATTGACAGGTGCTCGCTTCTTCATTTATAAATTATAACATCGATGCGATGATTACGTATTTATAAAATCCAAACGCGAATTATTCACCTTTCTATAATCGATGTGAGAGGAGATTGTAAGCTGCTGCTAACAACACCGATGACTGTCATGAACAGCACAAAGGTAAATCTAACGTGTCTTCCGACTCTCTTGGATGTGTGTTACAATTGCCGACAGTATTCAGTACAGTAACATGCTGTACAGGTTTGTATCCGAGGAGCAATAGGCTAAACCATATAGCCTAGGCGTCTAGGTTTGTGCAAGTACGATGTTCGAAAACGAAAACGAAAAAAAAAAATGATGTTCGCACAACGACGACGTCGCTCAACGACGCGTTTCTCAGAACGTAACCCCGTCGTTAAGTGGCGCATGACTATATATATATATATATAGTTTAACAGCAAGTCTAGTCCATTTTTTCAAGTCAATTGCACCACCACTACCACTACCTCCACCACACCACTGCCACCACCACACCACCATCATCCCATCACCACTGTCACCATCATCACCACCACACTAGGTGAAACTAACCGTGAAAAGACCGATCCACAAAGCAGTCCTCGTGCGCGTTTGACTCGGGCGCCGCCATTTTTAAACTCTCACTGACGTAACACGAGATATTCAAAATGGCATCGCCCGAGTCAAAATTGTCAACAAAAATCGTAGGGTCGCATATAAAAGCAATGGGTCGGTAGGAAACCAGAAACAAACTCCTTTTTTTGTTTGGCCCAAGGCACAGGCGTACTTTGGTATCGTGATCTGAGGCGCGTAATCCAAGAGACCTTTGCCGAACCACCTGGCGTTATAATCTCTGAGACGGCGGTGGTGTTAAGTGAGGCCGAATCTTCAACATTTGGCTGTCAAGAATAGGGTGCGGAAGCACCCCACCGCCGTATCAATAACAAAAACACAGATAATAAATAGTGTGTAATAACACATTATAAATAGTGTGTAATAACACAGATTATAAATAGTGTGCAATAACACAGGCGATAAATAGTGTGTAACAGCACAGATGATAAATGGTGTGTAACAGCACAGACGATAAATGGTGTGTAATAACAGATGATAAATGGTGTGTTATAACACATACGATAAAGTGTGTAATAGCACAGATGATAAATGGTGTGTAACAGCACAGATAACAAATGGTGTGTGATAACACAGATGATAAATGGTGTGTAATAACAGATAAATAATGGTGTGTAATAACAGATGATAGTGTGTAATAATACAGATAAATAATAGTGTGTAATAACATAGATGATAAATAGTGTGTAATAACAGATAAATAATGGTGTGTAAACACAGATAATAAATAGTGTGTAATAACAGATAAATAGTGTGCAATAACACAGACGATAAATAGTGTGTAATAGGCACAGATGATAAATGGTGTATAATAGCACAGATGATAAATGGTGTGTAATAGCAGAGATGATAAATGGTGTGTCATAACACAGATGATAAATGGTGTGTAATAGCACAGATGATAAAGGGTGTGTTATAGCACAGATGATAAATGGTGTGTAACAACAGATGATAAATGGTGTCAAATAACACAGATGATAAATAGTGTGTAATAACACAGATGATAAATGGTGTAATAGCACAGATGATAAATGGTGTAATAGCACAGATGATAAATGGTGTGTAATAAGATGATAAATGGTGTCATAACACAGATGATAAATGGTGTGTAATAACACAGATGATAAATGGTGTGTAATAATACAGATGATAAATGGTGTGTAATAGCACAGATGATAAATGGTGTGTAATAGCACAGATGATAAATGGTGTGTAATAGCACAGATGATAAATGATGTGTCATATCACATGATAAGTGGTGTGTAATAACAGATGATAAATAGTGTGTAATAGCAGACGATAAATGGTGTGTAATAACATGATAAATGGTGTGTAATAACACAGATGATAAATGGTATGTAATAACACAGGTGATAAATTGTCATCACACAGATGATAAATGGTGTGTAATAACACAGATTAAATCAAGTTGTTGTGTGAAAAAAAGAAAAACAAACATGATTGGCTGCAATGGGCATGCAAATCAGGAATTACACCAGTCGACAAATTATCATGGATAGGTTTGCATTGTCAGAAATGGATTTAATTACATTTGACCACCATTGACCTAAATGCAGACTTGTACAGATTTTATAATCAAACAAATCTGACGAGCCACGTGGAGTCGATCAAGAGACAGTTGGTGATATATTTATTTCAAATTTAATGTGATTTAAGAAGGTCCAAGTGGTCTAAATGGTCAAGTGTCTAAGCTGTCTAATCTGTCTGAAAGGTGTAAGGGGTCTAAGGGTTCTTTTGGGTCTATTGAAGCTTCTAGTTCTTTTGGGACTATTGGGTCTTCAGGATCTTGGGGAATTAACGTTCAAACAGGACGTAATTAAAAGGCAAATCGTCTTCACGAACTGACGGATGAGTTCACCGCCTCACTAACCGTGCTTTTCGTTTATATGGATATATACATATATATATATACATATACATATATATACATATACATATATATACATATATATATATACATATACATATATATACATATATATATATACATATACATATATATACATATATATATATACATATATATACATATATATATACATATATATATACATATATATATATATATATATATATATATATATATATATACATATATATACATATATATATACATATATATATACATATATATATACATATATATATATATATACATATATATATACATACATATATATATATATATATACATATATATATATATACATATATATATACATATATATATACATATATACATATATATATATATATACATATATATATATATACATATATATATATATATATATATATACATATATATATACATATATACATATATACATATATATACATATATATATATATATATATATATATATATATATATATATATATATATATATATATATATATATATATATATATATATATATATATATATTAGGGTGGTCCAAAAACAGCAAAAGAATTTTTAAAAATTCAGATGTTGTCTCCACAAGCATTAAATTATTCCACTATGAATCAATAACGTGCATAAAAAATTTAAGTTGATCGGAGGTGATTTAGAGGTCACTCCATATGACGACTTTTAGTTTCATGAGTTGGTTAAATTAGGGTATGGTCAGGTACGATTACGGGTACTTCTGGATGTCCGAGGTAGAAATTGAGTGCATTTTCGAACTCTAAGGGTTCGATTTACTTTAAGAAATGACTGCACCGACATTGAATTCACTACCATTTCGAAAATATGACCTAAAACAAGATTTATCATTACTGGAGTTGAGTAACTCATCCTACTCATTTCAATATTTTCTTATCCATAATTAATTTGTTGTCCGTCGAAACATTTCTTCGAGTAAATCGACCCCACTGAGTTCGAAAATGCAGTCCATTTTCACCTCGGAAGTTCAGAAGTGTACGGATTTGTATCTCACCATACCCTAATTTTTCAATCAATGGAATTACAAATTATTAGAATATTTCGTCTCATTTACCAAATACCACTATCATCTCCACCTCTATTGCTGTCTCCACTCCCGCCTGAACTTATTTCTAGCCAGCCCAACATCCAGTGTTTTAGATTCAATGATTCACGAAAAATATGTTAGTTATTTATTTAGTTATTATTATATTAAATTAGGGTATGGTGAGATGCGAATCCCTCCACTTCTGAACTTCCTCGGTGAAAATGGACTGCATTTTCGAAGTCAGTAGGGTCGATTTACTCCAAGAAATATTTAGACGGACAACAAGTTAATTATAGATAAGAAAATATCGAAATGAGTAGGATTAGTTACTCAACTCCAGTTATGATGAATCTTGTTTTAGGTCATATTTTCGAAATGGTAGTGAATTCAATGTCGGTGCAGTCATTTCTTAGAGTAAATCGACCCCATAGAGTTCGAAAATGCACTCCATTTCCACATCGGACATCCAGAAGTACCCGTAATCGTACCTGACCATACCCTAATTTATTCAAGTCATGAGACTAAAAGTCGTCATATGGAGCGAGCTCTAAATCACCTTCGATCAAGCTAAAAAATATTATGTGCGTTATTGGATCATATTAGAATAATTTTAACCTTGTGGAGCAACATTCTATTTTTTTCGACTTTTTTGGACCACCCTAATATATATTGATGAAACTGATCAAATGCAAACCCATCATTAATTGCTAATAAATCATCAATGAATGTAAAGATGTTTCCACATCTTCACGCAGTTGTTAGTTCATTCATGCATATGTTCTGGACCCAATCAGATTCGTACATGTGCAGGAATAAATTTGCAAAGAGGGCTGATCTCAACCTATGAGTATCCCCACTGTTTGCTGGAGTATCTTGTTGCCAAGTGTGTTTGTCTATGCGAAAAGCAAGCACATGCGCGCGCGCGCGCACACACACACACACACACACACACACACACACACACACACACACACACACACACACACACACACACACACACACACACACACACACACACACACACACACACACACACACACACACACACGAACCAAAAGCAAGATGTAACAAGAAAGAGAGCAATCAGAGATTGCAGACCCTCGCCAGGACTTGTTTTGTGTACTGGTGTGTTACGTAATTAGAGACATAATTAGAACTGCCACTTTATAACTGCTGGCAGTGACGACTGGGTACCAAGACCTCCCACTTTGATGCAACCCCGCTTTTATTGCACACCTGACCCTGACCCATGATGTTTTTTATTATTCAATTGAATTTAGAATGGGATTAAAATTAATTCAATTCAAATCAAATGGAAGACCAAATAGGGACAGTCCTGCATTGGAGTAATCAGAAGGAACCTGAACAAGCAAAAAGAAAAGATGTAGTCATCAGGCGGAACCTGGATAGGATTCACATTTCAGCTGCAACTCCTCTACCCTCAAACCCACCCAGGCACAGCCAAGTGAGCCTTATTCAGATAAATAAATAAAATACAAAAGAACCCAGATCAAAAAATTAAATAATCCTGGCTGCCAGACCATGTGTCCGATCAAGTTGAAATTTAAAACATGTATTCTCCATCACTTTAGTCTCCTGGATCACAATTGTCAAGTTTCACGTCGATTGATTAAGCAGTTCCAGAGAAAACATTACTTAATATGTTTCTTCAAGATGGCTGCCAAACCATGTGACATCAATTATTATTCCTTCACAAAATTGTACATCCAATGCTTGGAGAACATTTGTGTGGTTTCCCCTCAATCTATCCAGCCATTCTGGAGAAGACAATTTTTTATAGGTTTTTGCATAAATCTATTATGGCTGTAAAAGCATGCGACTAATGACATCATATGTGTGAACCTTTTGTTCCTCATGGATAGGCAGTCATATGTGAAAAGTTTCGCCTCGAACTGTTCAGCCACTTCAGAGAAGAAGATTTTTGAAGGTTGAAAAAAAACAAAAAACAATATGGCTGACGAATCACGTGACCAATGATGTCAACAAATTTTTTTCTGTGGACCATTTTATCTCTCGATGACCCTCCAAATTTTTTATACTGATCATATGTAGGGTTCTACATGTGCAATTATGACATCATAACAAAGGCACCTATGACGTCCGAAAAAAAAATTCACACGTATTCCCCATGACTCACAATTATGATTAACAAATTCTACATGAGTAGTCGCACCTCTGGTGAAAATTTCGTCTCAATCCGAGAAGCCGTTGTGGAGAAAAACATGAGCGTTCTGTGCGGACAAATAAACAAACAGATGAAAAATCACTCTCACAACTTGGCGAAATGAAACGGCACTCCGAAGAGATCGTACCTCTGCCAGGATGAATAGTTTACATTTTGCATGTCACTGATAGGTCCGATCTGATTCCGGAACTTAACCAAAATCGAATCGGCTTGTTCTTGTCACCGAACCGATTCTTCCACCTCGTTTTGTCACAAGTCATCCGCACCTTTTAGAGATAACATGTGATGCATAGTTTTTGGCCCCATCTCTCAATGGTGAAGAATCACCTGAAAAATTCTCGAATCCAAATCCGGATTCAGATCTTCACCAAAATCGAATCAATTCGTCCTTGTCACACACCCATGTCCACCAAGTTTCATCCAAATCCACCCTCAACGTTTTGATATATCATGCAATATCGTTTTTAGCCCCATCTCTCAATGATGAAGAATCAGTTAAAAATTAAATAATCCTTGTATCCATATGAGGATTTGAATCTTCACCAAAATCGAATCAATTCTTCCTCGTGGCACTCCCAACTTGTCCACCAAGTTTCGTGTGAATCCATCCATAACCTTTTGAGATATTGTATTGTATATCATTTTGGCATGCCTGGTGTTGGCTTAATGGTTAGGGTGGTGGGCTATGGATCCGAAGGTCCTGAGTTCAAATCCCGCTCAGCTGTTGATTTAATACCAGGTGGGATCAGCTCGGCCTGTCATCCTTCCTCGGTCGGTTAAAATGAGTGCCAGCATGCTGGTATACTGTGTCGGAGTGGCGACCCGTCCAGGATTGTGCCCAATAGCCAAGGAGACTGCTTAAGCAGCACCAACGCTCTGCACCGAGTATGGTCCCAATCTCCTCCTCCTATATCATTTTGGCCGTATCTCTCAATGGTGAAGAATCACTTTAAAAACAAAAGAATTATCAAATCCGGATCCGGATTCGGATCTTCACTAAAATTTAGCATTGCCGTCCTTGGCCAGTTGCCTACACACAAAAATTTCAAAACGATTGCTTGAAAACTGTGGCCAAAAATCGTGTGATAAACAGACAAACAGACAGACAAACATGGCAAAAAAATGGTTTCGCCAAGTACGAAACAGACCCAAATGCAATACCCTCTCCTTCGGCAAGGGTAAAAACAAAGGGGAGAAGAAGGGGGTGGGGGGGATAAAAATGGATGGAGAAATGTTCAGAATAAAGGATGAACTAGAGGAGAATAGAAAATGAATTATGTTGCAACATACTCACCCCGTCAGGAATGTTACCACTCTCCCTCTCTCCATACATCTGTTTACTTGATCTTGCCCATCTTCCTCTTCACATCCTCCAAGGTGCTCACTTTCTTCTTGAAACAAATTAGGCCTTCTTGGATCTGGTAATCCACACAAATCGTTTTGCTCTGCCTCCAATTCTACTTCATTTGATTTTTCCCCAGTTTCTTCTGGTCCTGCATTCACTTTCTTTTCATTCCTTGCCCTTCGACCTGTTTCCTTTACTTCTACTTCCATTGCTGTATATTTTTCCACTTTCTCTCCACATTCATGGTCCTTTCTTTTCTGATCATAATTATTTACAAGACAAACTACATCCTTGTCTTCCTTTCCATCGTTACAATGATCCTCTTCATCTTTCTGTGGATCATTTCCAAATGACAAGCATTTAAATTTCTCCGCCAAATTTACAACATGCTCCTTTTTCCTGGGAAGTGGCGAAATGCCAGAGGGTAAGTGGAGTCGACCAGGGAAACACGGGGAAGTGTGAGATTGGGATCTAGATGGGGAATCAGAGAAAGGATGTGTGGAGGAATCAGAAGATATGATGGATGAATAAGAGGGGGAAGTGTGCTGAGATGTTAATGAGTTGAGGTGGCATTCCAGAATGGAAAGGCCAGCTGGAGACGAAAAGTCGGTGAAACGATCAAGAAATTCCCAGTATTCGGTCCAGGGGAAGCCTTCAGAGTGAGCCAAATTTCTGGAGAGGTCAAAAAAGAAAACAATGGTTGGTGAGAAAATACAATTGTATGAAGGAAAGTAAAAATCTTTTTTTTAGACTCTCAAACAAATATTTTTTCTTTTTAGTACAGTAGATTAATATAAAGAAAAATCGTTCAGATTGTGAAAAAGTGTGAAAATTGGCATACATGTTCATTTCTATAAGAGCAGGACACACCTGGTCAGAATACATTTACGGCCGCCATCTTGAATTTCAAAATGGCCGCCACCAAAAATTATATTTTACGATATCTCGGTCACCAAGAGTCCTTGCAAAATGAATAAAGAGTCTAATCCAATGCTTTCACACACAAGGAATCCAATGAACACACTTAAAATGCTCTATTGTCAGTCTTTCTGCTTTAAAATGACATACACACTGTCCCAAGTATAGTTCATCTGGTCTTGAAACAGTTCTGACTTCACTCTGTCTGATAACATGTTCCTGCACAATGGCAAAGTTCAGTGCGCAGGAGAGATGCACAGAAACATTTGCATGGTGGTCTGCAAGCCTTTGTGCAGCTGCATTTGATCAGCTCTGTGCAGGATTTGTCCGCCTCGGCAAGTGCTGTCCAGAAAGGTATCCACTGTTCAATGGCGTTCTTCGTCCATCCCCAGTCACATGGGCTTGGTAACTTCTGCTTAGATATCAGTGCTTGGCCCCAGATGTGTCCTGCCTGGTATGTCGACCTCTTGATATGTTCCGTGAGGGCTGCCTTTGTGGGGGATAGGCGATCTATTTGTCTTCCTTTCGCGAACAGAATCTTCCTTGCCCGATTCACCTCGGTGCATTCACTGGTTCTATCATAAAGACGTATGGCGAACCTTTCCAGTTGACACACATTCTCATCTGAGACCGATGAATGCTCTTGGGATAAACTCAAGAAAGTGTCCATTATATCAGGGAAATTGGTCCAGGTGTCCCAAGCAGTTTTCTTCCCAATACCACTGAATGACGACGACGTGTCACAGCCAGTGAAGGCATGGAAGAACAGAAGAGCTTTGGCCTTATTTTCACCAAGACTGTTTGCAATCGTGTGAGCTGGTATTAACCTGTAGTGTTTCTTGACTCCATATGCAACCCATAGTTCGTCAAGGGATAAAGCGTGAAACATGGCAATTGCAAGGACAACAACGTCAGTGTCGACTGACCTGATCAGGATTCTGTGATGGTCATTTTGTGCACAATGGAAAGCATGCAAGAATAACCTTGTATCGGCTTCTTCATGGTTGCATGGAGCGAGAGAAGATTCTATGTTGCACTCTTGGGAAAAGATGACACTGGTATCTTGTGTGCAATATAGCTCCTTCTCTTGTGTGGAGAACTTAGCGACGACGCACTGTGATAGGTAATGATACAGCTCACTCTTATTTTGGTCCACACGAAGAAAGTTCTGCCAGTTCTGCGGAATTGGCGTAGAATTTGTGACAATAATGCGGCTCCCCGTTCCCATCCTCTTTCTCGTTGAACTCTTCAAACTGTTGTCAATATACCGATCCCATATAACATCCAGACGTTTTGTGTTTTGCAGATTTCTCAGCACATAAAGCAAGAACACATTTTCAGCATAGTCTCCGAATGTTGAGCAGGACTTAGGAAGCAGCATAATGACTATAACAGATCCATCGAGAATCTTGGCATCTACCTCTGGTGTACCACACTCAGAAGCCATACTAGTAGCCAGCTTGTCGAAACATCCAATAAGGTCTGATTTAGGACACTGCCTCAGTTCTCCCATGTCTGATAGAGAAGGTGGTGATCCCTGGTTTTCATGACTGAAGAATTCATCCATGTCCCCTTCTCGAGACTGACAAGATATGTACATTCTGCCAAACAACTCACAGTTGCTTTTCAGAGTTCTAATTTGGTGTGATGTTCTGGAGTGTTTTGAGGGTGAAGTCTTGTGGAAGGGAGCCATGTTGTTCTTTGGTATGATGTTTGAAATTGGTTTTACTCGCTGCTCCAAGCGTTCAGCAGCATATATGTCATATTTTGACTGCCCATTTGCTTCCACATTCCTCAGCCTAAAGATTGCATCTTCTGTCATCACCTCCTTTGTGTCCAGCACGATCAGATCATTTGTATCTTCTGTGAAGGGATTACATAATTCTTCAAATGTTGCAACCACAGCTTTGACATGTTGGGCAAATTTCAACTGAGTGGATTGTCCCTGATCATGGTGCTCTGTAGATTTTGTGGAAGCAATTCCAAAAGAATTCTCAAACTCGTCGATGATTAGAGCCACTTCAGGACCAGCTGTAATCCACTTGATCAAAGCAGAAGGATTATCAGCGATTCCAATCACACCGCCATCTCATTTGATGTGATCATTCATCTGTTTGTGGGCTTGGTCCATAGCCATAGTAGAGAAAGTGTGAGGTGATCTCTGCACCACAAAGTTACCCTTCTCAAATTGCTCATGAAGCTGTACCATGTCCTTGATATGGATAGGGAGCCATCTTGCACAATTTGTATGATCCAAAGAACACATCCATGGAACAATTTGTCCAAGGCACTGAATGTACAACTCAAAGTTTGCTTCATGCAGAGAATGCACAAATTGCAAGAGTAGAAGTTCAAGATCCAGAACCAAAGCCCAGTATTGGAATTGAGGAACCTTACTGCAATTGACTTGATTCAAAGTTTCAAAATCCATTGTGTCATCATCTGGCCCAAGTAATTTGGCATATGTGATGTACGCAGATTTCTGAAGGAGGTGCAAAGCTGCTGCCATTACTTGGTGAACATCGCGAGACCTGGTGATATGTGAACCCTTCAATATTACATCAGCTCGACCAGAGGTTGTGACTTCAGACTGCACAAGAACTGCTGTCCATCAGCTACCACTGAGGAAATCTCCGAGTAATTTCAACACATTCATCTCGATGTGGAGACCTCCAATTACCACCACAAATTTATCCTCGCCAAAATGGTCTGGCCATGCCCACTGGATTTGTTTTGCAATGGAATATAATGGCTGATCCATGGTTATCACAGGTATTTGATCAGGTGCAAATGCTGAATCGTATGAGCCACGAGACGCATAGCATGTGCTATCATAGCTGGAGTATGTGCAGGTTCTGTGAACAAAGGCATCAACACAATGGGTGACACTGGTCTGATCTCAGCTGATTGCCTATTGGCATAGTAAGCTGCCCATGAGACAAAGTCTTTGGTATCAAGTTCCGTCTTATTTGATACAAGTTCTAACATTGCACTCAACCAACCGTCTTCTTTCTCTCTGGATGCGGACATGACACTTGATTCAGCTTTTACTTGACTTCAACAACTGGTGCATACAAGTCAGTTTGTAGCAGACCTGCTGGTGCTACTTCTGAATATTCTACCGGCAAGAGAGATGCTACCAATTAAATTTGATAAAGCCATTTCCACACGCTCATAGCATTTGGATATCAAACATTGAGCAAACACTTTTAAGTATTTAGTTGTTTATGAAAGGGTCTCATTTCGATTTTAAAGCAGAAAGACTGAAAATGGAGCACTATAAGTGTGTTTAATGGATTCCTTGTGTGTGAAAACATTGCATTAGACTCTTTATTCAAGTGCTTTGGCTTCTTGGTGACCAAGATATCGTAAAAATAGTTTTCGGTGGCGGCTATTTTTAAATTCAAGATGGCGGCCGTAATTGTAGTCTGATCATGTGTGTCCTGCTCTTATATGAAAGAGCATATAAAAGTAGTCATGTGTACCAGTTTTCACACTTTTTTCACATTTTGAACGATTCTGGTGAAATGTTGACTAAAGCTACTGTACTATTTGGTTTGAAGCAAAATGGAGGAATCATGCAAATTAAATAAAGTGGATTAATGGAAACAAAAATAATGTGGTTATTGATCTGTAAGAAAATATAGAATGATAAAGCATGAAAAATTTAGATAAATCGTGAAGGAAGAAAAAAAAAAAAAGACGACCTAATTTTACACAAATACAAAGGAGTCAAAAAAGACATCCCCATTCACAAATTTTCAGAACCAAAAACAAATGTCATTGATGTGAGGACTCCTTTACTGTAAGAAAGAAAAGTATAAAAGGATTAAAATGTGATAAATTTCACTGGGAGATGAGATGATTCAATGCAAAGTATATAAAAGGATTAACGTGTGATCAATTTCACTGGGAGATGAGATGAATCATTGCAAGGTTTACCAGAGTTGGTGTCAAAGCCACCTAATGCTCACCTGCTTATACATTTATCGTTTTTAAAAGAGTAGTCTAATAATGTTTTTTTAAAGCATTGCAGTGAAGTCTGATCCAAATAATTTTAAAGCAATATATGTATTTGTATATTGTAATCAGTAAAAAAATAGGTTGGTAGATAAAAACAGAAAGGAAAAAAAATGAAAACATGAACATGACAAAATCTTCTGATGTTGCGGGTTTTCCCGATGACGCATTCAGGCCAAATCAAGTTGTTGTCGTCAGTCTCCAGTCTATGTTTAGATTCACATTAGGTTTCAAAACTGGTTTTGACTCTTCGTGAATTAAAAACTCACAGTAAAAGTCCTCTTCCTGCAGAAAGTCAATTAATTTTCCTGACTCATCGCAGAGAGGTTATTCTTCTTACTTGGATAGACGTCGTTATTTATCTATATGGTATTGATATTTACGTTTATTACCTTGCATTGGTAACCGAAACTTGAAAAACATAGAATGAGCGAGGGAAACCACATCTGAGCTAGAAAAAGTTCAATCCACACTCCAAGTGTCTTCCCTGATTGCCGCGGCTGTTTGTGTGTTTCCCTGCTTTCTTCAGTGATGAGTTTGCGACCTCAGAATATATTTAGAGAGATATTGATTGGGTAAGAGTACGGCATGAAGAAACAAGAGGTCCACACGAGGAATTCAAAACTCACAGAGGGGCGAACTTTCTCGCTGCAAAAAGTCAACAAAGGCTTTCAGAGGAAGGAAATGCCAATGGCATGGATGGTCGGGGTGTTTCTACTGTTCAGATTAGACTCAAAGCAAGATCGATCACTTTTTGTGGCTAATTTTCGGACGTTTTTGCGCTTGGTTTTTTTGTGCAACATTTGCGGCTTATAAACGAGTGCGGCTTATGTGTGTTTAAATTCCACATTTTTTTCTAAAATTTAGGGGATGCGGCTTATTATATATAACGATGCGCTCAATGGTCTGAATTTTATGGTACTTGCCTTGCCATGAGAAATGCATCTAAAAGAAAAAGTAATATGTTGTGTTGGGAGTTAGAGTGCGGACAGGAACGGATGGAAAACAGCATCCTGGTTGCCATGGCAACCACTTTAGATGACGAACGTATGTCACGACACACCATCTCCACAGTCTGTACCTATGTACCAAATATGAAACGTGAAAGTTGAAAACTTTGGGAGTTAGAGTGCGGACAGGAACGGACGGACGACCGGTATCACGTAATACGCCCCGATATGTGTATGTGTGTGTGTATGTATGTATATATATATATATATATATATATATATATATATATATATATATATATATATATATATATATATATATATATATATATATATATATATATATATATATATATCGGGCGTATAAAAAAGTGTGGAAGATAAAAACATTACAAAGGAAACTAGAGGGGGAGCACTCGGGAGCGTGCAAAACCTCCGCCGCCAATACTGCTGGGTCACTTAAGGGAACCTTGTATCTTATTCATTAAATATGTCGAGTGCTGACAGAGTTATAGTTCTTTTCTCCATTTTTTTTTTTGGGGGGGGGGGGGTTGGAAATCACTTAAAACATGCAGAAATGCAAAAAAAAAATTTATCTAACAATTTTTTTGGGGGGGTGGGGTTGGAAATTACTTAAAACATGTAGAAATGCAAAAAAATATTTTTTTCTCAATTTTTTTTGTGGGGGGGGGGGGGGTTGAAAATCACTTAAAACAAGCAGAAATGCAAAAAAAAAAAACATTTTCTCTAAATTTTTTTTGGGGGGTGGGGTTGGAAATCACTTAAAACATGTAGAAATGCAAAAAAAAAATTTTCTCCAACAATTTTTTTTTGGGGGAGGGGAGACAAAGTCCAAAATCTAATGGCATGATCCTTGGACCACACCGAACCCCCCCACCAAATTTCGTCGAAATCAGTCGAGTTTTTCCATAATACAAAAAATTTAACATGTTCACGCTCACGCTCACGCCGAGGGGTATCGCTATAGCTCTCTGTTCTTAGAACAGGCGAGCTAAAAAGGATTAACGTCTGATCAATTTCACTCGGAGATGACATGAATCATTGCAAAGTATAAAAGGATTAACATGTGATCAATTTCACTGGAAATGAGATGAATCATTGCAAGGTATAAAAGGATTAACGTGTGATCAATTTCACTGGGAGATGAGATGAATCATTGCAAGGTATAAAAGGATTAACGTGTGATCAATTTCACTGGAAGATGAGATGAATCATTGCAAGGTATAAAAGGATTAACGTGTGATCAATTTCACTGGGAGATGAGATGAATCATTGCAAGGTATAAAAGGATTAACGTGTGATCAATTTCACTGGGAGATGAGATGAATCATTGCAAGGTATAAAAGGATTAACGTGTGATCAATTTCACTGGAAATGAGATGAATCATTGCAAGGTATAAAAGGATTAACGTGTGATCAATTTCACTGGGAGATGAGATGAATCATTGCAAAGTATAAAAGGATTAACGTGTGATCAATTTCACTGGGAGATGAGAAGAATCATTGCAAGGTATAAAAGGATTAACGTGTGATCAATTTCACTGGGAGATGAGATGAATCATTGCATGGTATAAACGGATTAACATGTGATCAATTTCACTGGGAGATGAGATGAATCATTGCAAAGTATAAAAGGATTAACATGTGATCAATTTCACTGAGAGATGAGATGATTCATTGCAAAGTATAAAAGGATTAACATGTGATCAATTTCACTGGGAGATGAGATGAATCATTGCAAGGTATAAAAGGATTAACGTGTGATCAATTTCACTGGGAGATGAGATGAATCATTGCAAGGTATAAAAGGATTAACATGTGATCAATTTCACTGGGAGATGAGATGAATCATTGCATGGTATAAACGGATTAACATGTGATCAATTTCACTGGGAGATGAGATTAATCATTGCAAAGTATAAAAGGATTAACGTGTGATCAATTTCACTGGGAGATGAGATGATTCATTGCAAGGTATAAAAGGATGAACATGTGATCAATTTCACGAGATGAGATTATTCAATCATGCTCAGGGTCAGGGGTGGGGGCTTGTGGGAAGGGTAAAAGGGGGAGAACTTTTATATTTCCCCTCAAATACAAGGAAACCTTTATGAAAAAAGTCCCATTTCAAAGGAATAAAGTGCCAAGTTAAGCAATTACCTGCCAACAGTCTCTGCTCCTCGTTCTGGATCTGAAATTGAGGTATTTTTACATTTCTTCCAATTTTTACGGAAATTTTCTGCCTGTGAAACAAACACATTTTCACAATTATTCCTTCAAAACAAGAAGAGCAGATTCAAAGCCCCAAATATATATATATACATATATATATATATATATATATATATATATATATATATATATATATATATATATATATATATATATATATATATATATATATATATATATTGTGACGTTCACGGGACTTGAACAGTCCCACCAACGTAGAATGAGCCAAAACGATGGAGGCGGTTTATTTATTTATAACCCAAAGATGGCGGTATTAATCGCTCTACCGCAAACAGGACGAGGAAGGTGGCACAGAGTTGCTTTTCACTGAGTTGATAACGTTTATTCCTCTAACCAGAAATAACAAGACTCGGCAAGAAGAGGGATCCAGGGCGATTCTACGGGATGGTGTGGGATCGGGCGTAGGGAAAACACAGACAATTCCAATGAATATACAAATCTCAAACCCTCTAAGGCGCCAGGTACACGCGCGCGCGCACACACACACACACACACACACACACACACACACACACACACACACACACACACACACACACACACACACACACACACACACACACACACACACACACACACACACACACACACACACACACACACACGTAGCTATTCCTGGTGGTCAGGCTGGACCGTGGTGTGGACGCAACTGTCCCTGGATTGGCATCGGACGAGCTGGCCTTGCTCTCGTCAGGGGAGCAGGAGAAACCGTGGTGCTGTCGACCTCCTGGTCTTGGCCCAAGTCCGCTCACAGCCGCCAGGGAACCAGTTCTGGCGCCAAATTGCGAGCAGGAGAGGGAGGCAGGTCTGCCCGCCGTTCGACCTCGTACTCCGAGCCAGCAGAACCCCAGAGCCAACCAAGGTGAGGCACGAGGCTCAGCAAGGCTACAAGACACGATGAAACCAGGGCCGAATCAGCGCAACAACAAGCACGCTCCCAGCACAACAGCCTCCACCAAAACAGTCTTTCGGTACCGATCTTCTTCCTCTTCCTTTTCGACCCCGAACAGAACCTATTTATCCTCCCGTCCTCGTCACTTCCAATCGAGCCGTTTTATTGGCCCACCGCCGTCGCCTTCCGCCAATCGTGATCACGGGGCGGAGCCATCCGCAGCACTGTCCTGTGACATCACGGCAAGCCTCCAGAGAATACTAAAAGGGGTTTACGCAGACACACTTACCCTATCCCGTGTCCCTATCTAATTACGTGACAATTATCATTTCCCCCTTGAAGAAATGGACATTTACTAGACAACTTATCACCACTGAATTGCTACTTATTACATCGAGATCCTGGTACACTCGAACAGCATGGCATACCTAATTAAACATCCTAATTACCCTTTGAATGCATACCCTCCCCCCCCTCAAACGTAACAATATATATATATATATATATATATATATATATATATATATATATATATATATATATATATATATATATATATATTTACATATTGTTGCGGGCCAGGGGGTCGGGTGAGAAGACCACGATGTGGGGAAAGCTATGTTGATTCCCATCAGACTCCCCAGAATTGTAGGCCGTCGCACACGGATAATTCCGTGATGCGGTGGGTCGCTTAACCGACCGTGGATGCCAATAACTCAACCGCGTGACCTAAGGTCCTCCCGTCTATGGGTTAATCGGGTTACCTAATTAACCACGTGATTTAATTACCGGGGAACACGCCCTCGGTACGCCTTGTCCGAACTGGATCACTCTACCGGATCGGATCACTTTTCCGGATCGGATGCAGCCGAGTGATACTGCCAAGGACATACCGGCTAAAAGGAACAGATCGTTGGGAATAAAGTCCCGGCTAATCTAGGATTCTGACCATGCTGGATCAATGAAAGAAAAGACAATAACGAGCTCGGAACATTCCTAATAGTAATTTATTAACAAGCAGGTGAGGAAGGGTATGTGGTACGATGAATAGATTTATTGGGGTGTGCAAGCAGACAGGGAAGAAAGGTGTGGTGCGCAAATAAACAAGCAACTTATGAAAGCGGACGCAGAGCAGACTTAATCCGAAAATAATAATAAAAATAATAATGATGATAATAATAATCTTCTGCAGTCGTACTTGTATGGACAGGCGCCAGGACACACACACGCGCACACACACACACAGAAAACCCAATGAAGAGGAATTGAAGCGAGAAAGGAAAAGAGTTGAGGCTACGGTCTCTCGGTACCTTTGTATTATTGATTGCCCGAACGCGCCACCAATCCTTTTGGGGGGAATGCTCCATGGTGCGATACCCCCGATAGCTGGCGCGTCGTCTCTTGCTTCGGGCAGCTCGCATTGAGACCGTGGGCATGAAGGAGAGGCTTGAGTTGGGAGGGTGGAGTCAGAGCGAGTGGACGTAGTGGTAGGCAGGACCAGGTGGGTGGGTGGAGTCAGCGTCGTGTGGGCGGGGAAGAGGAGGCGGAGTCTAAGTGATGATGACAGAAGGTAGAGTCGAGGTGATGATGACAGAAGGCGGAGTCGAGGTGATGACGACAGAAGGCTGAGTCGAGGTGATGACGACAGAAGGCTGAGTCGAAGTCCAGCTTGAATGGAAGGCGAGGCAGGGCAGAGAGAGATCGAAGGCTCCGCTCGGACCTTTATAGGCCCCACGGCGTGGGGCGGGGGGACACCCAGAAACGATGTGTCGTCACCTGAATCGGGTGCTCTGATTAGCCCCAATTCCCCGCGCGGCCTGGCCGCAATGGCCGGAAACCGCAGCATTCCATTTCCGGCAAGATGACCCCAAGCCACAAAAATATCCCGCTCCGACCTCACAACATGACATGAATCGCCCACACCGAACTCTGCACCATGAATTGCCTTGCAGGAACCCCCAGGCCATGCCCTGTCGACTGGCCGAGAGTGGCGTCAGTCTTGCATGCCTGCTCCGTGTGCGCCACGTGGCCCGAGCTATACAAAATGCCTCCGCCTGATCGCAGCTTCGCTGGTCTGAGAAGCGAGAAGACGTTCGCCGTCCGTGGGGAACATCCGCGGCCGCCAGCGAGGACTGAAGAGATATATATATATATATACATATATATATATATATATATATATATATATACATATATACATATATACATATATACATATATATATATATATATATATATATACATATATATATATATATATATATATATATATACATATATACATATATACATATATACATATATACACATATACACATATACACATATACACATATACACATATACACACACACACACACACACACACACACACACACACACACACACACACACACACACACACACACACACACACACACACACACACACACACACACACACACACACACACACACACACACACAGTGGGGAGAACAAGTATTTGGTACACTGCCGATTTTGCAGGTTTTCCCACTTAAAAAGAATGTAGAGGTCTGTAATTTTTATCATAGGTACACTTCAACTGTGAAAGACGAAATATAAAACAAAAATCCTGAAAATCACATTGTATGATTTTCAAATAATTAATTTGCATTTTATTGCATGAAATAAGTATTTGATACATCAGAAAAACAGAACTTAATATTAGGTAGAGAAACCTTTGTTTGCAATTACAGAGATCTAATGTTTCCTGTTTTTCTTAACCAGGTTTGCAAAGACTGCAGCAGGGATTTTGGCCCACTCCTCCATACAGATGTTCTCCAGATCCTTCAGGTTTCGGGGCTGTCACTGGGCAACATAGACTTTCAGCTCCCTCCAAAGATTTTCTATTGGGTTCAGGTCTGGAGACTGGCTGGGCCACTCCAGGACCTTGAGATGCTTCTTACGGAGCCACTCCTTAGTTGCCCTGGCTGTGTGTTTCGGGTCGTTGTCATGCTGGAAGACCGAGCCACGCCCCATATTCAATGCTCTTGTTGAGGGAAGGAGGTTGTTGGCAAAGATCTCGTGATACATGGCCCCATCCATCCTCCCCTCAATACAGTGCAGTCGTCCTGTTCCCTTTGCAGAAAAGCATCCCCAAAGAATGATGTTTCCACCTCGATGCTTCACGGTTGGGATGGTGTTCTTGGGGTTGCACTTATCCTTCTTCTTCCTCCAAACACGGCGAGTGGAGTTTAAACCAAAAAGCTCTATTTTGGTCTCATCAGACCACATGACCTTCTCCCATTCCTCCTCTGGATCATCAAGATGGTCATTGGCAAACTTCAGACGGGCCTGGACATGCGCTGGCTTGAGCAGAGGAACCTTGCGTGCGCTGCAGGATTTTATTCCATGACGGCATAGTGTGTTACTTATGGTTTTCTTTGATACTGTGGTCCCAGCTCTCTTCAGGTCATTGACCAGGTCCTGCCATGTAGTTCTGGGCTGATCGCTCACCTTTCTCATGATCATTGAGGCTCCACGAGGTGAGACCTTGCATGGAGCCCCAGACCAAGGGAGATTGACTGTGATCTTGAACTTCTTCCATTTTCTAATAATTGCGCCAACAGTTGTTGCCTTCTCACCAAGCTGCTTACCTATTGTCCTGTAGCCCATCCCAGCCTTGTGCAAGTCTACAATTTTGTCCCTGATGTCCTTCGACAGCTCTCTGGTCTTGCCTATTGTGGAGAGGTTGGAGTCTGATTGATTGAGTGTGGACTATGCAGATAACGAGTTCAAACAGGTGCAGTTAATACAGGTAATGAGTGGAGAATGGGAGGGCTTCTTTAAGACAAAACTAACAGGTCTGTGAGAGCCGGAATTCTTACTGGTTGGTCGGTGATCAAATACTTATTTCATGCAATAAAATGCAAATTAATTATTTTAAAATCATGCAATGTGATTTTCAGGATTTTGTTTTAGATTCCGTCTTTCACAGTTGAAGTGTACCTATGATAAAAATTACAGACCTCTACGTGCTTTGTAAGTGGGAAAACCTGCAAAATCGGCAGTGTATCAAATACTTGTTCTCCCCACTGTATATATATATATATATATACATACATATACATATACATATACATATACATATACATACACACACACACACACACACACACACACACACACACACACACACACACACACACACACACACACACACACACACACACACACACACAATATATTTTGATAATTAGCATATCAATATTTATACTCATTAGGATGCCAGAAAATACCATTTACGAGTAAAATGTATCCTTTAAGCAATAATAAAGAGTCATGCCCGAATGAAGGGCACGGCCCTGACAAAACTTAAAAGTAAGGCTCGAAACGTCAGCTTCTCTTCTCTCCACAGCGAATCAACGACCATTTAAGGAATTTTATCTCCTCTTTGATTTGACAAAAATAATCGCCCATGTTTTCTTTCTGTAACACAGAAATTAGTGCACCTTTGTGAACCTTCAGTTTATAAAAACTATTATTTGATTTGTCCGCCAACGCAAGCCAACATTAGACTTGAAAATGTCGAGTATTCCTCCATAATAGCGTGGTCAAATGGGAAAAGCTAAACCATCACCGAGACAGAATTCAGTTTGAAGTGTTTTTTAAAGTTTTTTTGCAGCAGTTTTTACTGGGTTTTTTTTTTTTGGTCTGAAAACTGGAGTTTAAACCAGTTTCTGAGAAAAAAATTCCCAGAAATCAACAAAAATACAATCTCCATAAACCCGGAAACGTCGTTATATTGTCGTGGGTCTGGCTGGTTAAGGTCAATTCCTCGTGGTAGGGGCAGGCGGCACCAGGGCTTTATACTCGAACCCCACGACAAATACACGGACACAGCAACTTAAAATAAACGTGGATTTAATGAAAATATAAATATTTACAAGGGTAATAGTCAGAATGAAATAATAATACGTGAATCAAATTAAGGTCGAAAGTCGAGGCGCCTCTGCACACGGAATTTGATACAGACGAGAGGAAAACAAAATGAAAGAAAATCCTCCCTTTATTCTGGCACTTAGCTTGGTCCAGCGATGGTCCTTATTGAACTTTGGGCTCGAGGTGCTTCGTCCTGCGCGGGGTAATTTGTGAGCGGTATTCAACAACAGGGCTCACAAACCGCTGTGTGGCTTCTTCGTCGATCGTCCCTGCCGATTCCATGGCTTTGCAGAATGGCGCAATTCCCTTCAGTGATATACATGAGGCTTTGAGATCGGTCTCTCATGACCCAACCAAGAGTCAATGGGCAGCGTCTTGCTCCACCACGTGAGCAAATTCACCTCAGCATGAATACAAGAATCGTGCGTCCCCCTTCATGCGTCGAAGGAAAGCCAGTCGTAATGCCCTGTTCTTACAGGCCATCTCCTCGCTCCGTTCTCTCTCGATCACGTCGCTCACACACCGAAATGAACCTAACCAAAACCTCTTCCTTCTCACGTCACACACCTCCTGCATTCGCTTCTGATCTCCCTTCGACGTCACACCTATCAATCATCCACCTCCGGGCATGGATTGCTGGCAAGAAACCCAGGAAGACATGGCCTCTTGCCCGCTTGGACGTGCAGCTTGCTTGTTGTTATAGTTGTGGTTGGTATAAAAACGCACTTTTTCATGGCTGGCTTGTAAATGCAAAAGCGTAGGGAAAGGTCACAGGGGGCAATCACATACTGGGGGACATTATCCTTAATCCCTATCTAATTAACACCACACCACCCCTCCCCCCCCCCCCATGTGGTGACAACACTTAAGCTCAGTTTCCCAACTTAATTTACATTGAGATGCCTCCTACACATCCACGGACCAAACAACTCTATTCAATCCTAACTTTCTGATGAAATTCCTCTATCTACCCCCACAATCACAATATGATGCTTCAACACTCTCAACCAAGAGGTAACTGTATTATGGTATCAGAAAACAACAAACAAGGCACAGCTAAAAACACAAACTTCTGATGCACTACCCAGATGAGTGCCAAGAAAAAGTCCGATGGTAAAAGTACTCTTCTTATCTTTAATTCAGGTCTCCATAACTTACTGAAAGAAGAACTTGAATCACATGATTTCGATAAATATACTCTCTCAATGGCACATGCAGTCAGTCATACAGAAGGAAATTTTCAAGACAATTTCTCCAATTCTCAAGTGGTTTGACTCACAATCGCCAGGACAGTGCACTACCCAACTCCCTCGGATTTGCTATGAATACTGTTACATAATATGGGTCAAATATCTAAGATCAAAATGCTGCCAACACACTGGCACGTCTATGGATGTCAACTAATCTGGTTCAACTCCAAGGACAAATCAAAAGGGAGCAAACAAGCCACATCACCCAAAGGATAAAGAGCCTCCACTGCCATTATATATAGGTCTGAAGGTGCACACCAAAATCCAAAGCAAAAAGATGTTCACTCAACTTCATGAACTTGATATCAGCGTCGCATATGGACATGTGTTAGAACTGGAGTACTGCCTTCCCAATACGGTATGTCAACGGTTTAGTGAAGAAGGGTTGGTATGTCCTGCAAAAATCCACGATCGAGTGTACACGGCAGGAGCGCTTGATAATTTAGACCACGACCCTACATCACAAACAGCCGAAGGGTCTTTCTTAGGAAAAGTATCAACTTCTTCCAGTTCTCCATGCTGACCAATCCAGTAACATGGAGACAACCAATCACAGATCTACCTTCTATGTGCACCAAACACCCTTCCCTCCTGGACAGCTACTGCATAGTTCCAGCTATTACGTGCAACACAGACATTATAACTGTTTCAGAGACAGCTGTTATGCAGGAAAACGTGGACACTTTACAGAAAAAACCTGCTCCTCTGCTCTTGCTCACCCTCTCTCTGTTCTATTCACCCTCTCATTTGCTATCGATTTGGAAATCAGCAAACATTACCGCTCTGCACAAAAAGGTGCAAAAACAGATTCCTGCAACTACAGACCAATCAGCCTTCTCCCTGTCACCAGCAAGGTTATGGAATCCATCATCGCTTCCGACATTAAATCCTTCCTCTTCTCCAATGGCTTGATTTCCGATCATCGATCTGGAGTCAGACCAAGTCATTCTACCCTGGACATGCTGCTTCTGCTTTCCCAACAATAGATGGAGGTCCTCCATGCCTCCATGCCATACAATAACAACAACCACGCGCAGTTCTTGTATACTTGCGACAAATGACATTTTGGCAGGTTCTCAGTTTTTTCTTTTTTCATGGCAAAGTTTCTTCAAAGTTATTTTCAAGTGATCACACATATACCTCTCACCTTTTAAATCACCCTTCTTTGTCTCTCGTATCCATTTCCTATTCTGTCACCAGTACCCACACCGCCTTCAATACTCCAATACCACCATTATATCTCTCTTTCTTCTTCCTCAACAACTCCTCGACCAAAACAAACTAGGATCCATTGCAATCCCGCAACTCCTTTCATAAACCATTCCTCTCTCTTACCTTTGCAGGACTCATCGGTCCAGCGAAGGCCTGCAACTGTTGAGAAGGCTTGCAAGGGTTTCGAGATGTAGTAGTACAAGTCCTTGTGGGGCTTAGTGGGTTGAAGTTGTGAGATGGAGAACATGGAGGGGCAATGACTGGTGGGGTTGTATTTTCTTCTGCACGAAGAAGAGGGACAAACACCTGCCCTATGAGGATAAAAGAAATAATTCAGAATTCATTCCTCACACAACCTCACAACATCCAAGATACTGTATGTATTCCTCCCTTCCAAACTGTGCAGATATTGGACAGATTTTTCGTACTGCACAGATTTACACTGGTTTATCATGATACAAGTTCACATTTCAGCTAAACTTTTGCAAACTCAAACAACAAATTACCTTTTGTAATAGCATTCAACTTTATATTCATAACTCTTCTGAAGCCCTGCAGTGCCACACATATACACCATCAAACCCTAAAATGGTCTCCAGATATCTCCCTATCCAGGCTGATTTATTCCCCTTGCATTTGATTGGACAAACAAATGGAAACACCAATGCAAAGACACTTTATATTGGGCCACCACGTGCAGCCAGTACAGCCTAAAAGTGTCATGACATATAGTTCACCAGCATCTAATTCTGCAGGAGGGATTGCGGCACCATTCCTCCAAAAGAAAGTAAATCAACTTACACCTGTTTAATGGAGGTGGAAAACACCATCTCAGGCATACTTCCAGGATATCCCATTGTTAAAGAAGGGAGTGACTGCACCCAAACTATGCCAGGAAAATGCATCCCACAACATGACAGAACCACCAGAACCCTTCACTGTTGGAATCAAGCACTCAGGGTTGTGGAGTTCTTTAGGTTGGGGCCACACTTGCACATGCCCGTTTGCCGAGAACATGGTGAAGGATGATTCATCTGATCATATCACATTTCTCCACTCTCTCGGGAGTCCATTGCCTGTGCTCTTTGCACCACTGGGGTCGCAAACGTGCATTCACGTGTGATGAGCAGTTTGTGAACTGCAACCCGACTATGGAATTCCGTTCTGTGGCGTTCTTGGCGGACCGTTTTTGATGAAACTGGCTGCTCGTGCCTCGTATTGAAATTTACAGTCAATTGATCTACAGTTCCTTACTCAATTTGCCTTGCACTCCGATACCGTTGCTCGTGAAACATCAGCAAATCGAGCAGTCTTTGTAACTAAAGCTCCTGGCAAAACACGCCCCAACAATCAACCCTCTTTCAATGTCACTAAGGTCTCCTCTTGCAGCCATGCTAGCCATAATTATAGGCAACCAGGACTGTGTAGCATTTTTCTACATGACCCTATGTATGCTTGGATGTTATTTACTTCATTAGCACATGGGCCACACCTGCGTGGAAGCCTTTGCTTTCAATATATTTGGTGTTCCTCATTTACCCAGTTGTTTCCATTTTTTGTCCACTACCCATTGCTTTGCTCATGGATTTAATCAAGACATCATCATGTACTTCACAAACATTCTGCTCTATTCACTCTATCATTTGCCCAAGGACATCTTCCATCGACTTGGAAGAAAGCTGATATCGTCATAAAACATCATTGCTGCTTACATACGGCATGAGCAGAAATCACCTCCGATTCGCTGTGAAGCTCTGTGGTGTTTGCTTTGGCTTGAACCTCCGCTTAAAATGAGTGAAATTAAACATTTTGAAAATTTGAATTATTCTCACTCAGATTTCAACATCACCGTAATGCATATGTTAAGCTGTTCTGACTTTCTTAACAAAAGAAGATGATTTGTAAAACTGGCTACCACTGGGGGCACTATACAATACACATTTACATAAAGAGAAATGGGGTCTTCCTCCTACTTTGAACCTTCTCCCCAAGATATGCTATGTGAGGAGTGCTATTTTATGGTCACATCTGATCCATAATTAATACATATATATACGAGTTAGATGTAGGGATTCGAACCCATTTTATATACTCTGTAATGCATTTAAAAAACTATAGCTTCAGTCCCACAGCTTCCACCAGTTAGCTCATTCTGGTCACCTCACACAGCCCACGCTTGCGAAACTAAAAGGGTTTTGCTTTAACAGTGATAACAAGCCCAGATAATTGCCTAAGAGAAATTCCTGGGACCTAAGATAAGCTGTTTGACTGTTCCACCCTCCCTTGTGGGAGAGCAGGAAAACTTTTAGCTCATATTTTGAGTACACATTCGAAGCTCTTGTCACACCAACCAGGGTTAGAGTATATATAAGGGAGGGTTTTTGAATGTAAAACTCAGTGTGGTTTTGGTAGCTCTCCAAAAATGCTGGTTGAGCTGCTAACATCACCTCCGCTGGCGTGTGGTCCTTCAATAAAACTGCTTTTTGGTGAATCCTCTTCTGCTGACTCTCTTCATGCCGGGCTGGAGAACAGAGCCCTCACATGCTACCCAAACAGAAACTACACTTGGGGTACCCCAAAGCGATATGCAACATTTGGTTCAGTAGTTTTTGATACATATTGTTACGTTTGAGGGGGCGGGGGGGTATGCATTCAAAGGGTAATTCGGATGTTTAATTAGGTATGTCATGCTGTTCGAGTTTACCAGGATCTCGATGTAATTAGTAGCAATTCAGTGGTGATAAGTTGTCTAGTAAATGTCCATTTCTTCAAGGGGGAAATGATAATTGTCACGTAATTAAATAGGGATACTGGATAGGGTAAGTGTGTCTGCGTAAACCCCTTTTAGTATTCTCTGGAGGCTTGCCGTGACGTCACAGGACAGTGCTGCGGATGGCTCTGCCCCGTGATCACGATTGGCGGAAGGCGACGGCGCAGGGCCAATAAAACGGCTCGATTGGAAGTGACGAGTACGGGAGGATAAAAAGGTTCTGTTCGGGGTAAAAAAGTGAAGAGGAAGAAGATCGGGACAGAAAGACTGTTTTGGTGGAGGCTGTTGTGCTGGGAGCGTGCTTTTTGTTGCGCTGATTCGGCCCTGGTTTGATCGTGTCTTGTGGCCTTCCTGGGCCTCGTGCCTCACCTTGGTTGGCTCTGGGGTTCTGCTGGCTCGGAGTACGGGGTCGAACCTGCCTCCCTCTCCTGCTCGCAATTTGGTGCCAGAACTGGTTCCCTGGCGGCTGTGAGCGGACTTGGGCCAAGACCAGGAGGTCGACAGCACCACGGTTTCTCCTGCCCCCTGACGAGAGCAAGGCCAGCTCGTCCAACGCCAATCCAGGGACAGTTGCGTCCACACCACGGTCCAGCCTGACCACCAGAAATAGCTACGTTTTGTGTGTGTGTGTGTGTGTGTGCGTGTGTGTGTACGTGTGTGTACGTGTGTGTACGTGTGTGTACGTGTGTGTACGTGTGTGTGTGTGTGTGTGTGTGTGTGTACCTGGCGCCTTAGAGGGTTTGAGATTTGTATATTCATTGGAATTGTCTGTGTTTTCCCCACGCCAAATCCCGCACTATCCCGTCGAATCGCCCCGGATCCCTCTTCTTGCCGAGTCTTGTTATTTCTGGTTAGAGGAATAAACGTTATCAACTCAGTGAAAAGCGACTCGTGCCACCTTCCTCGTCCCATTTGCGGTGGAGCGATTAGAACCGCCACCTTTGGGTTATAAATAAATAAACCGCCTCCATCGTTTCGGTTCATTCTACGTTGGCGGGACTGTTCAAGTCCCGTGGACGTCACATTGGTGTCAGGGTGTTGGATGTTCGAACCCCTCTAAATTATATTTGGTATCCGGAGAATATACCAAGATTAAAATCTCGCCACAAATTGGAATATAAAATTACTACAGAAAAGCGCGCGAGCGCGGGAAAATTTTGGCGGGATTTTTCAAATTTAAATTTGATTGGCGGCAAACGGGACTTCTGCACCATGGCGGATGTGCAGATGTTTGAGGAGGAAGGCCACGTGTCTGGCAGCGAGTCGGGGGAAGAAGGGAGAGACGGGGGTAGGGTTGGAACCTCCCCCATTCCGATCGTGGACCGTGCTTCATCGCCCGTAACGGGGCCGGCAGCGCCGGAAACCGGTGCGATGACGATCCAGACACTGTTGGAACGTTTAATAGTGGACATGACGGTACAAATGGCAAATCAATTCGTGACACAGAGGGCAGAAATGACGGCACAAATGGAAAATCAATTCGTGACACAGAGGGCAGAAATGATGGCACAGGGGGCACAAATGGAAAATCAATTCGTGACACAGAGGGCAGAAATGACGGCAGAAATGGCAAAAATGACGGCACAGGGGGGCAGAAATGACAGATCAATTGGGGGTAATGGGGGAACAGTTGGGTGCACGGATTGATTTAATGAGGGATGAATTGGGGGAAAAGATGGAGAAAATGAAAATTGAGATGCAGGAGTGTGTGGATTTTAAATTGGGAGAAATACAAAGTAAATTCGAGCATAGATTGGAGGAAACAAAGGTAGAAATTACATTGGAGGGGGAAAATATACAAAAAAAATTGGTAGATAAAATTGATGCAACGAACATTCGGGTTGATAAAGTGGATGAAAGCCTGGAACGTCATCGTGCCTGTGTGGATGCTCGTATGCAGCTGCAAGTTGAAGAGTGGGGAGAGCTGAGGAAGCAAGGGATGAATTTGGCGGAGGAGGTAAAAGAATTGGAGGCTCGTTTGGACGAACAAGATAAAATTATGAGCCAAGATGAAGTCTTGGATAAAGGCCTGGTAGAGCCGTCTTTTGTAAGTAGAGTGTCCGGGTTGGTTGAGGAGCAGCTACAAACTCGCAACGGAGCCTTGGAGGAGGTTGTGCGAGCCCAGAAGATCCTGCGGGAAGAGGTGAATCGGTCCATTCAACGTTTTGAACAGGAGGCAAAATTGACCCATGAGACCCTCGCCACAGAACATCTTTGGCCGCAGTGGGCTCCGAAATTGGATGCGCAGCCACAAGGGTGTTTGATCCCTGGGCTGGATACGGACAAGGGAGAAACTGAGAAGCGGGCCACCGTAAAAGTGATCCCCCTGGTAAATTTTGACGGGTCAGGGAGCGTTGAAGCTTTTCTGACGCAATTTGAGTGCATTTCCCGACGAAACGGGTGGAATGAGTGGGAACGTACAGGGAATTTGGTGGCAACGTTGCGGGGATCAGCCGCAGATGTGTTAAACATGATTGCGGAGGGGATGTTGACCAGCTCCCACATTTGCGAGGTGTTGAGCCGTCGGTTTGGGTTTACAGCGAACTGTGATCTGGTGCGGGCCCAGCTCCAGCACCGCAGATTAAAGCCGGGTGAGACAGTGCAGGAGCTGGCACAGGACATTTACCAATCAGTCAGGATCGCGTATCGGGACCTTACAGTGGAGGCATGGGACAGACTGGCACTAGAGAAATTTTTAGCTGCTCTTCCTGACCCTGAGGTCCGAGCGCTAGTGGAGCTACAGGATCCACCCACCGTGCACCGAGCGGCCGAGAGCGCGGCCAAGCTGGCCTCGGAGTCGGCCGGGTCGGGTGCCCGAGAGGCCATCGGTGACGATCCGACAGGCGGAGATCCAGGATCAGGGAGGGGGGCTGGGAGAAATTGGCATTACCCAAATGCTTCAGAGGATGAATCCTCCTGCTGAACCGCCAGGTCTATCCGAGGTGCCCTTACATAGGTCGAGTCCGGAAATCACTGTCGGGGGTCGGGGAGACTAGATTGGGCTGAGCATATAGGGCCATGCTCGGCTGCTGAGATAGTAGCGAAGTGCCTCCTTTGGTAAAAAAAAAAAAGAAAGAAAAATGAATTGTGGGAAAATTGGCATGGGTTTGTAAGTTCTGCTGGGTTTTAGGGTGACAATCGGGACAGTGGGTAATTGGAAACAAAGCGGGCACGAGTGGCTGTCCAATGGCTGGTGCGTGGATCGGGTGAGAAGTGCTGTGTGAGTTGTTTGAAGTTAAGGAGTGAAATGTATGGTGCACACATTGATTTTTTTATTGGACATGGTGTGGTAACAGGGAAGGTCATGGTCGGTGAAGTGTTAGAAATGCAGGTGTCACATGTAAGGTCGATGGGGTGGGGGAGTCATGTGGGTTTTGTGGGTGGGGATGATGTGCTTGTCCACAGGAATTGCTGAAGCTCACGGTGAGCGGGAATTGCGACGCCCTTCAAGGAGATTCACCCCTGGTGGCTAATGGTGACAGTGTCTGGAGGCAACTGGGAGAGGGTCTGGTTGGGCGACCAAGGCGGGTAGGACCTTGGCGACCCAGGAAGGCCAGAGGAGCCAGTGAGACACCTTCCAGTGTGTTGTACGGGATGATTGCTGATGGCTACCAGGGGGGGTGGGAATCAAAGGGAGCGGGGCGGAGAAACGTCCGAGTTGGACTAAAGCTTACCTGTGGGCATGGTTGCACCTGAGATGCCCCCATCACCTTGTGGTAACCCACCCCACGGCCATGACGGGGTTCAGCCTGCATGATTAAAATGAGGACCATGACCTATAAATGTGATGATGACCATGGTGTGAGTGTTGTGAAGATGTACGAGTCCCACTCGATCCCGCACAACTTGACATGTGCAGCAAGGGCATGATGTCCGCATAATTTTGGGGCAAGCAAATTTGAAAATTGGCTCCCCAGGTAACGCTGGGTCTATTAGCATCCACTGGGGGACGCGGTCAAGTGTAAATATCACATGAATAGTGTCGTTAAGGCTTAGAGTAGGAATGTAAAGTATAAGTGTTGTGTTTTTGTGGAACCTTTTGTTTCCCCTCCCCAGATCACTGGAAGAGTGTTGGGCAAGAGCGATGATCCAGAGGATGGAGTGCAGCTTTGCTCAGTGCTCTCATGTGATAAAATAAAAAATAATAATAATAATAAAAAAATGAATGATTGTTTAGGCGAGGATAAGGCCATAAGGGGGCAGTACATTAAGCAGGATAGGGAAGTTAGCTGCGGCTCGCTGGCCATTGCCCCTCCTACTTTATTTCGTTAGGTTAATTAGGTGTGAGTCAGTAAGTGTTAAGGCTGGTACAGTAGCGCCTGTGATATACCTTGCAGGAGCTGCGGTACCAGAGGAGGGGGCAGTGTTACGTTTGAGGGGGGGGTATGCATTCAAAAGGGTAATTAGGATGTTTAATTAGGTATGCCATGCTGTTCGAGTTTACCAGGATCTCGATGTAATAAGTAGCAATTCAGTGGTGATAAGTTGTCTAGTAAATGTCCATTTCTTCAAGGGGGAAATGATAATTGTCACGTCATTAAATAGGGATATGGGATAGGGTAAGTGTGTCTGCGTAAACCCCTTTTAGTATTCTCTGGAGGCTTGCCGTGACGTCACAGGACAGTGCTGCAGATGGCTCCGCCCCGTGATCACGATTGGCGGAAGGCGACGGCGCAGGGCCAATAAAACGGCTCGATTGGAAGTGACGAGTACGGGAGGATAAAAAGGTTCTGTTCGGAGTCGAAAAGTGAAGAGGAAGAAGATCGGGACAGAAAGACTGTTTTGGTGGAGACTGTTGTGCTGGGAGCGTGCTTTTTGTTGCGCTGATTAGGCCCTGGTTTGATCGTGTCTTGTGGCCTTCCTGGGCCTCGTGCCTCACCTTGGTTGGCTCTGGGGTTCTGCTGGCTCGGAGTACGGGGTCGAACGGTGGGCGGACCTGCCTCCCTCTCCTGCTCGCAATTTGGCGCCAGAACTGGTTCCCTGGCGGCTGTGAGCGGACTTGGGCCAAGACCAGGAAGTCGACAGCACCACGGTTTCTCCTGCCCCACTGACGAGAGCAAGGCCAGCTCGTCCGACGCCAATCCAGGGACAGTTGCGTCCACACCACGGTCCAGCCTGACCACCAGAAATAGCTACGTTTTGTGTGTGTGTGTGTGTGTACGTGTGTGTACGTGTGTGTACGTGTGTGTACGTGTGTGTACGTGTGTGTACGTGTGTGTGTGTACGTGTGTGTACGTGTGTGTGTGTGTGTGTGTGTGTGTGTGTGTGTGTGTGTGTGTGTGTGTGTACCTGGCGCCTTAGAGGGTTTGAGATTTGTATATTCATTGGAATTGTCTGTGTTTTCCCCACGCCCGATCCCGCACCATCCCGTCGAATCGCCCCAGATCCCTCTTCTTGCCGAGTCTTGTTATTTCTGGTTAGAGGAATAAACGTTATCAACTCAGTGAAAAGCGACTCGTGCCACCTTCCTCGTCCCGTTTGTGGTGGAGCGATTAGAACCGCCACCTTTGGGTTATAAATAAATAAACCGCCTCCATCGTTTCGGCTCATTCTACGTTGGCGGGACTGTTCAAGTCCCGTGAACGTCACAATATATATATTGTTGCGGATTCGCGCCCGCCGGCGTGCGAGCGGCCACGTAACTCGAATTGCGGCACGTCGCCCACCGGACGGACAATCCCGTCGTGACCCTCTCGGACTAACGCCGGGAACTAGTCACGGGTGGGCCTTTCGGCCTCACCACGATCGTGCCAATCGGCCCCCCGCGTGGGATAGGGTTGCTCGCCAAATTCGACCTACCGAAGTACCCACATGGAGGGTAGAGCGGGCGATCGCACCTCGCCGCAGGTCGACTTCGGACATGGGCCACTTTAAGCGACCCGTTCCGTACTATCGGGATAACCGAGCGGTGTTCTTGTCAACCTCGACGGTTCGATTAATTATTGGGCATTTTTAGCCCACGACCAACCCTTTACGTGAAGTAAGATGGAGATTCAATAAAAGAAAAGACGAAGTGAAACGGGAAAAACAGTTCAACATAAAGCACATTTATTCCGCGGCAAACGGAAAGCACACATATACAATTACCACAATTATGCACCAAAAGCAAATGTAACAAAAGAAGAAACACAACAATTATGCACCAAAAGCAATTGCAACAAAAGAAACACAATGCAGATCTACTACCGACTACCGAGCACACGGCAACACTTATACAGTTTTACTTCACAGACGGCGCCGACAACACATATACTCAAAGCAAAAGAAAAAGGAAGGGGCCACCCTCAACGATGAGGGGGCAGACGGGCCTGGGGCCGAGACCGCGTCGAGCCTACCCGTCTGGTGATGAGCCGCAAAATGGCGGCGGCGCCCCGACTCCGCGGGCCTCGCTGGCACTGCCTGGAATGGGGTGGGAACGGGGCCCCCTTCTCACACTATCTCAGCGCGGGGGGGAAACAGGGAGGGGTTGTTGATGCTCGGGGGAAATAGGATATCTGGCTGGCTTGGGTCCCGCGACGAGCGACGCCACTGCGACCTCGGTCGCGTTACCGGCCTCCCCTCTCCGCAGCTCCCCGACTCTGACACGAGCGCAGGCCTCCACAAAGATTCTTGGCTTCTCCAGCCTCTCCGGACCCCGACAGACACTCTCTCGACTGATTTCGCCGCCGCCACAACTCTCCAACTCTTTCCTCTTCTCAACTCTTCAACTCTTCCCAACTCAACTGCCTCGATTCGCTCCGCGCTCGGTGCTTTATAGTCCGACAGGAGAAATCATATGCAGATTTTTGGATCAGGAATGGCTCGGGGGCGGAGCCACGCTCGCCCATTGGACGAAGGAAAAGTGGGCGTGAATCATTCTTGATCCGCGAATCTGCATATAGCAATTATACTCCGACGCGCCTGGAGGCGGGGCCCAATCGCCCCACGCTCGCTGATAGGACGGAACAGAAGTGGGCGTGAATCATTCTTGATCCGCGAATCTGCATATAGCGATTATACTCCGACGCGCCTGGAGGCGGGGCCAAATCGCCCCACGCTCGCTGATAGGACGGAACAGAAGTGGGCATGAATCATTCTTGATCCGATTTCTCAGAAAGGCTGGTGTTTTTGCACCCGCTGCTCGGTGCGCGCCCTGTACGAGTCCAGGATCGGTGCCCACAAGCGGCGCGGGAATGGCGGTGATGCGATGGTTGCGAGGGCGAGATGTGACGGTAAAGGTCGTGGCTGTTGGCGTTGTTGTTGTTGTGAAGCGGCGTTGCGGTTGGTGGTTGGTGTGTGAAAGCGGTTGTGGAGAAGGTGGATGTTGTGAAGGCGGTTCTGGAGAAGGTGGCTGTGGTTGTCGAGATGCGGTTGGTGGTGGTAGTAATGGCAGTTGGTCCAAAATAAAGATAGTAAAAGAAAAACGGCTATCCTGAAGAGTCGCAGCACGCATAAATGACATGTATTCCCACTAGACAACGGGTTTGGGCCTAACTACACATGTACTTACAGAGATATCTCACCTACGGGACCTGAATGGTGGTTTGCGAATTTCATCAACCACAACACTACCCCCTCCCCTTTTTACAGACTCGTCCTGAGTCGTCAAATTTTCGTGTGCCATCATGTGTAGTTCTCCCCTAGTAAATTTTACCTACGGATCCCTGAGTGCGACATTCATGGTATTCGTGTCCCCAAAATAAATAACCTGAGGGCTGAGTAACTAACTAAACAAACCCACTCACACGGACGACTTAAATAAAATTGCCGGCGCTAAGACATACATGCCGGGGGCGCACTCATATTTACAGTACATCTTAACCTTAACTTACAAATTTTACACTAAACCATGGCCCAGGATCAATGGACTCTGCAAAAAGAAAGCAGTTAGCAGGGAGCCAGGCTGCTCGCATGCAGTCTCTGACTCAAACAATGCTGGTGACAGGGAACGTGGCCGGCTGCTCACACGCAGTCCAAGGCCTTCCCTTTTGAACTGAACGTAGTGAACCACAACGGTGCATGGGCTGCACAAACGCAGTCTCCGTGCCAGCTCAAGTGGCACACGCAATGAACACAACAAATGGATGGATGAATGGATGGATGGACGCAAACACGGTGCACGGGCCGCCACTGCAGGCCCGTGTTGTAGCTGCCAACAGGGCAGTTCTCGCAGCTTGCAAACTGTTGCCTTGATCCTGGCGCACATGGAAATGAACAGGGGGGGCAAAGCAAAAATTGAACGGGGCTGGTGAACAGGGGCAGTGGGCATGGCATGGCAAAGGTGATCAGGCAAACACAGCCTGCAGAACAAGGCCGCTGCAGGCAAACACAGCCGGCAGATGAACTGGCCGGCACAGGCCTTGCAGAAAACAGCTGCAGACGATCCGGCCGGTACAGGCCTTGCAGCACAGCAGCTGCAGCCGATCCAGCCGGCACAGGCCTTGCAGGAAAACAACAGCTGCTGATGAAGCTGGCCAGCCTTCGCCGTTCAGTGGAGGTTGGTGGAGGGAGTGCGGTGGTGCTGGCCACTCGGAAGGCGGGCTCGGACCTACTCTATGGTCTCCCTCCCAACCTATCGCCTTTGCCTGTCACTGTCCATACCCACTCCCTTAATTTGTCCAAAACCAATTTAGCCCCAACTTATTTTTTTTGTTGTTGTTTTTATGTTCACTTCCCCACTATAAATCGTCCCCTAACCCCCTTTACTGTCCTTGTTCGGCTAACCTATCCTGTCACCGAGCCTACTCCCAACCCCTACGTTCCCTTCCCGGAGGGGAACAAGGGAGAGCTAGCGTCCTGTGTCGAGGCCCAACGAAGCCTCAGGATGGCCTCCCCAGAGTTCAGCGATCTAAACCAAAGTGGGTCCAGCGGCCCACAACGAGAGCGAGGGGATGGATGGTGCGGAGGGGTACACTTCCTAATCTACCCTAACCATTAACCTGTTAAACTACCCCGGGGCTTTCAAGCGCCTCTCGCTTAAACTATTGGTTCTAACAACCCAGATTCCCGTCGCCTGTGTTGGTGTCCTCACAATTTCGGGCCTTGCCCCCCAATTTTCTCTCCGTGCCCTCACACGGTCTCATGGCTGGGACACGTGGCTCCCTTTGGCAGGCACGACCCTCTGCCGAATCTCCAGCTATGGCACCCCCGGGCACTACACTGCCTCCGAGCCTACCAGCTCCCTAAACACCGGGGAGTGCCCCCCATGGCACCTCCCCTGAAACGCACACGTGGCAGGCTGGCTTCCCAGGCCCCTTTCCGAGGGTCACCTGTGCCCACAAGACTGCCCACGCGGCTACTGGCGCCCCGGGCCCCTGCACCAAGCGGGCGCACCCATGCCCAATATGCTATCCCGGCCCCCCATGGGCCCTTGGCCTACCACGGCCGACTAGCCTGATGCCAGGGGTACCCACTCAGCGATACTCACCTTTCGCAGCCACGCTCCCAGCCCGTCAACAGGGCTCCTGCACCCCTCCAAATGGGTATCGAGCCTACATTCCCACCAACAACAAAACAACCTCCATTTTTGTTAATTTGACTAACCCAGCTAACTCACTCTACACTGACCCCGGGGTCCCTTGGGCGGGAGTCACTCCTCCCCCCAATCACTCATCGCACCATGCATTCCCCATTCGCTCCACTCACACAGACCCGCTGGCCTCATTCACTCATCATGTCCTCACCTCACAACTTTTCAACACACACACCGCTGAACTCTGCCATCCTTCTCACTAAATCCCCTACCTAACTCGTGCTCCCACGTCGTCCCTTACACTACAGCACGTTCCTTTTAACACTACGTAGCTAAACTACGTCCCCTCTACACACTCACTGTCAGTCACTGTCCTAAAATAATCCCATTAATCAATTTCCCCACCTAAATCTGGCTACAATCCCTCCAACTCATCCATTCCACTGACTCCATGAGGACTTACCCCTGCCCCATGAAGTCGGTCTAGCTATGCTAACCCTTCCCCCTAACTAGTTTCCATCCTGTGCCCTGGTAAGGGGGTCTTCCACCCCTTGCCCGGGAATCCTGTTCACCCGAAAACGAGGCTTGCTGTTTTTTGTTTTTTTTCCACATGCGCAGCACCAGAGCGGCAACTCACAGCTCGCGCACTTTGCACCTGCCCGTGACGTCATGCAGCTGCACGTGTACCTCGTCCCTCCTTGGACGGTACCATCTGGCAGGGATACCCTTCCTGCCGGATTCCAACCCCACGTGCAACCATGACGTCACCGTGCGCATAAAAAAAAACACAAGCCCCACATCTCGAGGGGTTCCCCACGCGAACACATGTGCTTTGCCCGTTGGAGCTTAACACACACGATCGCGTGGAGAACCCGTCCGGTCCAAATCCGAAATCCTGCCTAAACTTTGTCCGTCGCGGGATCGGCAACATTCACCGCGCTCGTTTCTGGACCGGGACTTCACTCTCGTAAGCGAGCACGTGGGGGCCTCGTGCGTTGCACAGCACGGACCTCGCGCTCGCTGCTGGGTGAACCCGGCACGGTCCCCGAAACAGCTACAGCCGCGACCCGGCTTTTGTCCCTCACATGTCGCCGTCGTCGTCTCCATTCCACCCACGCACACCTGCGTGTTACGACGCTAACACACCTCACCATTAAACTCACACCGGGAGACGCGGCTGCATGTACACACATGCCGACCGACATCTCCCTTACACACAGCGACCTTGCACACGCTGTCTCTCTCACACTCGGCCGCTCACTCACGCATGCCATTTCCCTTGCACACGTGGCTCCACTCACTCGCGGCCTTTCACTCACTCGTGCCATTTCCCTCACACAAACCATACTACTCACACACGCGGGGGCACTCGCTCGCGGTGCCTCATCCACACACGGCGTGCTGGGAAGCACGATCTTCTGCACACTTACCACCACACCACTCACACACGGGGTTGCTTCCGCACACGGGGTCTTTGTCACCCACTCGGTCGCTCTCACACACGCCCTTGCACCCACGCTATGCGTGCGTTGCAGCACGCATTTCGCCACACTCGTGAACACACACCTCGACACCGCACACACCGGGACAACCACACTGGGGATTCGTGTCCCCACAAGGGTCTCCGGGGCATCTATACCCCCCAAGCTCTCCGTGCACCTGTCCGCAGCACTCCTCCCCCCGAACTCGCTCGACACGACCGAACCCACCTGGTCGTGACTCGCTTCAAGGGGGCATACTCCCTCCCCTCGTTCCTGGAGGAGGCCATCCAACTGCTCGCACCGGGTCTCTACCCAGTCCGCGAGCTCACCCCCATTATCCTCCACTACCTCCGTGTGTGTGTGTGTGCGCGTCACTTACCCCGTCTTCATCGTGTAGTCTTCCCTCTATCGTTCCCATCTCCCGTGTCTCTGCCAACTCAGTCACCTCTTCCCTTGTTATCTCCCTTGTCTCAACTATTATTTCCGTCTCTTCCCTTGTTATCTCCCTCGTGCACGTCTCCGTCACCCCAATTAGTTTTTCCCTCTCGGTCACCGTCACTTTTTCCGTCACGACCCTCGCCCAACACGTCTCCCGAATTACTTTGTCACCCGCCTCCACCGCGGGCCCGACAGCCGTTTCACCCCCTCCCAGCTCGTCGCCATTTTGAGCTCCCTGGTCACTGCCTTCATGCCCGCCTGCAGGCTTCGGCCCATGTTCTGCGTCTCACCCCGCAGCTCTTTCATTTCTTCCTTCATTCCTTGCGCATTTGTTTCCATATTAGTTTTCATTCCGTTCATTTGCTTGTTCATGCCTTTTATTTCGTTTGTGTTTGTATCCATCTTTTCGTTCATGCCTTTTATTTCGTTCGTGTTTGTATCCATTTTCGTTTTCACTTCGTTCATTTGCTTGTTCATGCCTTTTATTTCGTTTTTCATTTCATTTGTGTTTGTATCCATCCTCGCTGTCATTGCCGCCAGCATGGCGCATAGCTGGGCCATGTCGGGTGCGCTTGGGTGAGCCGATTCGGCAAGAATCGGGGGGTTTTGGTGGAGAGGGGGAGGGGAGGTGTCATACACCGCGGCCGCCGCCGCACCTATTTCGGGCTCTGGGTTCAGTTGGGGGAGTTCGTGTTCCTGCACAACCAACATTTCCTGCACGGGGTTTTCATCCTGGACCATGGATTCTACACATTCTAAATCCATTTCTAATACTCCGGGCTCCCGCTCGCCTTGAGACGCCATCTTATTTCTCGTAAAGGGTTAATTTAAATCGCTCGTAATTTGGAGGGAATCGGGGGTCGCTCGTCTCACCCCTGGTCCGATTCGCGTGAATTTAGCTGGAGACAGGAGAGCCCGTTTTCCCGCTCTCCGACACCAGTGCCGCGAGGAGGGGGATGACTTTGTGTCCCACTCCTGACAACAGTGTTGCGGGTTCGCGCCCGCCGGCGTGCGAGCGGCCACGTAACTCGAATCGCGGCACGTCGCCCACCGGACGGACAATCCCGTTGTGACCCTCTCGGACTAACGCCGGGAACTAGTCACGGGTGGGCCTTTCGGCCTCACCACGATCGTGCCAATCGGCCCCTCGCGTGGGATAGGGTTGCTCGCCAAATTCGACCTACCTAAGTACCCACACAGAGGGTAGACCGGGCGATCGCACCTCGCCGCAGGTCGACTTCGGACACGGGCCACTTTAAGCGACACGTTCCGTACTATCGGGATAACCGAGCGGTGTTATCGTCAATCTCGACGGTTCGATTAATTATTGGGCGTTTTTAGCCCACGACCAACCCTTTACGTGAAGTAAGATGGAGATTCAATAAAAGAAAAGACGAAGCGAAACGGGAAAAACAGTTCAACATAAAGCACATTTATTCCGCGGCAAACGGAAAGCACACATATACAATTACCACAATTATGCACCAAAAGCAAATGTAACAAAAGAAGAAACAACAATTATGCACCAAAAGCAATTGCAACAAAAGAAACACAATGCAGATCTGCTACCGACTACCGAGCACACGGCAACACTTATACAGTTTTACTTCACAGACGGCGCCGACAACACATATACTCAAAGCAAAAGAAAAAGGAAGGGGCCACCCTCAACGATGAGGGGGCAGACGGGCCTGGGGCCGAGACCGCGTCGAGCCTACCCGTCTGGTGATGAGCCGCAAAATGGCGGCGGCGCCCCGACTCCGCGGGCCTCGCTGGCACTGCCTGGAATGGGGTGGGAACGGGGCCCCCTTCTCACACTATCTCAGCGCGGGGGAAAACAGGGAGGGGTTGTTGATGCTCGGGGGAAAGAGGATATCTGGCTGGCTTGGGTCCCGCGACAAGCGACGCTACTGCGACCTCGGTCGCGTTACCGGCCTCCCCTCTCCGCAGCTCCCCGACTCTGACACGAGCGCAGACCTCCACAAAGATTCTTGGCTTCTCCAGCCTCTCCGGACCCCGACAGACACTCTCTCGACTGATTTCGCCGCCGCCACAACTCTCCAACTCTTTCCTCTTCTCAACTCTTCAACTCTTCCCAACTCAACTGCCTCGATTCGCTCCGCGCTCGGTGCTTTATAGTCCGACAGGAGAAATCATATGCAGATTTTTGGATCAGAAATGGCTCGGGGGCGGAGCCACGCTCGCCCATTGGACGAAGGAAAAGTGGGCGGTGAATCATTCTTGATCCGCGAATCTGCATATAGCAATTATACTCCGACGCGCCTGGAGGCGGGGCCCAATCGCCCCACGCTCGCTGATAGGACGGAACAGAAGTGGGCGTGAATCATTCTTGATCCGCGAATCTGCATATAGCGATTATACTCCGACGCGCCTGGAGGCGGGGCCCAATCGCCCCACGCTCGCTGATAGGACGGAACAGAAGTGGGCGTGAATCATTCTTGATCCGCGAATCTGCATATAGCGATTATACTCCGACGCGCCTGGAGGCGGGGCCAAATCGCCCCACGCTCGCTGATAGGACGGAACAGAAGTGGGCATGAATCATTCTTGATCCGATTTCTCGGAAAGGCTGG